>NC_073231.2:43680000-44284583 GCF_029281585.2 Gorilla gorilla gorilla
GGTATCTGACATTCTAATTGCTCACAAATCAAATATCACAAAGCCTAGTGTGTAATTTTAATTTTAATCATTGATGAGCTTCAGGTTAATTATCCTTATGGCATGCATACAGCTTTCAAAACCCCCTGAAATAATTTGATAATCATAAGTAAGAAAACCTAATAATTTTCTAATTAGTCCAAAAACATTAATGTTTATCTTTGCATTTGCCAATTCTGCACAAATAACGTATTCATACTGAAGGCAGCCAAAATGCCTAAAATATAATCTCTTGCTGGCCTGAAGGAAATGAGGGAGTCAGAAAGAGACTAGAAATTTGGAATGAATGCAAGGTGGTAAATAATACTAAATTAATGACGCTAGGTTAAAATGTAAAGTTCCAGAACCGAGGGTGATTTTCCCCAATGATAGGGTAACCTGCTAGGCATGATGCACATATCTGATATGTAAAAAAAATTCACTTTAATTAGAAAGAGTGAGGAAAGCTCCTCAACATTTTACAGCTTTGTAAAAAAGTTTCTAAGCTATGTATGCTATTTGAATTTAGTTCTATCTTCACTCCTAAAACAGTTCTCATCCCACAAATACAGTCACTAGCTAGAATTATTACACACATTCTAAACGCAACTCAAATGAATTGCATAAAATGTGCAGTTAAAAATTTTGGCCAGATGTGGAATAAACCTGCAATGTATCATCTCAATATTTCTCTACATAAAGTAGATCCGATCTTTTTCTTTTACTTAAAAGAGCCAGAAGTGACCTTCAAAATGTAACATTATTGCTATATAAAAAATTATGAAAACCACGTTAAAGAATCCATCATAGGTCAGAGCAATATGGTAGGATATATTTTGGTACAATACTCCCATACAATTTTACAGAAAATTGCCAATCAATTTCTTCGCAATAAACTACACATAAATCAGAAACTAAGTCAAATACATGTCTCCTATACAATCAAATTTACATTTCATCCTAAAACCAACAATAACAAAACT
Organism: Gorilla gorilla gorilla; assembly: GCF_029281585.2. Classification (NCBI taxonomy): domain Eukaryota; kingdom Metazoa; phylum Chordata; class Mammalia; order Primates; family Hominidae; genus Gorilla; species Gorilla gorilla. Next base: position 43,681,002 of record NC_073231.2, read on the forward strand.
CTCTAAATTGATATAGCTAATAATATATTATTTGATTTTAAAATTTTTATTTTGTTGCTATTGGCTATAACCATGACAATGTTTTTCAGTATATTCTGATGGAATCACTTTAGTTTGTATAGATAAGAAGCTATTTAGATCCTTATGTACAGTGACACTGAATATGATGCTAAGTGATTTCACTGTCAGCAATGTCAGACGAGGTCTTTCTTTTATCAAAGTGACCCATTTAAGAAATTTACGATAAAGTTTTATAAGTCCCAGTAAAAAAGACCACAAAAACAACCATTTAACTTAAACCATAGAATTCATTCCAAAATGACTGCATAACAAGTTAACTCACTATAAAAGTTCCTTCACCATTTAAGGTGATTTTTATTTAGTGTTCACCAACTTCTGTTCCCTACTGCCAGACATTCTGTTTGTAAAATCACCAAAGTCCTCAAGAAATCCCGAAGAGAAAACCTAACATAGTTTTAATGCTAAATTCAGAGCAATACATACCTGCTGGTCTGCTTAGAATATGTGTACATACACATTTTTTGGTATTCTCAGTAACTCACAAGATCAGTGACTTTGATCATGTCAAATCTCTTTTTCAGAACTAATGGACAATATGCAGAAAAGAACTTTTATTACTCATTCTGCTTTGCTTTCGTCTGAAGTCACTGCTGCCTAAACTCTGCTCTGCTAAATGACCAAACCCACCTACAAGGAGCCTGACTAATGAAAGGGGGTGCTTTCTGAACAATAGAAGAATTCCTTTGCATTCAGAAAGCAGAGTTCCCATTAGAACCCAAAATCACAGAGGCCAGTTTTACCTCTGTTTTTTAATTGAGATTGTCCCAGCCCTCTTCTACGGTCCAGTGAGACAGTGTTTGTGAAATGATTAAAAAGAACGTGATCTGATCAAGAGGACAGAATAATGGCAAAGGAATGCTAGGTTAGCCACTCTGCTAAGTGCTGGGAAAGAAGACCAGTGGGCTCCTTAGCCTATTGTTTTTATTCTCATCTGCTCTTTAGCCATCTCATAACACTTTGAGTCTTTATTTACTCCATTTTACATGGGTTAAAAGTTGTCCACTTACATGATAATTTGGTAACTAGTTACGAATTTTAAAAAAATAGAAAATAAATAAAAATCCTTGAATTATATCAAGTTTCCAAAAGGTCATCACTGTCTCTGCTGTGGCCTTTTCCCCATTCCAAATCCTCTATCAATATGTCATAGTGAGTTAGGCAAAGACAAAAGAGAGGCGCAGTGTGAAAACGGCACATATATCTAATCCTGACAAAGCAATGAATAGACCTTCACAAGTATAATTATACTTGTTTATTTGTTGCCACGTACAGAGAACTGATGAAAAAAAAATCCATCAAAGTGGTATTATGCAGACACCAAGAGCTTCTTTTCTTTGGTTGCTAAAGCCACATTGAGGCTTAAATTCCTTATTGTTAAATTCAGAAGAAAGAAAAAAAAAAGAATTTTGGCTGGACTTTTTTTTTTTTTGCATCAGTTGCTGACAAATCTTTTGTGTACAAGGCTGTATTAGTTCACACCACTATCGCTACCTCACTTTTACCCAAGTTGGAATTCATAATTATAAACTACTGTACAGAAGCTTTTAAAAGGGTGTGGTGTGCTAACCAAGAGAAGAGGGTAGGGGAATTGCCTGTTTCTCAGTCTCTCTTTTGATATATCATAACACAGGTAAATACCTGTGTGGAAGTACCAGTTACGTCAGATACATCTTTGATCTCAGTCTTAAGTTGGTGCTAGTGTTTCTCTTTCACCTTACTCTGCTATTTGCTTATTTTGGTGTATGTGGAGTATTTCATGAAAGATTGTGTAACTTTTTCCCCACTGCAGTATTAAAAACATTAGCAAGAAGGACAGCAAATGCAAGGATGTAAAAGGATAGAAAATATTAAGTGAAAAGGTTTCAAATCCAACTATTAAGGAGTCATTATGTTCCAATAGACACTAAATCAAATAACTTAACAAAAGCACATTTTTAGAGGTGGGGGTTGGGTAGCCAAACAAGCTTTTTTACTTGTAAGATAGAAATATATCAAAGTAAATGCAATCTGCATAGTTAATGTTTGTGAGCTTTACAATTTAAAACAGAAAAGCTGTAATTTTTCTTTGCTGGCAATCTGGAAACACTCTGGAGTTAATTACAGCTGATTCGGAGTGAACCACACAAACAAAGACCAGTCTATGTCCAGACAATTATACTGCATTAACCAGCTTAGAGCTTCCTGCTGATGTTTCAGGGCTCTTCTGTTACACCCTCCTACCTTCCCAGCACGAGAGAAAATGCTTCTGCAAGAAGGAATTAATGAAGAGAACTGCAAAAGAATGTGTGACGACCTCTCCTGACACGGCAAAAACTTTCCACCCATGTCACGACAAAGGGGAGAAGGTAATTAAGTTTGAACAGAAGGATGTAACCAAATATATTCAGCATTTAAAACAGGCACATTTTTTAAATAGAGAAAGTTTACAAAGACAAGTATGAGTATGTGAGCCAACTAAGTCGTTTTTCTCTGTTTTCCTCTCATTTTTCTCATTAAAATCTGTTAGCTAGTCAAAAAAGATTTGTTTTCTTCTCTGTAAATGGGACCCTGTGATTGATAGTCTTCTTCTCCCTCTCTCATTCTTTTCTTTCTCTTCCTCTCTTCCCACCCTCATTTCCCTCATTCTCTCTCACATCACTAAATCTGCATATGTTTAATCACATAGCATTAAACATATGTGATGGAGAGCTAAGGAGAAAAGGTGCACTTTACCAATGAGTCCAATAGTTCTAAATTTGAATAGTTGTGGGAAATAGGAATTTTACTCAGTTTTCTTCAAAACTTTAATCAAACTCCAGCTACTTTCCTTAGAGAGGAATCAATAATCTCTCCTTAACAAAATTACACTATTATATGACTCGTTTTATTTGTTTGCTTCAGGAAAATTTTATAATCAGTGTGCAAGATGGACCCAATAATTTATCTACCCTCTATAAACAAACTTTGGTACTTGCAACCAATCTAGTTGATTTCTAATTTTCTTATTCATTCTAATTGAAAATGAATAGTTTGCATTGGTGTGAGACAAGGACATGAACTGTAATTATGTTCAGTGCCTCTTTCTGATTCTTTCTTTGATACTGTTTTGCTAGTATTCCAGCTGACATTAAGGCTTTGTAGTGATTGCTTCATTAAAGGTTAAGGATTTCCTAATCAGCTAAAGTATTACTAGAAAGCTGTTGTTTGCCAATACTGAGAATATACTGACTCTTTTTTTCCGGTCTTTATTGAGGAAAAAGGTACTTCCAAATGCCAGTGACCCGGCCATACTTCAGCATTAATCATCTCCTCTTTGGCTCATCTATGCGAAGTAGGATTAGAGTTAAATGACTATATGATCCTTTTAATTTTTCTTCCCTAAAAAAAATTAATCCATAAATCAATGAGGTACTATGATAAAATGCATAAAAATATACCCTGAAGTTATGGAAAGGTTGTGTAAATTACACTTACATTTACAGGCATCTCAATAATGGACAGAATTATTTTTCTTTCACAGACCCCCTCCCTCAATTTCTACCATATCTGAAAGTTCAAGTAAATTACACTGCTAAACATGAAGCTTTAACACAGAACACTTTAGTTTTCCTTGGAAAAACGTGAACCGCGTCGATCATTTTTGGAATTTATAAATCATAGTTACCATGTTTTTCATATGTTATGTTGCTAGTCTTTAAGATGTAACTGACTAATCTCTCTGGCATATGCATATCTAAGAGTGCGTAGTTGATAACCTTTTAAGTTATCACATAAGAACATTTAAAAAATTAATCTTAATTGGTTTTGTTAAGTTATATATAACTGTAGAATATTTGGCTTCAAAAATAGATATAACAAACTAGTAAAAACCAGTGCACATACAATTTATTTCATATGTAAAGACATATGAAAGACAATGTAAAGACGGTATATTTTAACATGCGTCTATATTTTTTCTCCTTTGTCTATTCATATATGAAATTGATAATTGAACTACTGACAACCAAATATTTCAAAGAAAAAAACAATTGTATAATTATTTCTGTTTCACAATTGCTACCAATATGATCTCATAACCACTATAACTAAGTATAATAGAGTAGGTACATATTTTTAAAAAGTCATTTCTTGCAGGCTAAACCTACCATAATTATCTACATAAAATCAATCACAAGTCAAGTACACCAGCAAACATTCCTATTTCTTGAGCAATGATTTCAATAATTTTACATGATTTCAAATAGTTTCACTCAAGAAAGTTACATGCATAAATTCTTTAAATCACTACCAACTGCATCTTACTATATAATACTCTTAGACTCTACCAAATACAAGTGTCTTTTCACATTCCATGTAAATATTTTAAATAACTTTATATTAAAAACCACATTAGGACTAGCATAATAGAGAACATAAGTAGAATGACAAGTTTTCTTCTGGATGAAATATTGGCAAATTTATGTTTGATTTCTGAGATTAGTTGTTATTTTATTGCTATTATGAAGAGCCTTTTGTTTGGGGATTTTTATTTGAGGTTTTTAGTTTTTTTTTTTTTTTTGGCCTGAAAGTAAATTTGACTGCTGCCCATCAGTGAAGTGAGCAATTCAGTAATTAGCTTTTGTGTTTTAAATATATGAACTTTAATTAGATTTCATTATAAACAACCGTCAACCATAATTATAAGCTCCTTGGTTTACCCACATATTATCCCTTTTCAAACAAACTTGATGTCAGACAAATTAAAATCAAGCAGCCAGCAATTCTGAGTTGAATTTTACATGATCTGCTGGTAACCTGATTACTTTAACTTCAATATCATTACAGGAAAAGTATCTCAGGAAAAATAATTACAAGAATTCCAACAGGAGACAAGCTTAATTGTATTGATTCAAAAGATGCATGTTCAGAGGAACCATGTTGAAGAAATAATGTTATCTCAAATCTACAGTTTCTATTAAAATGAAATTGTCCAGCATGAAATAAGCAATTTAAGATTAGTGTCTACAGAACTAGAGATACTAAACTAACTAAATAATTATCTGGGCCCAATTATCTTATACTTTAAGTAGCAAAATATCAGTGTGGAGAAACTACAAGTCATGAGGTTTGCAGGTTTATTTACTGACTGGTGTATCTATTAGGACCAAGAACAAGTGGAGCTGTCAGGACATAATGAAGGTAAATGATTAGTTAGCACCAAGCTTGAACTCTTCTTCAATGCAATAAGAGTTAATTAAAGTTTACCACCAAACATCAACCAAAGCAGGATGTTGATCAGGTTTCAGCATTAAGTGCAAACAGACAATAGTTGGCAGCAATTAGTGCAGCTATCAAATGACATGCAATGATAATTATACATTTAAAACAGTTAAAGAGCTGGGGGAAAAAACTAATCAGCCTCTTTGACGACAAATACTCAAAGGGCAGGAAACAGGTATCAGATTATTTCACTTTAACACTGTAAATCAACAGAATTAAACAAGAAAAGATTGTATGGGTACATTATCTGAAAGAGAACAGTTAACTGGACCTAAAATGAAATAAATCTGCTAGTATTGGTCTATCAAAGATAAGAACTTCTGCAGCTAAAGAAAATAACTTGCTTTTCAATTAAAGTTTCAGAATGAAGTCTCTGTAAAGAAAGTTTAGCTTCTTGGTTTTGTGTAAATTCAACAATGCAAGAAGTATTTCGTCATAATTACTGTTATTTAAATTGTTAACTTCCATTCTACCATAATGTCAAAAGTACTTTATGCCTGAATGTTATCTTTGTGTACTCCAATATTATCTTTCTGAAAACTTTTCAAATGGATGTTAAGATTGAAATTCTTTTCATGCAGCTAAATTTAAAACAGAGGCCATATATACGTATTTAGTGGTACATCATGCAGGTCTTCCTTGACACCATTCAAACCTATGACTTCAGTTTTGAAATTGATGAACCTGCATACAACATATCCCTTAAAAGAATTTTATAAATCACCTCATTCTTTTCCATAGTTTCTGGCCTGTAGCCTGGAGAATGTCTCCAGAAATGTGCCTATCCTCATGACCCCCACCTCCCCATTTTCCCAACTAATTCTGTTGTGCTAAGGATTTGTACACAGTGTTGGCTAATCCCAATATTTCCCTGGAGCTAAATCTAAGCCATGACCGACTCCCAGCACAAAAATGTCTCTCTCCAAAAGCCCTTTCGCCCCCTTCAGCACTCATACACTCATTGGTCCTGACATTTTCACTTCAGCCATGACAAATGAGCTGATGACTCTGATGTGATTGCACGGGAGGATGGCTTTATCTAAAAATATATCATTAACTCTCATCGCCATCTCCTAATATGGCTCTTCTGGGTTCATGTAATGTGTTGCGAAAATTTGAGGAAAAATTTTTGTGAATATATGCACTGTAAGTAATAAGAGATCAACTTCATCAAAAGAAGAAAAGGGAAGCCTGAGTGGACAGGATGGTCGGGGCGGGGGCGGAGGCGGGGGCGGAAGCAGGGGGCGGAGGGTGGGGGGCGGGTGCAGGAGGAGGGAAAAAAAAAAGACTAACATTAACTAAATGATGCTCTGGGGATTTAAGTAACTCTACTCAACCTCTGCCCCAGTGCAAACCAGCCGGCTGACTGTCTCTTAAAGGTCCCTTCCGTTCAACATGGACATCTGGAGCAGAGCATAATTTGTGAAGTGGCACAAATGAAGCTTCTCAGAAAATATGGCTTACCAATTGGCAGGCCAACCGACTTCCTTGTTTTTATCACAGGGTAGTATCTATTTTATTCTCAAACCCTTAATTTCCTATGTTACTAAATCTCTTTAAATTCACTTTAGTCGGGGAAGGGATTATCAAAAACAATTCCACTTTGAGATCATTGTATTCTTCAATTAGAAAGAGGCAATAGTTTCCTTCCAAACTATTATTAAATGTGAAACTTTTAAGCTCTCTCAAAAGGAGAGCCTTTCCATTTAGCATAAACATGGCAACCTTTAGGTTATGTTAGAACCCAAGTTCCAGTCACATCGTTCTTGTTATGTACACGATAGAGTTTACAGAGTACATACTTGTTATAACCTCTTCTCTCAATTCATCTGAGGAGCCACAGCCAATCAGAGTCAACTCTAGCATAACAGACTTCTAGAAAAGAGGTCAGGCTTTGAGGTAAAGTGCTATTCAGTCTTGGACCATGCAAGGAGCTCTTTATTCCTGTTCTTATTGGCATCAGACCGCCTTACTAGAGTAAGAACAAAGCCAAGTGCTCGTGTAAGGTTTATGAATAAATCAGAGGTGAGCCACTTCAAGTGCTGCCCATGATTTCCTTGTTGACAGTGAGCACTTAAACAGACTTCTATGACCAGCAACTTCTGGCAAGCCATAATGATTCCTAATCTGCACCCTCCTTCATTTCAAGAACTAAATGACTCACCCTATTTTTCCTGCAAGCTTTCACCTTTCAGGCAATTGTGGTCCTATCTCTAACAGTTTACCTTTACAATCCCAGAGCAGTCAGCACAGGAATTGTAACAACTAAAACCTTCCTTTGCTCACAAATAAAAATAATCTCCAGCGTAAGCATAACAAATTATTCTCATATTAATATTATAGAATTTTTGGATAGGGAGAAGCTAAGCCAGCTAAACTGAAGAGGGCACACACACACACACATGCACACATACACACTCAATTTCTTCAGCTGCACTCTGTAGTTATGTGATGTTTCCCAGGAATTTCCATGAGCTTTGGTTTCCGTGTTGGTTAAACAAGGGGATTGTGCTATATCCCTTCTGACTGCAACAATCTATGGTTCTAATATAAAAAGCCATTTAGATTTCTCTGTAAGATAGCGTTCCCTGTGGAATTTCCCAAGACAAGTCCAGCTGTTTTTAAGGTGATTTTTTTTCAGTACCTAGATTTCAAGAGGAAAGGCAGATTCCAGTAGTACAGTAAACTGAAGTTTTCTATTTATGTTTTTAATTATCATTCATTTATCCATTCACTCATTCAACAGGTATTTATTAAGCACCAAAGATTTGCCAATAGTATGTCCATCACTGTGGATATAGTGTTTAAACAGAAGTGGGTGCTACCCTCATGGAGGCTGCAGTTTTATTTGAGGAGACACTTAAACAAGCATCATGAAAAATGTTAAGATGCTAATTGCTTTCTCTACATGAATTATATCCTTATATTGATTAATATTAAAAAATGCTTTGTCTTAAATAAATGTGCTTCAGATGAAATGTCAAGTCCAGGGCCTTTTATAAATGACCAGAACATAGGCCATGCGCACACTTTTATTTTTAAGAAGTACTTTAACAAGTGTTATGAACCAAACATATATAAATATTAAACAATAATCAAACACAAAATTGGAAAATTATAATCCAAATGCACTTAGATTTCCCATAAAATTATAAACAATAATTTTAAATGTGTATCTTACATGTATCGCAATGAAAAATGTATTAAAAATAAACAGATTAAAAAAACAGAACTTTCGTTTCCAGGTGGTTCAAAAAATTGTATTTATATACATTAACTCATCATGAATTTACCATCTTTGAACTTGGGTAGTCCTCCAGAATAATGCATTATTATAAAACAATAAAGGACTGTGATTCCCTAAGAGATAAACCAGGTGGAGACCGATAAGTTGGCTGTAAAATAACCTAAGAAAATTTAAGGTTTCATAATGTTATTGAATTATTAATAGCTGGATCGCTTCTCTAGGTTGGTATAAATTTTGGTCAACAGGATACCATATAATAGTATCCATTCTCCTTTCTTGGCATATGAAAATGTCACTAATATCAAGTATATAATATCATTAATAGCAAGTACATAATCCAGTTTTGGAAAATCCTCTAATTCAGCGGCTTTCAAACAGAGGCTTTCAGCTTCAAGACTGAAATAAGCATTATGGTCATTTCTATTATTGTATTTAATGGAGTGTCTGGAATCTTGAGTTCATGTGGATAGACTAAGGTCTGAATTATTGAAAAACTGTTTCTGTCCTAATTTGCTTCTTAAAAAAAAAAAAGAAGATTCAGAAATGCATTAAATACCGAGAAGCCCCTTAGGACCAAACCAACTTGTAGTGATGGAGTGGCAGATAAAGATGTGGAGGAGCATCCACCTGTCAACCTAGATGCCATTTAGGTACCTGTGAGTGAGAAAATATGAAAAGAAGGATACTACTCCTTTCCCCCACCTCTTAGACATATCCATTGCCAAATTCATATCTTTTTCTTGTAGGAGAGAGGGGAAACTCTACTCAAAATATCTGTTTAGACTTGCTTTATCAAATGCTCTTTAGTTGATCATGACTTTGAAACAACCATTGGGAAAAAACAAAAAAGGAACATATAGATCAGTTATCAGGTCCTGCCCACAATCACTTATTTTAATGTTCACAACACTTTATCTTATGTAATCTCTGCAGCAACCCTGATATACAGATGAGAAAACTGAGGCTCAGGAAGATTAAGTAACTTGGACAAGGGCACCCATAACAGAAATGTAATCCAGGTGTCCTATAGGTTGAATAAGATTCCTATTAAGCATTGGGTTGCCAACAAATGTAGTAGATGTTAAAATACCTAAAATGTAAGTTTAAATAATGTCATTTAAATAATATCATTTAAAAAGAAAAAAGAAACCAAAGTACGCAGAATCAAAAAATGTCTGGTCTTAACTAGGTGTCATTCTTTCTGTACATTATGCTGCCTCCAAAACATCACAGTCTTGACTTCATATCCTTTCCTTACACGGAATTGAAGCGTTGTTCTTGTTCACCCCATGTTTATGATTATGATAAATACACTTTAAGTCACTGAAATCATCAGTATTTTTATGAATCATAGGCTCTTCTTGTCCATTTGAGCACCTAATCTAACCTCCTACTTAACACAAAAATATGTTTAACAGTCACAATAACAAGAAGCCATCCAGATTCTACTTGTCTCCTGTCGATAACAGAGAGCTCACTCTCTCAGAGAAGACAGGTTATCATGCACATTTTTCCTTCCTACTCTTCACCATCTCCACAACCTTCATATTCATTCATTCAACAAACCTTTTTCAAATAGCCAATACAGTTGAGTGACCACTGGTCCTAGAGTTAGAATATGTGAATTCTTGTCTCAACATTTTCCTGCCTTGCTGGGTAATCAAAGATAACTCTCTTTAATTCAATAGACGATATTTTAAAATGAGTTAGTTGAACTGAATGATGGTAAGGCCACTTCCCAGGCTCTGGCATTTTGGTAATTTCTAGTTGCCTTACCATCCTAGCTGCTCTTTTCTGTTGAGATTATATTGGCCAATTCTTAGAAGATGAAAGAAGTTTAGCCTATGAAGGGAAAACTTCACAAGCTACCACTAGGAATGCATCTAAAGAGGAAAGAGAGGCCTAACATGGAAAGAGGGTAGACATGTGTGTATGTGTGTGTGTGTGTCTGTCTGTATATACTCTACTGAATAGGAATGTAGGAGTGTTAGGGATGATGAAACACAGTTGTATCCACTAAACCAAAAGAGATGATTAATTCTAATTTTCAATTAATGGGCTCAGGAAATCTTAAGTATTAATTGCATTATTCCAAAATTTATGATATTTTAAAAACTACTAAGCACTATATTTTTGAAAATCCACATTAGCAAAGTATTTCAGGTTTAATGAAAATACCATGGGAAATGTAAAAATGATTGGTCTTTTTCAACCTATTCTTCCAAGCAGACAAACTTTAAGATTCCTCAAAAACTTCCCTCTTAAGAAGTTATGTTTCATTTTGTTTTTAACAATATAACCAGGTGGTATACACCAGCTCGTATGTTTTTGTATTTTAACATTGTTAGAACTATGGATTTCCTTTCTTCTTTACAGTGAAGGAAAAGAATTTTATGGGCAGTTATAAAATGCATATTTTAACCCAAAAGTCAATTTTCCCTGGTTAAAATGATTTAGACCTGAGTAAATATTTGCAGAGTGATTTCTTTTTTATAGCTAGAACACAATGAAACCTATAAATGCTGTCTTTAGAGGTATGTCCTACAGTGCATACCATTCAGTAATTATCATCTGAGCACTGTTGTGTCCTCAAGTCAGACAAACATTTGAAATGATCTATTATCTGAATGATGATGCTGGTGTGTGAACCCCTAACTTGAGTGACCAAAACACATCCTCACAACTTTTCTTGGACCATCAGGACATTATGATGTATTAACTAAGTCAGTCTGCCCAAATTCTTAAATCGTATTTGTTTATTTTATCCAGTCTCTAGAATGTTAAAGTGGTTAATTATATTAGAGATAAGCTGCTTACTAAATATGACTTTAGTGCCAAAGCCATTTTTAAGTCCAGTGCATAAACTCAAATATGCCTTAAAGTGGCAAATATTTGATTCTATTCACAAACCTTTAAAAGAAAGGGAGACTAGAGAGCAGCCATTCTTGGACTGAGGATTGTATGTCAAATATGAAACCATATCAAACTTTCAAGGCAACTTGTGAACCTCTGAAACTAGGGAATTAACAGAACATCAAGTCCAGCAAGATCACAAGGGGCACAATCCTTATGCAAGAATATAATGCCATCGAGCCCTCATTAAAAGCCCATTTCGTCTTTAGCCATCAAAGACTGTGAGTGCACTAAGATCTTGGTTATATCATCAGGGATAACTAAAACAAGTGCCAAGAGAAATTGTGCACTTTTAGTTCTCACATGTGTCCATCTGTTCACATATAAACACATATTCTGCTTTCTGTCTGATTTCTAAAATCTTGATATCAGAATACCCTGGGCTTTTGCCCATTTCCTAAGAATGCAGACATCACATAAGCTACTATTAACCCATGTGTGATCCACTTCCATGGTGGCTGGAAAACTGCCAGTTACAACACATGGTGCCTGGTTAACAATGTCTTAAAATATAAATGAATTTATTTTTTAAATTAACACATTTTCTTATGGAAATACCTTAATAAGCCCTTCTGCATGTAAAAGAATAGCCTCCATGTGGATTTTTTTGTTCTTTTAAGACTTTTTTCAAGCATATCATAAAGTTAACCATAAAAGTTTCTGAAACAATCCAGAATTTCTTGACAAATTTTAAAAAGGACTCTAGTAAAAAATTTGGGGGACTATATAACATAGATCAAACAGTTTGCCTTTACAATATGCTGTACTCAAGAGTCAACCCTTACACATTAATTTATGTAAAAATACTTGTGATTTCCCAAGTTTCCATCTAACCATCTTAATAATACCTCAACAACAAAACTGCTAAAGTGATGAGGCAAATGGAAGTTCTAAAATCTAGCAACAAACAAGTTGGGTTAATATCTGATGAAATCTTCTAACCTTGTTCTGAGGCAGCCATCGGTGGATCATTTGTGGTGACCTCAAACCAGAAAGAGCTTGTTTAAAATGTATACATATAAATAATTATCTGCACTGCATTTGATTTACATATGTACAAAAGAACCAATTCCCACCTTTGAAAGAGTCTTAACACTTATGGTATTTTAACTGTTCTAATGCTGGCTGAAGAAACATCATTAAGAGTGTTGATCACATTGTCAACTGATAACCAGTTACATCCCTAACTAGTGACAGGGGACCCTACTACAAATGTCTCCAAGAGTGAACTTATAATACCTAGACACTTTTAAAAAGACTTATCTCTAAATAAAATACACAATACACCTACAAAGCAACATGAAGACTGCATTCAGAACTTTATGAATTAAATCTTAAGAAAATACATCAGTACCCTCTTCTCTCCCTTCCCAGCCACAAAAGCTGATAGACCACTTAAAACACTTAACATTGCCAAAAGTCAGATTACACAACTCTTTCCCAAGTGAAGTGTTTCACCAATCGAGATAGTTATTTATAGCCTATGGGGAAAAAAACAGGCACCTTATATTCCATCATTAACTGAATTAAATATCCACACCATACTATTGGCTCTTCTAAAATAATCGTTTTTGCCAGCAAAGTGCTGGGAATTCTTGATACCCAGTAGTCAATATTTGGCTAGCCTGGCATGTTTCTGAAACTCTTCTATATACAAACCTCTGTTGATCATCTTCTAGCTGCACTATTGTCATACACATTACTTCCCAATGATGATGAAAACACAGCATCTTATAAAGTTGCTGAAATCTGAGCCCCTGCTTGTTTTCTCAAGTCTTGGACAAACATAACTTTAGAGAGAGCGGAGCACAGACATAAAGAAAGAGAAGCCTGCATTTTCATCTTCCTTTCATCTTAGTCATTCAGTCAGCCATTCAGGACCCTATTCAACAGAGCTTTTCATTATGCAAAAAAATGCTAATCCTTTTCCGATGCTTTCACACTTGTATAAACCCCCATTCCTTCAACTGAAAAGCAATTATATCAGTTTACCTTTCTGTCAAAAACAGGATTAATATTCCAATAACAGAATCTCTTTTCTTTTCCTATCTTTTTGCTTTAGGAAACCAGAGATTATTAGTAGAGGCATTCTTAGAACAAGAATCCATTATTTTAAATATGATTATGTTAACCAATGGGTGGAAAAGGGAGAATAAGAAGAAGAAAAAGTCCTTCAGTTACTGCAGAAACTCTTTTCTGTGACAGAAGTGACCTTCCTTTTACAGATGCCCAAAAAGAATGAGACTCACTCTGGTCTATTAATCAGAAACAAATTATGAAAGAATGTAGCTGGACTGGTTGACACTATCCCGTCTTGGGAGACTCAGTAACAGCCTAGTAACAATGTCCTCTTCATGGGTAATGAACAGCCATGACAAATGGGGCAGAGAAACTATTTATTTGCATATGCAAATTCTCACACAAGGGAAACATGTACAAACAAGTGTCATTGTAAGGTGGATTAGGCAAACAACGCTTTCTTTTTAGGACATTCTGCAGCCCAGAACATTAGTCAGCACAATTAAACCAGTTTCCATGGAGACTAATGAAATTTCACCACGGTATGAGTTAAATTAGATAGCTAGTTATGTGTTTCCACAATCCAACTTGAAATCCATTATTGTTTCAGAACAATACTGCAATTGTGCCTAGCTGATCTTTGCCAGCTCAACAAGCTCCTAAGTTGACAATTTGCATATGTTAATATAATTAAGCACTAATTACATGAAACTTGTACATATTCACATGCACTTTCCCTGGGCGCTTCTCAGTTTGAACCTTGGCCAAGTCTTTAACCCTTAGAGTGGTCTTAGAAGGGGGGGAAACCCTCTCCCTGTGGGTACAGCCCTTAGGCAGTCACAGAAAGGCTCCTCATTTATAAACACAAAGCTTAACCTGGCTTCTCATATTTCTAGCAACAATGACAGAACATATTTTGTGAGAGTGCTAGAGACCAGGGATAAGGAAAATGAAGAGAGGGGGATGGATTAGTCTTTAAAGACTCATAACGAGTATCTTCTCAAAGGAAGGCAGGAACATTCATTTCAAGAAAATGTTAAGAAAGAATTTGTTCTCATTGACATTGTCGAACCTTGGGAGATGAACATGGTTTGACAACAGCAAAAATAGCAAGTAGGAAAGGGAAAAGGAGTCAGCAGCACCTAATGAGCTTTACATAAATATATGCAGAGGCAATTAAGCAATGTTAATTACTATGACAGCAGTTAATTGAATATAATTAGATATTTTAAGCCACTGAATGAAGCATAGTTAAGATTAATTTTATTGAGATTAATTGTAAATAAGGATAGATTAACACTGTGTTTTGACAGGCATAAAAAGTAGTTCTGCAAATTAAGCAGAAGCGTGGCCACCAGTCCAAAAATCATATATTATTTTAATGTCACACCTCAGAATCATCTCCTCAATAAACATGACTTTTCAAACCCAAACAGACAGGAATCTTGAAGAAAAACAAACAGCTTGCAGAGATTAAAGAGCCTTTTGTCCTTTTTCATGTGCATTTCTTTTAACAGACTAAATTAAGCGAGTCTGGTGTACGTTTTTTAGGAAGGAACATTTCACACTGAATGGAAAAAATGTTCTATCACATATGAAATTCGTGCAGCTGTGCGGAACTTGGTCCAGAGGGTTTAAGACCATAAAACACCACCAAATGATAGACAGTAGGCCTTCCCAAGATTATGTGATAAAGTCACAATCTTTTATTTTGACCTCTCTCCAAATTTCTGCTCTGTATTCTTTCCAGTCAAGTCACATATTTTGTTTCATAATTTTCTTTCTCTAAGAGGATAAAAAGAAACGTTGCACCTACTAAGTGCCAGAAACAAAATGTAAAAGGAAGAAGGCCTCATTTAACATAGATCAGCTAAGTCATTCAGCCACAAAATGCAATGATAGCTATAACAACAATGTATGCAAATGACACCTCTTGATTATTACTCTCATAAACAATGGTTGCTGAAAATATTTCTTAGGAAAATATTGCTAATTGAAAAATCCTCTACCCCAATACTTTCACACCAAGCTAATTCATGCATACTCTTTAAGAAAATGAACACAGTCCTCAAGAAAGCTGAACAAATCACTAATAAGAAAGGAGCTTCAATTGATTTTGAAATAAATCAATAGGTGATTAACATAATATTTTTAAAGCAGCAGAATGTACATATATATTACATAAACGTATATATTATATTTTCAATACCTTTTAGTTCTTAATCGAACAAGGGCTTTACACTATTGAGCCTGGGTCTACACTGCCTCACAACTTCTTTAGGATGTCTTTAGTCTTTATAACGAAAATCCTAAAATGGTCTATGAAACAAGACTACGACAAGCCATTCTGCAGTGAAAGATTTTAAATCATCCAGCCTCTTCTAATAGACTTGAGACTTATTGAGGTAGAAACCATAAAAAATGAAGAAGGGAAATTTAATCCCTGAAATATTGATTTGCACATTAATATCATATAGGCAGAGGGCAATTTGGCTTCGTGGAAATGACACATTGTCGACCCTTGGTGAAGTCAGAGCCAATCTAACTGCTGAACATGTCTGAATCTCAAGAGTTATTAAGGGCTTCCCTTCTTGCCTTTATGACTTTTCTTCAGCCTACCAATGCAATCTTAAATGTATTATCTTTAAGAAATAATTGTAAAACCTCAGGGGTTTTCCAGTTAATGGAAGGGAGGCCAAACCACATCAGATTCTGAAATGCAACATTAAACCCTTGCAATCAACAAAACCACCTCAATTCTCATCCATCCAGTGCAGGATCTAATATTGTTATTAGAGATAATCAAATTTCATTGTGTAAATTTAGGCTCATGGTCAGAATGGAAGCAGTAAATTCTGCAATATTAAACAGTGATTTTCTCAGCCTCCTTTATGTTTTCCTTTGCTCATGAAGAATCTTTTAAAATAATCCAACTAGCTCAAAATTAATGAACAGATTTGGGCTCATCTGCTAAAAACTGCAAAAGATTATGAAAGCACTGAACATGTTTTCCTCATTTTTAACTTTAAGTGGCAACTTTCACTTCATAGAACCAGAGTCCACTATCCCTGTCTAACCCCACAGTTGGTGCTATTGCTTTGACTTACACAGCTGGTTTACCTGACCTTTCTTTGTTTCTTGGGTACATTTCACTTTTCAGATTTATGATATTTCCCCCATATTTCATTGACCCTATCTTCATTGCCATAAACATGAAAACACCTAAATATGAGTTTACTTTTTTAAAAATCCAAAATCAACCAGCAACTGAATAAAAACACAGTGGTGCTCTCCCCATTTTATGCCATAAATATTAAAACCATTTAAAAAAATAACTGTATAAACCTTATGATCCCCACACTGAAGCCAGGTGCAAGAGGTTAAAACAGCTGGCTAGCCATCTTTTATTTTTGTGTGCCTTCCTGCTGACTGAAACCACAAACCTTGAAAACTATCAAATATTCCCTTAAGGATTTTTTTTTTTTAAGATGAGGAAGGAAAAAAGAAAACCTTCATTCTCTTTAATATGCTCTTCAGTGGAAAAGGAAAACTCCAAAACACAGTCAGTCACAGAGGTAGTGAAATAATTCCGAATATCTCCTTTCTGTTTTATTTAAACCATCCTTTTCAGCAATTTCTATACACAATTGTTTTTAGTCTTCAGCTAGCAAAGAAACAGAAAAAAAAAAAAAAAAACAGAAAGAAAGTCTGAGCTTGCTCTGTCAGTTTTGCCAGTAAATACAAAGTAAAACAAGTGTTGATGGCACCGAGAGTGTTACATACCCGGGCTGTGTTTTTGCATTGCTCTCAATGGAAGCGATCGATGCCCGTGTCACTGTCGCGTCCCAATCGCAGCCAAGTCTCAGCCTTAATCTAAGCAACACCCGAAAAGGCAGCGGCAGCCGCAGCCTCTCTCTCACTCTTCCATCCATCCACCCAACTAAAAATATAATACTACATATGAGCTTTAACCACTCCACGTTTATAGGGATCAAGCCACTGAAAATCCAGGAGAACACAATAAAAAAAAAAAAACCCTCCTCTGTCTCTTGTCTCTTCTCTCTCTCCCTCTCTCTCTCTCTCTCCCTCTCTCCCCCCTCTCTCTCTCTTCCTCTCTCCTCTCTGTCTTTCCTTTTGCCATCTACATGATCCTTGATTAAACATGGAACAGAGTTAATAAAAAGGGTGGGGGGGAGGACTCAAGGAGAGGAAATGCAACTGTCAGAAATCAGGACGGCCAGATTTCCTGGTGAACCTGCCTCTGTCTGAGTCAGTGTCAATCCACCATCTTCTGCCAGTGAACTTGTCTTTGGGTTTTTGTTTGGTGTGTGTGTGGGGGGGATGTTGTTGTGTGTGTGTGTATGTGTGTGTGTGCTTTTTTTGGAAGGGGGGAGGGGAAAGACAAGGTGGGGGCCGGAGGTGGGGGGAAGAGTAGGGAGAATGTGTGTCTGTGAGTGTGTGTTGAGTGTGAGTGTGTCTCTGTGTGTGTAGGGGTCGAGGTGGGGGGGTCCGTGTTTGCGATCTGAACCTTTGGTACCTACAAGGAGGGTGTCTCACCGAACGGTAGCTAAAACCTCACCAGAACCGCGCGGAAGTGAGAAGTCGCGGCCAAAGGCGCTCGCAGAAGCCTCCTCTCTGGGCCGCACCCCAGCCCGAGCGGCCGAAAGGAGCCCCCCGCCCGGATCACAGGTAACAAAAGAAATAGAAACCAGTGCACCGTCTTCTAGGGGAAGGGGATTAGAATAGGGAACCTTCTGTAACTTGGACATCGGCAGAGAAACTTTATACAATTCCATGAGAGATTTTATTATTTTTTTCTGATAGAAAAGAGGAGCGAGAAGGGGGTTGGGGGTGGATAGAAGTAGAAGGAAGGAGAGACCCGGCGCATTCCAGCCCCTTTTCCCTTAGCTGCTCCCAGCCAGAAGGCGCACTTGATGCTTGGAGAAGCGAAGGAGGTGAAGTTCATTTGTAGGCATGGAACCCTTTCAGGGGGGCCGAAGAATGAATCGGTTCTCACAGCCGAACACAGCCACTCAATACACACACACACACACGCACACGCACACGCACACGCACACACCCCTTGCCCTTTGCTAAAAAGGAAAAGATTCTTGACCCCAAGCCGCGGGCGTCTATCCGCTGGTCTAACGCACACCCGGCGGCGTTCCGTTCGGAGCAAGCAGCCGCCGCCTCGCGGGTCCCTGGCCCAGAGGCCGGGCGATCCCGCCTCCTAACGGACCTGCCTTTCCTCCGCGGCGCCCGCGCCCGCGCCGCCGAGAGCAGCCCTCCGTAGTGCCCGCCGCGCCAGCTCCGGTGGGCGGGTGTCTACCTGCAGCCCCAGTCCCAGCGTTCACCCCAGCCTCTTGGAATCCCCTCCCCAGATCTCACGAACCCCCGGGCCTCCGCCAGCCCCGCACACTAAGCGACCTTCGGGGAACTTGAGAAGGGGAAGAGGGGCGGGTGGTAAAAGGAGGAAGAAAAACGAGGCTGAATAAGGTGGGGTGGGGGGTGGAGGGTAAAGCAGGGAAAGAGCAGGGAGAGAGGGGCTCCCAGCCCCACCGACCAACGTCCAAACTTTCAGAGGATGAGTGCGGAGGACCAGTCATCCCGATCGGGGTGCAGGGGCGCGGGGCGAGCGGAGACCCCTGGCAGTGCCCGCGCCGCTGCGGAGCTGACAGCTTCCCCCAGCCACTAGAACGCCCCGGGCTCGCGGGGAAGGCAAAACCCGAAAAGACAGGGAAAAGGAGAGAAAACTGCCCGAGCAAACGTAGATGATCCTCCGCCACTTAATCCAAAAGTTAAATCCCGAAAAACGCAGCCCCCCTAAAGAAAGTGGAAAATCAGGTCCCTCAGTGCCCCCTCCCTCCCTCAGCGGAGCAAAACCTTGAGCCAAAAAAAAGGGGAAAGAGATAGAAAAGGGGGGCAGAGCGGAAGAGATGGTCGGGATGAGGGGATGTGTGCGAGAGCGAGCAGGAGCGAGCGAGGTAGGGGTAGAGAGGAAGAGAGGCGGAGAGGGAGAGGGAGAGAGAGGGAGCGAAATATCAAAGATTGTGCAAGATCAGGCTGGAAAGATAATCGATACTCGACCTAAATTTAACACAAACTACTCAATAAAAGTTAAAGAAAAAACTTACTTTCCATTTCCCCTGCAGTTCCTACTCGATCTTCGCCTCTTTTTTGTTTTGCTTTTATTTTACTTACAGCTGATCACATCCAAGTAAAACGAGAGGGTTCATTAAAAAAATAAAAAAAATAAAAAATAATCCTCGAACTTTATTGGGTGAAAATAAAAACGCTGGAGCAGAAAGTGGGGGGCATGGAGCGGTCCTCGGGGGTCCGGGAGGAGTTAAAGCATGTGCCGACCGCGGTCTCGCTGTTTGGTTGTGAAGGGGTTGGGAAAAGGAGGAAAGGAAATGAAAATCCGATATGTCTTTATTCTGCTAATTATTATCGTTTTAGCCCTGTTTAAAAAAATGGCTGATTAAGTTGAGTGCGCATGTCTTTGTGTGTCTATTCCCGATATGCACTCTGGGAATGAGAGAGGAGAGCGAGGGAGAGGGAGAGGGAGAGGGGGGAGAGAGAGGTGTAATTAGTGAGGTGATCAACATTCCCCAGACTGCAAATGACGCGCAGCCGGGACTCAGAGCAGCTCCGGAGCCTCACGGCTTCCAAAGCTCCCAGCGCTGCGGCTGGAGCCCCGGATGCGGCGACCGCGGAGAGGACAGGGGATGGGGACCTCCGGGGCTCGCACCCTACGCGCCCCTGCGCGCGACTCCCAAACTTCATTAGACACACACACGCTCTTACACACAAACACAGACACACACAGAGCAAGAAGGGGAAAGAAATAAAACATAGATACGGCCAAAGCATGGCCCTTTAACCATTCGAGTTTTTTTTTTATTTTAGTGAGGCAAAGTAATTATTATCGGACCAGAGATTTGTTTACTAGGGAGCTTTAAGCAGAAATATGAGTTAGGGTAATGAAGAGCTTTTCTCTGCCTAGTTTATTCTGCTGTGCACATGAACGCACTTTAATGGCGAAAAGCGGGGGCCTGAGCAAATATGCAGATATATGTAAATAAAGGGTGCCTGGCTGTGTGCAAACACAGCTCAGCCCAGCCTATTTCAAAGGAGGAATTGCACTCTGGATCCTTAGGCACTCTATTTAAACACGTATCCTTCACTTGTATACGCAGGAGAGAAAACCCAGGGTATGGGAGATGGAAGCGGTTAGTCAAAGAAAACTTCCAAATGAGAATAAGTGACGGTTGCAAGAATGATGGGGGGGTGGGGTACAGTTCTAGCCTTTATGTAATATTCTTGAATATTTTATCAGAATTGCATGAGTTCAATGTAATAACTTTAAGAAGACTTAGAAAAGAAAAACCTTTCATCTTTTGAGTCTGTTGAGTTATCTTTCTTGAAGCACATTATGATGAATTTTAAAACCCCACTACAGATCTCATTAGAATGAAATATACTTGGTATTTTCTGGTGCAAAATTTAAGGTGGCTGATTCTCATTTGAAAATCTAATTATCTCTTTCCAATATTACAGATGTGAATATGAGTGACACTTTCATTAAGAGATAATTAACTAAAACTAGGAATAGACATACTTTTAAATACCCCCTACTGAATTTGGAATATATATATGGAATATATATATATATATGCATTGCTACTCAGCATCTTGATGCACCTCGCACTACTATACTACAGGTCACAGGTAGACACCGTCTATGTAATATTCCAAAAATAGGAATTCTAAAGAGAAAGTAAGAATAACAAATCAAATGAACTAAAAACAGGAAATACTTGCAATGTCCAGCTTCCTGGACAGGTGATGTGTCAGCTGCCTTTGAGTTGACAGGCCTTTGAAGTTCTGGATCGCCAGGATCTGCTTCAAAACCTTGTCTTAGGCCTTAAGCACCAAATCTACCAAATACCAACAGAAAGTTTTATCGCACAAGTATTTGGAACAACAGAGACTGCAAAAATGCATCTTTCCAGGCCAAAAACCTTGCATTATCAGGGAACGTTTGGAAAATCCTAGGACTGATGCAAATGGATTAAAAACCAAACAAAACACCTGGGAGGATAAAAGCATAGTCCTCAAAAAAGCAGACCTAGGCCCAGATCAGGAAAGCTGGTTGCCTTCAGCAGCTGGCTAAAGTTACAATGAAAGTCCAGAGGCATGGAGTGGAGAAAAAAAAACCCTAGATATGGTCCTTATTAAGAGAAAAAAGCAAATCACCACCTTAGGGATCCAGAGTCAGTGCAGGTACTAGTGTTTTAGAAACCAAGGCTACTAAATATTAACAGAAAGAAAATCATCTGTCTCTCCAAAGACTTTATTCGATTTTAAACTTCTTTGGGAAGAAATTTGTTGAAAGTGGAAAGCTAACATTTTAAAGTTACTTTGTTTACAGCCCCACCTTTACACAGCAATTGTATCACCAATTTGCTAGCAGTATCTGATTGCACCTCAGTGGGGCTTATCCATATGCCTTAAGAAACATACGTGCACACAGGGGTAACATTTAAATTCTCTGCAACTTGTAAGTGAAAAAGGTGTTTATGTAGCGTTACTGTTTACTGAAAAACACCCCAGAGAGCAAAATTTCTGGCTTTAAAAAAACTACTTGAGGTGTGTGCATGGGGAAGGGGAGTGGGAGATTTTAAAGAGACTGAGGGGAAATGAAGGCAGGGAAACTTTCAGGTTCAAATCAGAAAAGATCAAGCCCTTTGCGGGAGAGGGCTCCATGTACAAGCTCACTGATGGAAAAACCATTTCCTGCGACTTCAGACGGGTAAATGCATATGATGAAGGAAACACCTGAGAACAATAAGTCTGTTTCAGGCTCAGGTGAAGAAAGAGGTCTATTTCTGGCATGGAAGAATAGGGAAATGATGATCATTTCGTTTTCAAGTTCTTTATTTCTTTTGCCTTTTCCTCCCTGAAACATCAATAACATTAATGTCATTAATGTCAAAACAGCAAACGTCAAATCAAGAAAACCATTAAAAAAAAATTGGTGGCTACTTCTCCTCTACACCTCCCCCCGTCTTTTCTTGGAAAATACAACTGTGTGTATCCGTGTGTGTGTGTGTGTATGTGTGTCTGGTGGTGGGGGGCGGTTATTGATTTCTAAGTAAGGAAACAAAAGAGGATTTGTAAGGGGTGCCCACTTTATCAACCCCCTCTTTTGCTGGCGAGAATTCTCCTCCTAACGTGTGTGTTGTTGTTGTTGTTGTTGTTTACCATCTCTTTCTCGTTTTCTTTCACCTTTTCCCTAAGAAGAGAGGCTGGAGGTGAGGGTCGGGGGTTAATGGGCTGAGGGAAGGGGCAGAGAGGTTCTAGCGCAGAGTCAAGAGTTTCCTCCAGGGCTTGGCCTCGGAGCGCGCCAGCGTGAGGAGGGCTGCTGGGCTGAAGCGGCTGCGGGACTGCGTGGGGTGGGCCCCGGGGCGCGGAGCGCGGCGCCGCTGGCAGGGGCGCGGGGAGGCGGGCGAGCCCGAGCCCAGCCCGCGGGCCGCTATGGGGCGCGAGCGCGATCCGAGCGGCTGGACCTGGCTGCTCTGCTGTGCCGCGGCCGCTTGCGCCCTACTTCTGGGCTCCCAGCGCCAGGAAACCCAGCTGCTCCTCTCGGGTCTCCGCGGACGCCTTTGACCCTGACTCCCACTCCCTGCCCCACCCCCATTCCACTGTCCCTAAACTCTGCGCGAACCCGCCGCCGCCCTCACGGAGCGTTGGGCCACTTTTTATTTCAAAGTGAAAGGAGCAGAGGTTTCCCTGCCGCTCCGAGAACTTTCCCTAGATCCTCTTGAACACTTTACAGGGCAACCCCAGCCCAGCCACATCCACTGCAGAGCACTCGGACCCTGACATTGAGCACCGAGTTAGGGGGGAGAACCAAAAAGGACTACCAGGTGGTTAGGTGTTGAGTGTTGGAGGCAAGGAGTAATTAACATTGAGACAAAAGGTAATTTCCACTTCTAGACTTTTTCTTCGGCGTATTTTGTTTCCCAAATCCACTCCGAGGACACTCTTCACAATCGGTCTAATGAGTTTTCAGCTGTTTGTTCTGTCTTTCTCCCACCCTGTCCTCACCAATTCACCAATAAATACCCCACCTGCCTCTCCCCAATGTCCCTCCAGCTCAAGAACAACTCCAGCCCAAGGGGAAAAAGGTTTCCAGTCTTTTGACCGCGCTTCCGGGGTCTATAGATGAGCTCAGTTTGAAACGAGGTATTACAAGATTTCAGCGTTAGGAACTCTTTATATCACCACAGACACTTAAAGATCCTCAGCCCCCCTCCTCCTTTTCTCTTTTTGTTGGGTCTTCTCCACCCGGGGGCTATTTAACAAAGGCAGTGTGTTAACTAACATTTTTGTTTAAGTTAGCAACCCGTTTCCAAAACACACTTAAGCCTGATACCAATATTTGTCACTGTGTGTGTAGGGGGGCGAGGAAAGTGACAGGGTTGGGGGGTATTTATGTAAGGGAGAGATGTGAAGTTGACAATGAATGGAAAGGTGCAGGGCTTGTTTGGGAAGGTGTCATAAACACATTATATTTGCAGTGAAATAATTCAAGAAATAGTGGGGTGTGTGTGGCTGTGTGTGTGATGAGGGAGCCAAAGCTTTCTATACAGAACAAGGCATATATTTTTAAAGAACTAACCAAAAAGGGGGATTTAAAATATGACCTAACATTGAGAATGGACACTCTCTTTGATGGAGGGAGTGAGCTAGAGGAAATAAAATTCAAAAGGGAAAGGCATTTTGAGTGTGTATATACGTGTGTAGTATTTGTGGGCAGTTAAATTCCTCCCTGAATCCCTCCCCTCCTCCAGCTACACTCGCATCTCCTTTATGGTCTTCTTCTTTTTCTTAAAAAGCATAGAAATGTCCCCCTTTTGTTCCCGGGTCTCTGTCTCTGCACCTCTGTATCCATGTGTATTTCTCTATTCCTGGATTAAAGTCCATTTTTGGCTTCTACTTTGGAGTAAATGTTTTAGCTTTTTTCTTTTTTTCCTTGGGGATTCTGACCTTTTAGGGGGCAGGGGAGTCATTATGTAGAGTTAGACACAGGTAAAGAAAGGAAGGGGGAAAGAAGGAGGGGCTAGAGGGTTTGAGGAAGGAAGAATTAAGGGAGGAGAGGAGGGAAAGGGAGAAGAAAGAGAAAAGTCAGATGCCCTCTGGCCTTTCAGAGGTCAGAGCTCAGACAGTGCTGTGACCTCTTTTCCCTCTAGGCAACCAGCCCAGTGTTTATAAACAAATCAGACAGGACTCTCCCCAAACAATAGCAGTTCACTAACTTCATAAGCACTTCCACAGCACTTGTGCAAATTAATGAGGACCCCTTATCACCTTCCTCCCCCCAACACACATACACGTTCACACCACCAAAAACCAAGATCACAATCACACCCTCCTCAAATATATATGGAGATATTTCCAGCAAGAGTATCCAAAGAAAATGTTACATTCTGTCTGGGGAAGAGCTCCAAGACATGATCCAAATGGGAAAGGATAGACAAATAGAGAGAGAGAACATACAGACAGACACACACACACAGACAGAATAACTAATTTCATTGAGCAGAAGATAAAGTGATATTTTAGATCTAAAAGCATCTATATCTAGTCAATGAAATGCTGTATAGACAATATACTAAACTCTGGCCACCAAATAAAATTATTTTAAAACGACATTGCATTCATCCAAACACCCACATTTCTAAGACAAATGTGCAGATATTTACAGCTGAAGAAAAGCCACCACCACTATATGCAATGTCCCTAAATATTAGACACAAGAGCACTATTAAATCCTACAGCAAACAAAACAGCCCATCCGATCTAAGTTACAAAATGTATAATTGTTTCTATCTTTAATTACAAAAGACAACTAGCAGAAACTAAATGAATCAAAGATTTTGAAAGAAAATGTGGTTTGCCAAGATACAGGAATGGTAGCTTTACATTAAATTATAACCAAAACACCAATTCAGAAATAAATGACAAGATAGAAAAAGGTGAAAGAAAAAAATGCATTAAATGATTTTCAAACTTTTGCTTTAAAATGATTATCAGTTAAAGTCTAAGAGAAAAAGGTTAAAGAAAATATACCTCAGAGCAAAAAGATCATCTCCTTTTCTTCTTTGTCTATCAGTCCCCTGTTAAAGCATATGGAAAATGTTTTCAAAATGCCCAGATTTGGCACATTGTCATTGCAAAGAGGAGCGCAGTGATGCTGTTAGAGAAAATGGGAAATAAATTCAGGATTGGGTGCTGCCTCCTTCAATGCGGATTTATCTAAGTTTAATTTAATATTCCGCAATCACTGAATGATGGCATATAATTCACCAAGATTTTAAAGGACTTTATTTAAATACCTTGAGCAATAAGAGAATGAAATTTAAACCATTTCAGCCATTGCTTATATTTTTTGTTTATTTTCCTATTAGGAGAAATTTAAGTGGCAATTTCTAATAATAAAAGGAAAAACGATGAAGATTTAGGTTTTTTTTTGGGGGGGGAGAATGTTAAAGGAAAGCATTAGCTTTATTAAAATCATTCTGAACGTAAAATCAAAAAACACAAAATGGTTGTTTGTAAAACACTAAACCTTTAATCGATTTTATTGGCATTCCGATCGATTAGATAAACGGAAATCTATAGCAAACATCAAAGCATTTAAAACATTTTCTCTATCTCATTTATAAACAAAACTTTTCTTTTCAGCAGAAAAAAATGATTATCAAACGACTAACAGGAAATTCTTCAGATATCAAATTACGATAATAAAATTATTTCCACATGGAAAGGGATAATGACAATGATGATGGTAATTACAATAATGAATAATTCAACAACCCTTTGACATGTATGGAAGAACCTCAGCAGAAACGGGTGTTTGAAGGGGGGCTACTTTAAAATAAATACTTTATTTTTAAAGGAATATTTTAAGAGACAACTCGAGGGCAGTTGCTTAGGTGTGCCTGCCGAACTAGTGTTGATTTCCCTGCAGATGTAAAGGAGTCGATTTCTTTGCCGGCGGTTCCCTTCCAAATTGAGTTACTTCTTATAAGCAAAATTAATATGCAAACAAGAGTGAGCCCTACCAGATTTACAAACTAGTGTCTGGACTTGTCTTCTACCTATTCTTAAAGGTGATTCCCAAATTATAGAGAGGGGCGAGGACTAGACTCTCCAAACCTGAAGTGAAGGAAAACGATTTATTTGGAGATGTGAAAACTGCTGTCCGGAGAAATGCAGCCATTAGAGCTTATGGCATTCTAGCTGTGGCGGCAAGAGGAAGTGTTGCTGTAACGGGTATTATGTTTATTTGTTAAAGAAAATCAATGGAAGTGGCTGTAAAGTAGTGAAGCGTGTGTTTGGGACTCGCGGGGAATCATGACTCCGGCAGGCTGGTCGAGCAGCCCTTCTCATTGCCAGCAAAGTCTCTGCGTCGCCCGGAGCCGGGGCGCGGACCGCGCGGCACCTGGCTTCGCGCTCGTGGGTCCTGCCCCGCGCTGCTCTGGTTGACCGCCCGTCTACACAATCTTCTGCCCTCTCTGTCCGAAGTCCTAGCAATTGTTCCCTGACTCGGGCTCCTTCCAATTGACTGTGGTTGTCTTCCCACGCCCCGCCTCAGCAGCACACACCTTTTTCCTCTTTTTCTCTTAGGGATTCTTGTCGTTTCCTCCTTTCCTTACGCTGGGAGCCTGAACTTATGTTCCTTTCCTTCTCCTGGAATCTCTCTGAATCTCCCAGTCCCTTGGGTGAATCGCGGACTATTTCTTTCCTACCCTGCCCCTCCCCCATTTCTCTCTCCTGCCATTTATTTAGCACCCGGGTCTTCTTACCCTCGCACTTCTGTCCTCTCCTCCAGACATTCCAGAGAGTTCTCATCACACCAGAATGCACTTTTTTTCTCCTCCTCCTACTCCCTTTGGATTGGGGAGTAAAGGGGGATTTCGAGTTGAACTCCCAGGGGTTTTATTCTATTCTTTTAACAGCTTTACTTTCCCTTTTCTTCTTTGCATAACCTTCACCTACCTACTAATTTATAACAGAAGCGGTTTCTTTCCCTTTCATTTCCTAGTTTACAGTTTCCGTCTGGGGTTGTGCATTGCACATGCACTCTCTGACTTCCCCGCCCCCGCTCCCCCCGCCCCACCAGCCTCTGTCCAAGGCAACTATTTTCTTATACTCGGTTGCCGTCTAATTGCACTTTCTCTTCTCGGAGTTAAGTTAGTTTCCACGATATAAAGTTCACCGTACAGCGCCTTTGCATCTGTGAAATTATTTCGTTGCCCAAATGAACGGTAGGGTGTGGGGGGAAATGTATCAACCATTTAGGTCCCTTTTAACACCTTTTTACTCTCAGTCCCACCACCCACTCCAGTAATGTCTAATGTGAATAATAACGAATTCTGGAAGACGTTTCCTCTCAGCGCGTGCTGATTGCTCCTGAGTTATTCCTGAGCGGGTCTCAAAGCCCTCACTTGTATCTTCTGACTTCGAGTGATCACCATTTCAACCGTCCACCCTTTCTTCTCTTTCCCTCACTGGTAGCCCTGACTGCGGGAGGGGGACGCAGCCTAAAGACCTCGTACTCTTGCTTCTTGTTTCTAGCTGCTGCAGCTGCCGCTGAAATTCGCTGTGGCCGCTGCCTCTTCCCGCTTTAATCCCAGACCTCCAGTCATTGGGCAGCTCCTCAGAGGCAAGAAGTCAACACCATGGCAACCCGACAAGCCTATCAAATCACCGGCTGGCGTGACAGCAGCAACACTGCAGGCAGGCGTGGGCTGGGCGGAAGAGCAGAGTGGCCACTGCGCTCAGGTACACAGTCTGGGAGTGGACAGCAGCTGCTGATCTCCACGTTCTGGCTAAACATATGTGCACCACCCAGTCCATACCCCTACCTTATGTGCCCTAGTAGGTTCTGGAGGAGAAAGGGAAGGAGGAGAAGGAGAGAAGCATATAGGCTTGGAGGAACAGGAACCCCAGAAAAGAGTTTTAAACTAAAAGGAATCCAAGTCTTAGAATTGTAAACTAAAGATGTCTTGTGCCCCAGCAGTCTATGAAAACAAGTCACAATAGGCTCAAAACTAAATGGAAGGAGTTTACACAAATAAGGTGTGTGTGTGTGTGTGTGTGTGTGTGTGTGTGTGTGTGTGTGTGTGTGTGTTTGCCAGTTCTGTTATTTGTTTGAACATTAATGCAACATTCTGTTCTGGAGCTCCAAAAGGATAAAGGAAGATGTTGCTCTGGAGTTCCAAAAGGATAAAGGAAGATGTTGCATTTTAAAATTTTCTTGTCTGCCACTGTTGGAGTCTGCTCAACTTTAATTTCAGCTATGGTAATGGTAATTGGCTTCCTTGAAGATGACCTAAACTTTACCTGAAACCGTCTTTGCCTTGTTCTTTCATAAAAGGTGTGTTGTGTGTGATGTGTGTTCTAGATCTTGATTCCATAAAGGGAAGAAAGAGAGGACACCAGGAAATGTGTGTATTCCTCTAAGGCCTACCTGGCCTTTGTATTTCCTCATTTTCCTTAAGAAATGTTGAATTAGGCAGATGAAGGAAGATGGGCATTTCACTAACATTTCAGAGCATTGTGTAAATTACCATGAGATAGATTGGAATTGCATTGTTCTTTTTTATTTTAAAAGCAAACAATATTTTTGAGAAACACACAACATATTTCTTAACTTACAATTTCATTGTGAAACCTTTGACAAATATTTGTACAAGAATATAGAATGCTATCATTGACCAAACGTCCCCGTAGGTCTCTTATCTCATCATGATTTCTAAATTTTGGAATGCAAGTTTGCCTGTTGAAGTTGTATAGGACAGAAAGGAAAATTTATTTAATAACAAGGGTAATGTGTCTTATTGAGGAAATCTTGTATGAAATATAAAATCTACACTTAAATCCACTCCACATAAACACGATTCACTAAATAAACAATTTTTATATTGATCTAACATTTTTATGAAGAGGCTTTCAATGTGTAAGTATTTAAATTATACTTGGCATACATAAAATGCTAGAGAACTAGAAAGGCTTTTAAAAGCAGCAATTGCAATATTAAGCAGAGTAGGATGGGGAGCCAATGTTTGAGGCTATAAAGAAAAATTCGATGAAATCTTGAACTTCATTTCCTTGCTTTCTCTGTATTTCATTGTTGATAGATCCCAATATTAAAACAGTATATTTTCAAAATATAATTTATTATAGACCCAAAATGGGCATAATTACTGGTACTAGAGAAACAGGTCATGATATCCTAGAAAAAACTTTTGGACATAATATGATTTTTCCTGCATTGAAACTCTAATGTCATACTGGTAATATTTTCTTATTCTGCGCTACTGTGCAGAGTTGCTTAATGAAGAACCGCCAAGCGCATAGAGCTGAGATTTGGTTATTGCTTAAATGGCTACCTCAATGCCAAGGTATTGATATCCTTACATATTTTTGGCTAATTCACATTACATTTAAAATGTGCTGAGCGTTTACAGTGGAAAACATATGAAGAAACATAATACTGTAATTTAAAACTAAAATGCGTATATTTAATTTATTATCTCCTGAAACTACATTTGTAAATTTAAAATATTTTTAAAGATAAGTTTAATAAAATGCTCAAAAATATTTCAGTATACTTTGGCTTTTGTAATAATAAATGAGCACAGGAAATATGGTGACATTCAATATTTTACTATTCCTTTTAATGGCATGTCCTCAGTTACTGGAAAACTTTCAGTACTTCGGGATCTATAATACTATTTGTGTGTGTGTGTGTATATATATAGTATGTTATTTAAGGATACTGTCACTCAAGTGTTCATTTCTATGTTAATATTTCTAATTTTAAAAATTAAAATGAGATGAAGTTAATACATTAAAGAATTTAAACCAAAACAAATGCCTAGGTATTTTAAGAAATCCTTTGAATTTTTCTTAAGTTTTTCTTTATCATGAACTTGCCATTTATGTGGATGATTGAAAATTGAAACAATTTTTTTGCATTTGTAACACAAATATTTATTTTTTAATTATAAATCAATTTTAGTGTCTACCATTAAAAATACCTTCATAGGTTGTATAATATATGACCATCTGTTTAAATATAGATTCATGTATATGCCACACACATGTTGCTAGTTAGCTCTACATTCAAATCTTTACATTTAAAGCTATTTTCTACACTTTTAGTACTTTCCATATGGATGCTGTTAGAAGGAGGAAATTTCTCTCCTTTAGCTGATGAATAAGATAGTAGAATTAAACATAGTTTAAATACTACATTAAAAAAATCAATGCAAGGATGCCTCACTCATTTTCAACAGGATGGATACCATCTCCATAGAGTTCATTCTTGACCTTACCTGAGTAAGTACTTTAACTTAAAGTATGAGATGCACCTAGAGGAGTAATACATTGAGCTTAATAGGAAGACAGTTAATAACCTTTTTTCATCCTCGTGCACTATCAATCACGGCTGTCACCAGTCTGCTGAATCAAAGCAAAAGTGTTCTTCACAGATGACTGATTAGAAACGCAAAATCACAAGATCCATCTTCATGGTCACTTTTATTATAGTCATTTTTAAACTGACAGCAACCTGCTCAGCTTCAGCACACTGGGCATCACAAATAGTGTCACTCAGTGCAGCTAAGCATGAGAAGAGGTTGGTTGGATTATACTTAAAAATAATTAGGCCCTCAACCCTTTGTGGTGCCTAGAAAAAGGTATTTGGCTCTCAATCTCCCCTCCCCCACTCCTAATGTATTTTGATTCCGCTGTATCATTAGTTTAGCATTAGAAGGGAGGTGTCTTAGGGTATAGTTTTATCCCTGTTAATTGTCTGGGAATTAGGAAATGAATATGTCTACTTGAAAATTACATACAACTTTTTGTGTACTGTCTTTTGTCAACTTCATGACAACCAAAAATATTGCTACCGTCATAGGGGTAAATAGTTTAAATAGGGTGGTTTTTATACAAATATGTGCATGTGTGTTCACGCTTCAGAAATCTAAGCAGTCAGGTCATAGTAAATGATGCCCACTTACTAATAAGGTGTCCTTTTTCTGTGGAAAGCATTTAATACCATCACTTGAATGCTGTAACACTGGAATTACTGAGGCTATAACTAAATGCATAGTCTTAAAGAGGGCCAAAATATTAACTCTTAGGTAGCTGTGTAAATTCTTGACATGTAGTGTCATATTTTTTTCAGCCCTAGAATATTGAAGAAAGGACAAATTTGGAAGACCAACAAATAGATATACGTAAAAAGCATTACAGTAGGAGGTTTGAAACAGTTATAGCAGAATCAAATGATAAGGAACTTTGTCTTTAGTAAGACTCTTCATCTTTGTGATACAAGATGAAACTTTTGGGTTTATTTCATGATATTGTCATACATGCCTTAAGAATATTTTATAGTACTATATGACAGTATTGATAAAAACATTTACATGGGGAAAGTTTTCAATAGAAAATCTTCAAAATATATTGTAATTCTAATGCCCATTTTATAGGTTCATTATTCCATATTTTGGGAAAGTAAACCCCAACAGATTTAAGTTTTAGTTTAGTAATTTTAACCAAAGTGCCTTATTTTAGGTCTCCATACAGTTATCTTTTCCCCTCATCTCAAATATCCACTTTCTTGTTAGTGCGCGCACACACACACACACCCAAACACTAAGAGAAAGAGAGATAAGTCATTAGTAATGTTTATATAACATAATACCCTTAGATTAACTTTCAGACATGTGAATATCCTACCTTTAACTTTTCTGTAAGGTACCAATTTTTTTCTCCATCTCTCTATAAACCCCCCACACACACAAACACACACATATGCACACTCAGACATACACACACATCTTTATTATTTATTCTAGATTATGACAATGTTTTTCTCTTCTGTGCAGAATACATAAACAGCATACATATACACATAAACATATATATGCATGTATGATATATCTGTGTTTTCTACAGATGGTAATAGATGTCTAAAAGTACTCTATAAAAAGGCTAAAATTAATTTCTTTAATATTGTACTTTGTTATACATATTTTTCTATATAGAAGAATCAAATTAAATATTGTGAAATAAATCCAATTAGCTATCTAGTTTCATTGTATATTTTTAGTTAAATAACACTGTCTTAGAATTTGAATAGAAATGTTAGCTGATATTTTAAAATATTTTCACCTTATAAAAATTAATAATAATACTTATATTATTAAATATGTAAAATTAGGGCTAACTGAAATGTTTATGTATTTTTAAGCTACATAATTACATAAATAACAATGCAATAATCATCTTAATGTGTTCATTTTCAGTTCACTTTAGCAATAAAAACAGAATGTCTCCTGACAAAATGTCTCTCTGTGTTTGTGTGTGTGTGTGTGTGTGTGTGTGTGTATTTACTTTAGATACATTAAGTTTACACTTCTAGAAAGGATAATCTCATAGAATTCAATATTGCTGTTAAATTTTTGGCGGTAAAATATTCTTTATGACTAGATCATACACATCAAAATATTTATGAAAAAGATATTTATTTGAAATTTCTGGAATCTGTCCAGGATATTTTGCTAGTAAAACTAATGCAGTGAAATGATACGCATTTTTTTTGGCATCATCTTGGTAGTCTATGCAGGTGGTCACTATAGATCTTTAATATTAATCTTTAATATGCATCATAAATATGAAAATTTATAAAGTTTATAACAATTTTAGGTTTAGCATCATGTTTTCTTCTACAGATAGGTCTTAATGGACTGAGAAAATAAAAATAATTTTCTCTTTTAGAAATTTAATTAAAACAAAATATTTAAAGAAAATTAGCTTCTTTTAAAAGTTATCACGGAATGTTATTATTTGAGATTTTCATGTTTTGACAAAAATTGAAACCAACATTGACTTACACTTAAAGCATTATTGTTAATTTGGAAACTGTTTTCGAGAAAATATTAGCATTTTTATTTCTCTGAAATCTTTAACTATTTTGCTGTTAGTAGTTTTAAATACCTATCTTATGTCCATTGTTTGTGCTTACATTTTCGTTACTGAGAACATTCTTATGTTTGTCAATATATAAAGCAAGCAACTTTATTTAATATAAGAATATTACATGATAAATGGACTAGCATAGTTGGTAGAAATATACTTAATATATAAATACATGTTAATCAAAATATATTTGAAATTGAAAAAGCCTAATAATGTTTGTGCATTGTAGCTT
The DNA here is from genome assembly GCF_029281585.2 of Gorilla gorilla gorilla. NCBI lineage: Eukaryota > Metazoa > Chordata > Mammalia > Primates > Hominidae > Gorilla > Gorilla gorilla. The sequence continues at coordinate 43,714,796 of NC_073231.2, forward strand.
GGGCTAGAATTTATATTTGTGCATTACCTGTCATATTTCTATACATGAATGCATATACATAACTATACCTAAACCCTTTCATATTTAGGTCATTGACTTATTTTGAATGCTATCACACAAATATTACAATTATCTTTGCCATACCTGCATTTATGCAGTTTGAATGTGCAGTTACAACATTTCTCTTTTTCCTGGAGTGTGATTTCTCCCTTGGTACCTGAATTGTTCTTTGTTGAATCTTTGTGATTAAAAAAAGTAAAAGCACTGTTGTATGAGTGTCAGTTTGCAATAAATGTGTGAGAAGATGTGTGGTCAGGATAGTCTGCCTATCTTTTAGCATGTCTTTTCTACCTGGGCTTAACTAAAGCTATTTAAAGAGAAAAGAAAAGAAAGCAAAGGTCAAACAAAAATCACTGTTAGCATCTTGTAGTGAAAGAAAGAAAATCTTGAGATATTTACAATTATTTATTACATAATTTTTACTGAATGTTAACTTTCAAAATGCTGCTATTACTATCACTTTTTATTAAAATCGTCATTTTGTTCAATTGTTGCTTTTTAGTTAAAATGTGACATATACAGACCTTAAAAATCTCTAAAACTAGAATTATTATTTTTTCTGCTGCTCATGTTCCCCAAATCTTTCTGCCTTTCAGCCACTAAAGCTAGAGGATGAATTTTATAACAAATAGACTATTTTGATCGGTGTGCTTTATTCTTACCTATTTCGGTTTACAAAAGTATGCAAATAGGTGTAATGACAACCTTCAGAATGTATTCTAAGATGTTAGTGATATTTTCAAGTAAACGTTTAGGATAATATTTTATAATGATCCTTTTCTTGATAGCTAAAGCTTTTATATGTAAACCTCCACTTATATATTACACTACCACTGAAGAATTTTAATGTATTGCAGTTCATTTTGCAATAGATGCACAAACATTCAGAGTAGCATGATGTTGCTTAGTTATTCCTTATAGTTCACATTTAGATTTTCATTTGAATTTTTCCTTTTTCAACATTTGGATATCATTTCATTAACTATCATAAACCAGTAGTTTAAGGAGGAGCAATTCTGAAATATAAACACTCTTTCTAGGATTTTGCAGCATTGCCATAGGAGAGAAAGAAGGGACTAGCATTACTTTACTCTAAACATTTCCCTGTTATGATTATAAGAACAGATCTGATACTGTGGCAATTTTTTTCATATGTGATCTTTCTTTAGAATTATTTTCAAAGTCAACTGTTCTTAGACCTTATTTTCATCTCCAAAAAGCATACGTTTTGTTTCTTTGTAAGATATTTCTTTAGAGCATATCTTAGTTTAATTCACTTTTAGCAAAAGAAACACCCAAGCTCAATCTGGAGACCTCCTTCCAACATAATTTAGCTGGACCTTTTCTTAGTAAAGGTTTTCTGGTTTTCATTTTCACTTCATATTCTCAAATAAAAGATCCTTTGTTGTCTACCATTTGATTGGACTTAATGAAAAACACTCCATTTTAACTTAACAGTATTTCCTTTTGAATTTATTATATTTAAGAACACTGTCAAAAATCAAACATTTAATCTCAGGTTTTTATATTTCAAAATATATTACTATCACATGGCTCAGTGAGGTGATGTAAAAAGTATACTGAAAAGATTTCAAAAAGAAAAGCAAAAGTGAAAAAACCTGGCTTCATTTTAATATGAAACTAAATACTATGGCTAATGTGCAGATTGGGTACGGCAGCTGACTATGAAGACGAACATGTGACAGGGTGCCAACAGCGGAATTGTGCAGTATTGACTAAATGAGGTTCACTGATTTGTATTGAGGCTAATATCTTCTTTAAACAATTCCGTGTAAATTGTGCGTATAAAGTCATTGGAAGCTATTTCTCAGGACAGCCTCGCTGGCTAGCTACCTGCTGGAGTGAGGAAGATAATCAATAGGAAGAAATAGAGCTGAGCATGAGCCTGGGAAGCTGCAGAGCAGTTAATGCTGATAAAAGTAGATGATGTCAATATTTGGGAATAGCACAACTCTAGGATAATAGACAAAAGAGAAGTGCATATGTTGTAGGGTGTTCAAACAGGGGCAAAATTAAAGCCTAAGTGGCAGATGATGTCCTAGGCTGCAAAAGACATTACTTATTACAGGTATTGTTAAATTTCTACTGAAAGCCATACACAGAGCAAGATATTGTATATAAAAGATACCTAACTTTTATCAGAAGCTTTACCCATTTCTATTTCAATGGTCAGTAGGTTTCTGCTCATGATTAATATAGGAAAGACTGTCTTTAAAACATTTGGTAGATATATTTTTACATGCATAGAACTACATGCCTCATTAAGAAATTAGTTTTTAAAAATTATCTAAGTTGCTTCCAAAATAGAGTTAAAAATCATATAAAAGTGCAAATGAAAATAGGCTGTCAGTCAAAGGGTGACACCAAAGACATAAACCTAATTGCCTTTGCGTATATTTGTGATTATAGCAGACGCCCTATTTTTTAAAGCTACTAGACTTATTGGAAGTGAGTTAATGGTATATTTTTACAAACTTAATACTGAAAATCAGTTTTCCTCTTGCTGTCAGGTGATGAAATTTTGTTCTTCTGTGCTGATCTTTCTGTTGATGTATTATGACATAGTCTGTCAACATGAACAGATATGTGAAAGGAGATTGGGTGACTGAGAAGTACAACCTGCATAGAGCTCTTCTTGAATTTTAAGCATGTTATCATGTTTGGGTACAGCAAGTAAGATTGTGCTTGCTTTAAAATGCTGTTATTTTTATATAATTTAAGCCCAAGTAAAACAGGTGGACCATGACAAGGTTCTAAAGTGGAATGAGTGAGCCAATTCCAAAACATGTATTTCAGAATATCTTTTATAAAGCTTTTCACATCATAAGTCGATTCCTTTAAAAAAATCATTTGCAAAATGTAAAAGTTTCTTGACAAAGAGGAGAAATCAATTCATGCACATGTGATTATTAAACATAGCCATTTTCTCCCAAATTAAACAATTCCACAACTGTTACATGCTTTTATTGTCGCAGATGTTTTTATTGTTTGGTGTTAGATATCTGGATTATATCAAGTACACGATTCTGAGGTTAGGTAAAACAGCCAAGCCTGATAGTGTTTACTTGGAACCAAGCTAACAAATGTTATTAGAAAAGCAAGTACGTTTATCTAGGACCTTTCCTTTTAAACATATTTTTAACCATAAATATACAGATTTAAATAAATAGTACCTCTGCTTTTCATTTTGTGCTTTTATTTTGAGAATAACTATCTATTTTGAAAATAATTTACAGATTTAGCAAACTATACATTGCAGTTATTAACCTCAGATACTAGATAATTATACTAATTTCATATTCCAGATATATAACTTTATAAGCTTTCCTACAAATAAAACATTTGCTTTAAAAAGTTGCTATGATGTTGTCATATATTTCATTTTTCATCTTAAATACAAAGAAATAAAATATCGTTATTCATTATTGAATTATAAAGAAGGCTTCATTTCAAATAAAGTATGAATTTTGATTTAGAGACACAGAAAAAAAATCTTTTAAGATCTATACTTCAACTAATTTGTTAATCTTGTGCCACTTTCAGCATTTGTCACACATATAGACCAGGAAATTGGCTCCATCTAATTCTAGCTCTGTATTGAATTAAAAACCTCTACTGCAAAGAAGAGCATGATGTGGGGAAAGAATAAATTTAGTTCTTTCTTTAGTAATGCACATATATTTCCATACATTTCACATCCTAAGGGAGCCTATGAATGCGTTCAATAAATACAAAACTATAAAGTATAATTCCAAAAAAGGAACAGGTTAATTTTTTTTTCTGGTTTCAGTATAGCATTTTAAGTTTGAAGACTGAAAATAGTATTTTTATTCATTTATTTTACTTTTCTTTTAACAGACACCTTCAGTATTAAAAGTAAACCCGTAATAATGAATCTTAGTTGTTCCATCCACTTGGATAATGTTAGCAGGTTTAGATCAAAGCAAATTAAATATCAGCAGTGGCAAATCGAGAAAAATGTTTTATGCCATTTGAATCAAGGTTTACATTTAGTTCACTAAAGTCCATCCTGGCTAATTTAGTAGACATTGTATGCAAGCGACATATGTGTGTACATTGAAAAGAGTGTCCATTCCTATTTCATTTGTCTAGGGTAACAGAAAAGGTCTTTTTCAATAAAGTATAACAATAAAGGGTTAGCTTTTACACATGATGAGGGCATTTCTATTAAGATTTTGTTAAAAATGAAATATGCCCCACAGGTGATTGAGATTACTGACTTGGAAGATAGACTTGCTGTATGTATAGTTCTCTATACTTTCAAATATTTGAATCTTCGACTGCATTCTGAGAAGACAGTACAGTGTGGTAGATTTATGATGGCCTCACGGAAACAGAACTAGCAAAGATTATGGCTTGCTTGTTTAGTAAAACGGTGAACTGAAAGTTCCTGATTTACACTAACATATATCTAGATGAAACCACAGTTTGCAAATTGTCTTGAGGAGTCATCTTTTATTAAGCGTTTGATAGGTATAGAAATGTACATGTCTATTTCTAAACATATTATAATAACTATGCTGATATTATATTTGCAAATATTCTATTTAATATTTTTAGGTTAAAATTAATTTACCTTATATATTTGTATTTCTGAAATGCCTTAAAATTTAATTTCCAGCAATAAATATCATGTTAAAAGATATGTTTTATAATATATCAAAAAAAAGGTCCAATAGTATTAAAAATTTTGAGACGTCACAGTAAATCTGCATATTAAGACATTCAAAACTTTGTCTTTTTTAACATTTGTATTGGTATTCAAGGATAAAAAATAAATCATCAAAGACTGCCTAAATTGGTCAACCTAAATCTACCCAACTTCTTCGCTTTTTTAAGTGTTTAATCACCATGATCTTTATTTGAAGGGTAGAGCTGTTTCCCTCTTTATAAGGCCAGCGAAGACACTCCCTTACTAAATTTAGGACTAAAATTGTGAGCAAATGTTCTTATAGACTTTTTCGTATGGGAAGTCTTATTCGTGTATTATCAGAAATGACAGAATGCATGACATAAACTTGTAATTATTCTGCTATTCATTTCTAATTCTTGTGACTATATTCTTTGCTCCCCCCTTTAAATTTTTTTTGTAATAGCTTATAGTGTTACCATTTATATTTGGGTGAACCACAAATTGTTTTTCCAAATCCCACATACCAATTTATATACTTCCATTTAATCTGAGAAATAAATGTTTGGGAAAAGGTGAAGATGTTATACAATTAGATGACATAACTTTGAAATTGCTGGAGTCACAGCTCCCTTAAAATCCTCATTCTATTGGTTTGATTAATCTTGTATTTTAAAGCTTAGGAGTTTAGATGCTTAATATTGGTATTGTGTAAATTAGGTGTTCCTGGAAGTCATATTTATGAATTATTTTGTGCCCCAACTGTTTCAGGGCATAAAATTTCTCTAACAGACAGCAGCTGACAGATTGGGAGAACCTGGCTCAAAGTGTCAGATAACTTTTAACTCTAATGTAAGTTTTGAAAGTATCTTTTGGCTCTCTCATTTTTTTAAAGGGATTTAGTAAAAATAAATGGAAAGCATTTGAAGTGCATACTTCTACTACTGGCCCAGGAATTGGAAGGATACCAGCTCAGGCTCCTTCTTCCTTCATTTCCTTTTTCCTTCTTCCTTCCTTTTTTTGGTTATTTCAATTTTTGTCTTTTGCTGTGGTTAGAGAACACCTAACATGAGATTTAACCTCTGATATGGTTTGGCAGTGTCCCCACCCAAATCTCATCTTGAAATGTAGCTCCCATAATTTTTGCGTGTTGTGGGAGGGACCCAGTGGGAGATAATTGAATCATGAGGGCAGTTTCTCCCGTACTGTTCTGGTGGTAGTGAACAGTCTCATGAGATCTGATGATTTTATAAGGGGAAACCCCTTTTGCTTGGCTCCCTGATTCTGTCTCGCCCAGTCAGGTAAGAAGTGCCTTTGGCCTTCCACCACCATTTTGAGGCCTCCCCATCCACATGGAGCTGTGAGTCCATTAAACCTCTTTTACTTTATAAATTACTCAGTCTTTATTGGCAGTGAGAAAATGGATTAATATAACCTCTTAACAAGTGTTTAATTGTTGAGTACAGTATTAGCTATAAACATAATGAGATACAGTAGTTCTGTAGAGCTTTTTCTTCTTTCATAACTGAGTACACCTGTTAAAAACCAACTCCCTATTTCTCTCTCTCTCTAGTCCCTGGTAACCATCATTCTACCCTCTGCTTCTAGGAGTTTGACTCCTTTAGATATCTTATATAAGTGGGAAAATGCACTACTTGTCCCTTTGTGCCTGGTTTATTTCACTTAGCATAATATCCTCTAGTTTCACCAGGATACCTTTCTGTGTCTAACATTATCCTCTCCTTCCTTGGAGGATCACAGGGAAGGGGCCTAGTTGGAATGTTCAGCATGAAATGAAGCAGTTCATTTACTAAGAGTTTGGAAGATGAAAGTCAAAAGAGCAAGACTGCTGAATTCTATGGGAAATAAGCCCACCAATGCTTTTAGCCACCATTTTAGACATTGCTGACTGTTGGGAAGCAAAGTTAACGTTCACTGAGTGCTCACGATGTACCAGGCATGGTGATAAGTGCTTTGCTAAAATGGCCACATTTATCCACATAGCTCCCCACTGAGGTAGGTACTATTATTATCCCCACTTTACAGAAAAGGAAATTGAGTCACAGGCTTTAAGACGCTTGCACAAGTTTATAGAACAGATAAGTACTAGAGATGAGATTCAGCCTTCTATATGAGCACTGTCATGCTGCTTCCCTAAAAGTCACATAGCAAAAAATGTTCTTTTCTTTGAATCCAAGGGGGTAAAAATATAATCTGTCTCAGTTGGGGAGAAACAGTCCTCCATTCACCTCTCCTAGCTAAGAAATAAGGAGAAAGTGTCCTTGGCCAAAGTCAGCTGGCTTTGGCTATTTGGTTCTGAAGAAGAGTAGATGTATCTAGAGTTAGACAACCCAGGCTAGATGTCAGAATGATGGATGTGACAGATCTAATTTTCAGGCTCTGTCTCAGTGGTATGATGTCCAGACTTTCACCATTCTCAGTGGCATGATTTTTACCAATGGGTTTGTAAAAGATGCTCAAGTTTAGTGGAATCCAAGTATTCCATGTGAAAGTATGATATTTTGACTTAAATGTTTCTGTACCATTAATAGGAATTATTGATGATGTCCTTCTTTCCAAGAGCATATTCCTTAGTTGTGGTTGTTGCATTTACACACCATTGTTAAAGACCAACTATAAACTTATGATACTTTGAGAGAAATTATTGCTTTTTACCCTCAAGATAGGATTCAGTGCCTAACTTTCTGTACTTTTATCAATAATCACTTCTATTATTTCTGTTGCATTCACTTTTATTCAAAATGGCTTTTATTAAAAATTGCCTTTTTCTGTTACTCATCAGAGTTGCAGATTATGTGAAAATCAGTTACAACCACTGAACCAAACCATATTACACTATATGTCTATACTCTGTTGAGGTAATGTGAACATTTTGCTTCTTTTTTTAAAACTATGGAATTTACTTCTGTTAGCGAGTGATTCACATATAGTAGGTGCTCAATGAATGCTAACCAAATACATAAATATCTGCTTTGATAATAATCTGATTTAAAGGGTCCATAGAACTTTGATCCCAATATTGATCATTCAGATTTATTATGTTAAAAAAACTTTGTTTTTCCCCCTAGGTTACCATAAAAACAGGAAGATAGTAAATGCAGTTTGCTAGTATGTATTAGGGAGGAAACAGAGATGTCAGAAAGGCAAACAAGTATTATTAAGCAAACTATAGAGCAAAGTACATAAGAGTGGAAGCATTGGGGTCATTGAAAAGAGAGAGAGAATTCTAGCTCCAGTTCATATGGTGGTGTGATCCTAGACCGTTAATTAACTTTCTCGAGCCTAGTGTACTTTTTCTATAAAATGGGTATTATAATAACAGAGATAGATGCCTCAATAGAGGATTGTTAAATATCCTGTGAAATGGCACAGGGCCTGGCACTGTATAAGCACTCAATAAATATTACCTATCATTATCATCAATTTATAGGAGATTTTAATGCCTCTAAGTATGTATCAGTTTGCTATTTGAAAAGTTATATTTTTGGCATATTACACTAATAAATGATATTTTCAATAAAATCCTTATAATTTTGAAAATTCCCCCAAGAATCAAACAGACTCAAATCTGAGGGAAATTTTTTTTAAAGAAAAGATATAATTTAGAACATTATGATTACATAAACTTGTTGAGTTTATAAAAATTAAATTTTAAAAAGCTTGGTTTTATATGTAGAAGAAATACTCTATACACAAAATTTAAAATTAAATATAATTTTCTTTTTATAAATGCCATGGGATTAACATTTTTTCTTACATTGTGGGCTACAATGTTGAATGAGATCCCATCTCTATCCTCAGGAAATTTATAATCCACTGGCATATTTAGTGATGAAAATTATAACAAAGAGCAGTATGGGAAAAATTAATTCCATGAAACTAATTTGGGAGTATAAAGCTGGGCATATAATTTATGTTGTAGACTACTGAGAATGCCATGCCATTATCAAACCAATTTAAGCCTGCATCTGTCCCTGTTGTGTATGTATGCACGTATGTCTATATGCATGTGTTCATGAATTGTGAAAACAAAGCAAAAAAGTATACTTTCATGCAAGATATCATTGCCTATTTGTAGAAAGAAAAATTGTGTTTTTTCTTCTCACCCTTAAGAGAAGATACTGTTTCCCTAAAGGAACAATTACATGCTGAATAAACTGACATGCACGCTTGTATAACACAGTCATGATAACAGTGAAATGGTTTGTAAATAGCAAAATCTATCCAGCAAAAGTAATGTTTATGATGCTTTCTGCATTCTTTCATTTTTAAGTTTTCCACTTTCTTTCAAAGTCTGCCGAGCAATGACATACATAATTTTAGAAAAAGAAAGGCAAAAATCTTTCCCTTTATGACTGACAGAAATAACAAATATTCCATCTTTTCCTTGTCCATTGACTTGGGTCACTTGTGCCCTCGTGTGTGACCACAAGGCACCCTTTCTGTTGACAGTTACAAGCAAAGTGTAGCTGCCTTGATTGATTGTGGCACAGTCAAAATAAGCCAAGATGTCTCGAATGATTTGGGCAGCCAAATTGTCGCTGTGTAGGGCATAGTACAGCCGTCTGCAGGATGCTTCGATGAAACAGGCAAAAGGAGAGAGAGAGAGCACACCTAAATCTTCTACCCTACTAATTCATGAGTGAAATGAACTTGATGAAAAATGGCTTCAGACTTCTTGTCTAACTTCACCTTGTATATTATTAGGACTTTCTAACTGCTAGATACAAAAAAAAATTCTACTAGATTATTATTGCTGAAGTTAAACCCAAATTTCACTGTCTAAGCTGTATGTAGTAAATGTTGCTTTCAAGAGAGATATTAGGAATTATTTCCTCTTCTAATTTGGTATTAATGATAAAAGCAGGCCTGTCTACGATCTGTTATCATAGGTGTCTTCTGATGGAAACGCTGATTTTTGAGATTGACTTCGATGTTCTGTCTGCCAAGGCAAATAGGAAGTCAATAATCTACAGTGCTGACTCTTCACACTGAACTGTTGCTCTCTGCATGGAACCTCATGATAGAATTAAGGCGGTATATTTTCCAAATCTTTTGAAAATCATTTGTTCCTAACTCAGAAAACCATGATTAATGTATGCCTACATGGTACCAACAAGAGAAAGGAAAACCACTACTTGGAAAAAAAAAAAAAGAGATGAAGAACATGAGCAAAGCTTTGCTACTCTTATTTAGTCTTTTCATTAGCAGATTTTACTCAGTCAGTCATATCATTAACATGTCCTGGGGTGCCCACAGGGCAACTAAAAAAGAGGCACTGTAAAACTGGAACTACAGAGCATGGACAAGCCAGGAAGTTCTACATATTAAATGAAAGTGAGGTGAGCATCTCCTTAATGTAATGTACCAGGAAAAGTTTCTTAGAAAAATTAAGCCCTGAGCTGCAATTTGGTGGATGGACATTGCATCATAAGCTTATTTCCATTGTACTGCAGTTTTCATTAATTTGGTCATGGATGGATTTATTTTATTTTATTTTATTTTATTATTTTATTTTTGAGATAGAGTCTTGCTCTGTTGCCAGTGCAGTGGCGTGATCTCAGGCTCACTGCAACCTCTGCCTCCTGGGTTCAAGAGAGTCTCCTGAGCCTCCCGAGTAGCTGGGATTACAGGCATCCGCCACCATGCCTGACTAATTTTTGTATTTTTAGTAAAAATGGGGTTTCACCATGTTGGCCAGGCTGGTCGAACTCCTGACCTCGTGATCCGCCCACCTTTGCCTCCCAAAGTGCTGGGATTACAGGCGTGAGGCCCCGCACCTGGCCGATTTATTCTGTTCTAACCACTTACATTATTATACTTTTAGGTTTTTTTTGAAACTTTTTTTACTATAGAATGCATTTGTTTAAATGTTGAAAATTTGTAATTTAATGTCCAATTACAAAGAAATGGTAAAATAAACCATGGAAATATACAACGATGAATTATATATCATTAAAATTATTCTTGCCAACTTTCTAATGACTTAAAAATAAAAAGTAAAGCAAAAACTGTATTACACAAACTTATATATTATGAGCTCAACGATATAGCATTTTGTATACCTAGGAAAATATTAAGGAAATTTAATTTACCAACTTTTGTCTGTGGTCAATTTCGAATGGTGGGATTTTGAGTGATTATTAATTTATTTTTCTTCTTGGCTTTTAATATTTTTCTCTAAAGAGCTTGTCTTATTTTTGAATTAGAAAAACAGAATTACTTAAAAAAACAAATAAGTCTGCAATAAAAACTTATATGTGTAAAGTTTCAAGAAATTTGCTTTTGGATCAAAAGAAATAAATTTTTTTTAGTTTTGAAAGATAATTCTAGTTTTTAGTCTAGATTATTATTTATCAATTCAAATGGGCACTGAGACTGCCAGTAATACTAGCATTGAGTCTGAATTTTAAAAATTTCCCTGATTTAATAATACTGCCTCCTTGTTATTTTAATTTGCATTTCTTTGACTAGAAGATATAATTATTATTTTTCCTCTGAGTTCTAATTACTAAAATATACTTTCTTTTGTCTGAATTATATATAGTATCTTTTGTCTATATTTCTGATTTTATTCTCTTTGTAAGAATTCTTTATATAGCCTTAACATTTGCTGCAAATATCCTTCTTTGGCTGCATTCTTTTTATTTTACATTGATTTTTCTTCACCAGGAGAATGGCCAAATTTGTCAATATATTTGTTTGTGGCTACACCTATAATTTCAAATTTATAAAGTGTTTAATCCTTCAGGGTTCTATAACTATAAAATCATTTTTGGTAGTTTTTCAATTGTTTTGGCTAGTTTTTTGTAGTTTTAATCAAACACTTTAAATTAACACTTACAGAGTGTTGACTTACAGTTTTTCAAGTGCTAATAAATGGTCCCAACATCATTTATTTACATATTGTTTGATGCGTCCTTTAATCATATATACATGTATACATATATATCTATGTATTCACATACACATATTAACATATATAGTATATGTATGTTTATGTTATTCTTGAATTTATTATCTTATTCTCTTGGTTTGTACATCTGTCTAGAAGTTTGTACATCTGGCTAAAATACTACACTATTTTAGTTATCTTTGCTTTAATTTTAATGAATTGCAATATTTTATGTTAGTACACACACTCATGACTCATACTTTAATATCCTTGCCTGTTTGCTTTTCTAGATTAATTATTATTTATTGCCAATTTCTGTCAGGCTATGAAAAAAAATTCAGTTGTGTTTATTTAAAATTGAGAATTATATTAAATGTGCAAATTAATTTAGAAAAATTGAACATAAATGATAAAGAGTACTGAATTTTCTCTTTCAATAAAAGAGGCTGATCAAATCCACAGAAACATGAAGGGAAACATAACCCCTGAAACTTTTTTGGATCTTCCCCTTTTCTCCCATAGGGCTCTAGGAAGCAACAACCCTTTCAAACTGTATTATTCAGGGCTGTATTAGGGGAATTGGCTTCCAGAAGTATGGAGGCTGAGAAGTCCAGCAATAGGCCATCTGCAAGCTAGAGAACCAGGGAAGCTGGAAGTGTGGCTCAATCTATATCCAAAAGCCTCAGAACCAGGGAAGTCTATGGTGTAATTTTCAGCTCAAGGCCTGAGAACCCAGGGGCCACTGGTTCAAGTCTGAGTCCAAAGGCCAGAGATCTTGAAGTTCTGATGTCTAAGGGCAGCAGAAGAAAAGCATGCCAGCTCTAGGAGAGAGAGAATGTAAGGAAATTACCTTTTCTCTAACTTTCTGTTCTATCTGGGTCCCCAGCTGATTGGATGGTCTCCACCCACATTTTCGCGAGATCTGCCTTCACTCACTCCACCAACGTACACACCAGTCTTCTCTGGAAACACCCTCATAGACATACTGAGAAGTAATGCTTCACCAGCTCTATAGGAATTACTTAATCCAATCAAGTTGACGCCTAAAATTAACCATCACACAAACATAACTAAACTTACTTTCTGTGTGTTGCTGATGGTTACAAACAAATGTTCCACAATTCATGGGAGCAGTTCTTCAAAATATAAAATCTTTAACCAATTAAAGATTACCTTTGAGATTAACAAACATGTTGAGAAGAAGACATTAAACCTAAAAGTCATGCTCACCTGATGACAAATTGTGACATCAGATTTTCTAATACTTGAAATTTCAATTTTGAAAAAAAATAGGTGTTGATTAGAAAGGAGCAGTTAATTCTAGGTTACAGGTCTGTCGTAGGAAAAATAGATCTAGTCAGAGCCATACATTTGGGGCTTTGAATCATCTCATAATGAATCAGAGTGTCTAGGGAGAGAGGTCTGTGGAAGGGCTCTTGGCAGACATCTTTTACCTGTTGCAATTTTATATGGTGCCCCAGTATTTGTAGCACAAGCATTTATTTTTGAACCATGGTATCAGTTCCTGCTTTGATTCTTAACATTCTTTTTTATCTCAGTTAAGATCTCTATTATCCACTGCTTTATATTTTTTATCATTTCATCAGAGGCATGATTATCAGTAGCTTTCTCTATATCATTCATTATACTATACATATAATTTGTGCTGGCTCCTGGATTGTATATTTTACATGTATGATTTCATTTACTCCCCAGAATAAGTCTGAAGTGCGCATATTATTTTGAATGACCACCTAATTTTTTTTTCTAGCACTCTTTCTCCTTATATCTTTTAGCACCTTTAGTTTTGCTGTATATGGCAACTGTCCAGATGATCCCCATAGCTTCAATTAACTCCATAACCTACAGTCCCCTCATTAGATTCCACCTGCTGGCTCTGCCAACTGACTGACTCAGTGAGCTTTGGGTGACATGGTGTTCTCTTCATGGTCAGCATCTGGTTCTAGGTCGAGTGTCTCTAGCCCTTATTCTTTAGCTCTGCATTAATAGTCTGTTATCTTGTTTCATCTGATCTCGTGTTAATTTTACTCAGTCAGTCATATCATTAACATGTTTTCTTGTCTCTAGCTCTTATTCTTCAGCTCTGCATTAATAGTCTGTTATCTTATCTCATCTGATCTTTTCTATCTACCCATTTGTTTATTCTTCCATTTCGAATTGTTTTTTAACATGTTTCTCCAGGATAAGCAAAAAGAATTCTAGTACTTCCAACGTTGCATAAAAATGACTCTGAAGGGTAACTAGAGGCAGTCCTTAAATTCAGTGTTGATACTAACACAGAAAAATGTGACCCCTTACTAATGTGTCACAGTCAGAGAGTTGTGGCCAAAATAATTCCTATTCAGATTCACTTCTGTTGTTCCTATGTACCTGTGAGTTTATCTGGATACAGTTTCAATACATAACAATGTTCTCTATATTCTCAATAAATAATCATACCAAGGTAAAGTCACAGGAAAAGGAGTACTAGACTTTGAATAGAAGACCATGATTTAATTTTTGGCTGTATTATATATTAGCTGAGTGTCTGAGCAACTCTATTAAATCTTCTGTGTCTCTGTTCCTTTATAAAATATGGGTTATATTATCAATTTATTCATAAGATTTAATAAAACAATATATAGAAAAGACTATACGAATTCAGGTACACAGTGAAATATTGGATTTATAGGAAATAGATGGCACATTCAATGAGGCAATTACGGAAATTTATTAAAGAATTTATTTACAAGATACGGACAGGGTTAAGTGAAACTAACAAAAAGGAGCTGTTACCATGTTTAGGCCAGAAGGAGCAAGAGAAGCGAAGAGTTATTGGAATATAGAGAAAGAGTTCTGCCTGTTTGAAAGGACTGCCATACAGTAGTTCTGGCTTAAGTGGAGTTAGCTACAACTGCAAACTCTTTCTTCATCTCGTACTACCAGACAAATCCATTAAGAAAAAAGAAATAAAGCCCAGTTGGTCTAGAGTTCTAGACCGTAAAAGCCAGCCTTCTAGAGCAATGAGAGAGTAGATAAAGGATAGAAATTGGATCAGGAGGGGCAAAGAGACTGTTCATCAGAATGCTCAAGAAATGTTTGTTGAATACGAAAAGGTTGAATCTAAATCCTAAATCATTCTAAAGATACAATAGTAGGCCATGGACTAAGGACTGAAGGTTTGATGGTAAAATGAAAAAAAAATAAGATGGGAGAAGGTAATTCAGAAATGATACTAATTTGTTAAGGATTTAAAAGAATGAATAAATTAAAAAGCAATGGGAAAAAATTGGAAAATAAAAACACAGAAAAATAACATGGGAGATTTGAGCAAGAGCAAGTATATTACTACAATAAAAATAAAGTGTACACTTCAAAATGAATATATCATATTATACTATACTAGTCACTCTGTCATTTACACTAGTAAAGGCTTATTCAGTTTTGAAGCTTTAAACTAACTAAAAATAGAATGTTGTTTATTGTGCTCTTGACTGAAAAACATAGTCTCTGTTCCACATATGTATAGTCTTCCAAGGTAGAGACAAATTTGGAGTTAGAATTTGGAACCTAAATTCAGCTTGACATGGTCTTGATGCAGTATCCAAATGAGTTAGATATCCATGTTGTTACAAAATATAAGTTTGAGGGAGCTCAGCTTCCTAGGATGGTTCAAAAATGAAGATTTTTCTCTTAACCAAAAAAGTGAGTATTTTGCAAATTAAGTTGTTTTGTATCTGTTTAAAAGGGGAGCTTAAAATCCATATAATTTACCTGTTTTCTGCCTGTGTATTTCATCACGTAAGTACTGGAGTCTAACTGGGTAATTTCACAAGTATACACAAAAGCCGAGTGGGATGCAAGATCTAGTGCTCATCGCTACCAAAGATGTATAGAAAAATATGTAGGAGAACATGCTTTGCTTAGCGTTTAGCTGAGACTAGTAGGAGGAAGAAAATACAAGGAAGAACTAGAAACAAGCCAATGAGAAATTTAAGGAAAGTTCTCTCAAATATTATAATCACTTTGACCCAAAGGGAGTTTCGCTAATATTTGTGGTATTTAAGTTGGTTTGTAAGACAAGAAAAGGACAATATTTTGACGGAAATGGAGTAGAAAAGGTTTTCTACATAACTAAGAAAAATAATGATACTAAGCATTTACTGAGTGCTTACTGTGCATCAGGTATTGACTCAAATGCTTTCCATGCAGTTAACTAACTACAACTCAATTTTACACAGAAATGAATCATCAGCTCTGCAAGACCATGTGGGTACCCTTGTTTCCAAAGACAGGTTACCTACCATTCCATGGGCTGAAAAAAATTCTTTTTTCCCCTAACAGCCAAAGTACCTAATAAAGAACAGTTTCATAATATTTTGTGTGTATAATTTCATAATCTTAATCATTATCAAGCATGGGGAAATGTTTATAATGTCTTCATGACAGATATAATCATTTTCCTAAAACCAAGTAAACAACATTCTCAATAGATAAGAATGATTAGCTTCAAGCTCTTAGTAAAATTGGTGAAATTAAGTTGTTTAAGAATACATTTGGATAATCTTTAAGTATGAAGACTAAATAAAAGTGCAGATTACAAAATAAAGTGTTATGAAAAATTCTCTGATTATATTCCTCCAAAAGGGATGGTATTTACAAAAAAATGTAAATTTTATGACTTGATGCATCCTAAAAAACTGGAGGTTCTTTGTAGAAATGACATATAACTACATGTAATAAAAGTACAATTCCCCAATATAAAGAAAGTGTGAGGCAAACTATACCTATCATTATATGTTTCATTTATTTTCACCTTTAACAAATGTAGCTCTCCAGATGCAAACTACCTCATGTCAAATTTAGATGTCAGGTGAGTAAGTCTTTCCAGAGAGGTATAGGGAAAATGATTATGAAAATGGTTGGAAAGTGGAGGTGTAGACCAGAAAAATGTTTTGAACCAACCAAAGGACCAGTGATCTATGAATCTAAGAAAAGACATGGAGAAGGCCGGATGCAGTGGCTCATGCCTATAATCCCAGCACTTGGGCGGCCGAGGAGGGCAGATAACAAGATGTCAGGAGTTCGAGTCCTGCCTGGCCAACATGGTGAAACCTGGTCTCCACTAAAAATACAAAAGTTAGCCAGATGCGGTGTCACGCACCTGTAGTTGGGAAACTGAGCTTGGAGAATCACTTGAACCCGAGAGGCGGAGGTTGCAGTGAGCCAAGATTGCGCCACTGCACTCCAGCCGGAGCAGCAGAGTGAGACTCCAGCTCAAAAAGAAAAAAAGAAAAAAAAAAAACAGACATGGAGAAAACTTAAATTTTAAAAGTACAGTTGGGCATGACATAACAATGTCAATAATAGAGTACTTATATGGCAGTGGTTCCATAAGACTATAATACCATATTTTTACTGTGCTTTAAAAATGTTTAGATATGTTTAGACACACAAATACTTTCTGTTGTATCAAAACTGCCTACAGTATTCAGTACAGTAACATGTTATACAGATCTGTAGCCTAGGAGCAATAGGCTATATCATCTAGTCTAGGTGTGTAGTAGGCTGTACCACCTCTGTTTGTGTAAGCACACTCTATGATGTTTGCACAATGATAAAATCGCCTAATGGCACACTTCTCAGAAGATATCTGTATTGTTAAAAGATGCATGATGTAGCGGGAATCATACAGTATGTAACGTTTCAGATGGGCTTTTTCACCTAGTAATGTGCACTTAAGTTTTCTCCTTGACTTTTCATGGCTTTATAGTTCATTTCTATTTGCTGCTGTATAATATTCTGTTGTTTGGATGTACGTCAGTTTATTTATCCATTGAAATATGGAAGGGGATGGTGGTTGCTCCCAAGTTTGGGAAATTTTGAATCAAGCTGCTGTAAACAGTGTGTATGTTTTTGTGTGAACATAAGTTTTAAACTCTTTTAGTTAAATACCAGGAAGTACAATTACTGGATCTTATAATAAGAGTATGTTTAGTTTTGTAAGAAACTGCCACACAAACTGTCTTCCAAAGTGGCTGTACCATTTTGGATGCCTGCCAACAGTGAATGATAGTTTCTTTTAGTCTACATCCATGCTGCTTGTATTCTGGATTTTGGCCATTCAAATAGGTATGTAGGGCTATCTTCTTTTTTAAAAATTTTAATTTTTGTAGGTACATAATGAGTGTATATATTTAGAGTGTACATGAGATATTTTGGTATAGGCATGCAATGCATAATAATCACATCATGGAAAATTGGATATCCATCCCCTCAAGTATTTGTTCTTTGTGTTACAAACAATCCAATTATGCTCTTTTAGTTATTTTAAAATATACTATTAAATTATAATAAACTATAGTCCCCCTGTTGTGTTATCAAATACTAGGTCTTATTCATTCTTTCTAGCTATTTTTTTGTACCCATTAACCATCCCCACCTCACCTACACTCCTCCACTACCTTTCCCAGACTCTGGTAACCATTCTTCTATTCTCTATCTCCATGAGTTCAATTGTTTTAATTTTTAGATCCCACAAATAAGTGAGAACATATGTTTGTCTTTCTGTGCCTGACTTATTTTGCTTAACAGAAGGACCTCCTGTTCCATCTATGCTGCTGCAAATGACAGAATCTCATTTTTTATGACTGAATAGTACCCCATTGTATTAATCCTTTCTCATGTTGCTATAAAGAACTACCTGAGACTGGGTAGTTTATAAAGAAAAGAGGTTTAATTTGCTCACAGTTCTGCAGTCTGTACAGGAAGCATGAATGGAAAGGCCTCAGGAAATGTACAATCATGGTGAAAGGTAAGGAAGAGGAAGGAAGCACATCTTACACAGCCAGAGCAGGAGGAAGAGTGTGCAGGGGGAAGTGCTACACACTTTTAAACAACCGGATCTCATGAGAACTCACTCATTATCAGGAGAACAGCAAGAAGGAAGCCAATCCCCATGATTCAATCACCTCCCACCTAGCTCCTCCTCCAAAATAGAGGATTACAACTCAATATGAGATTTGGGTGGGGACACAGAGCTGTACCATATTATTCTGCCCTGTCTACTCCCAAATCTCATATCCTTCTCACGTTTCGAAACACAATCATGCCTTCCCAACAGTCTCTCAGAGTTTTAATTCATTCCAGCACTAACTCAAAAGTCCAAGTTCAAAGTCTGATCTGAGACAAGGCAAATCTCTTCCATCTATGAACCTGTAAAATCGAAAGTTAGTTACATCCAAGATACAAGAGGATACAGGCATTGGGCAAATGCTTCCATTCCAAAATGGAGAAATTGGCCAAAACAAAGGGTCTACAGGCCCCATGCAAGTCTGAAATCCAGCAGGGAAGTCATTAAATCTTAAAGCTCCAAAATAATCTCCTTTGATTCCACATCTCACACCCAGACCACACTAACGCAAGGGTTGGTTTCCCAAGGCCTTGGGTAACTCCACCCTTGTGGCTCTGCAGGGTATAGCCCCTGCAGCCACTTTCATGGGCTGGCATTGAGTGCCTGTGGCTTATTCAAGTGCACAGTGCAAGCTTTTGGTGGATCTACCATTCTGGGTTTTGGAGCAGAGTGGCTCTCTTCTCACAGCTCCACTAGGCCGTGCCCTAGTGGAGACTCTGTGTAGGGGCTCCAACTCCACATTTCACTTCCACATTGCCCTAGGAGAGGTTCTCTATGACGGTTCTGCCCCTGAAACAAACTTCTGCATGTACTGCCAGGCATTTCCATATATGCTTTGAAATCTAGGCGAGGATCCCAAGCCTCATCTCTTGCCTTGTGCATACCCGCAGGCTTAACACCGTGTGGAAGCTGCCAAGACCTGCGGCCTGCACCCTCTGGAGCAGCAATGTGAGATGTATCTGGGGCCCTTTTAGGCACAGCTGGAATTGGAGTGGCTGGGACACAGAGAGCAGTGTCCGGAGGTTGCACAGGGCAATGGGACCCTGGGTCCAGGCCACAAAACCAAAGATAAACCGTATCATCCATTGTGTATATGTATCACATTTCTTTATCCATTCATTTGTTTATGAACACTTAGGTTGCTTCCAAATCTTGGCTATTGTGAACAGTGTCACAACAACATGAGGGTATAGATATCTCTTTAACATACTGATTTCCTTTTTTTTTTTTGGTATATACTCAGAAGTGGGACTGGATCATATGGTAGATCTATTTATACTTTTTTGAGGAACCTCCGAACTGTTCTCCATAGCAGTTTTACTAATTTACATTTTCATATTGTACAAGGGTTTTTCCTTTTCTCCACATCCCCACCAGCATTTGTTACTGCCTGACTCTTGGATAAAAGCCACTTTAACTGATATTCATTGTAGTTTTAATTTGCCTTTCTCTGATGATCCATGATGTTAAGCACCTTTTCATATGCCTGTTTGCCATTTGTATGTCTTCTTTTGAGAAATGTCTATTCAAATCTTTTGCCCATTTTTTGATCAGATTATTAGTTGTTTTTTTTTCCGTATAGAATTGTTTGAGTTTCCTGTGTATTCTGGTTATTAATCCCTTGTCAGATGGGCAGGTTAAAAATATTTTCTCCCATTCTGTGGGTTGCCTCTTCATTTTGTTAATTGTTTCCTTTGCTGTGCAGATGCTTGCTAATTTGATGTGATCCTATTTGTCCATTTTTGCTTTGGATGCCTGTGCTTGTGGTGTATTACTCTAGAAATTTTTGCTCAGAGTCATGTTCTGGAGAGTTTGTCCAATTTTTTCTTGTAGCATTTTCATGGTTTGAGGTCTTATGTTTAAGCCTTTAACCCACTTTGATTTGATTTTTTATATGGCAAGAGATAGAGGTCTAGTTTCATTTTTCTGCATTTGGATATCCAGTTTTCCCAGCACCATTTATTGAAGATACTATCTTTTCCCCAGTGTCTGTTCTTAGTACAATTATCAAAAATGAGTTTACTGTAGGTAAGTGGATTTGTTTCTGGGTCCTCTATTATGTTCCATTGATCTATATGTCGGCTTTTATGCCGGTACAATGCTGCTTTGGTTACCATTACTCTGTGGTATAATTTAAAATCAGGTATTGTGATTCCTCCAGTTTTATTCTTTTCGCCCAGGCTTTAGCTATTCTGGGTCTTTTGTTGTTCCATATAAATTTTAGGAATTTTTTTTAAATTTCTTTCAAGAATGTCATTGGAATTTTGGTAGGGATTGCTTTGAATCTGTAGATTGCTTTGAGTAGTATGGACATTTTAACAGCATTGATTCTTCCAATCCATGAACATGAAATGTCACTCTATTTTTTGTGACCACTTCAATTTCTTTCATCAGTGTTACATAGTTTTTATTATAGAGATCTATCACTTCTTTGGTTAATTTCTAGGTATTTAATTTTATTTGTGGCTGGTGTAAATGGGATTCTTTTTGGGATTTCTTTTTCAGGTTGTTCACTGTTGGCATATCGAAATGCCACTTACTTTCGTATGTAGATTTTGTGTCTTGCAACTTTACTGAATTTATCAGTTCTAATAGTTTTTTTTGTTGGAATGTTTAGGTGTTTCCAAAAATAAGATCCTATCATCTGCATATAAACATAATGTGACTTCTTTCTTTCCAATGTGGATGTTTTTTGTTTCTTTCTTTTGTCTGATTGCTCTAGCTGGGACTTCCAGTGCTATGTTGAATAACAGTGGGAGTCTTTGTCATGTTCAGTATTTAAGAGGAAAGGCTTTTCATTTTCCCCTGTTCAGTATATTACTAGTTATGGGACTGTCAAATATGGCCTTTATGTTCCTTCTATGCCTAGATATTTCAGGGTTTTTTTTTATCATGAAGAGATGTTGAACATTATCAAATGTTTTTACAGTTTCAATTGATTAATCATATGGTTTTTGTCCTTCATTCTATTGATATGATGTATTGCATTGATTGATTAGCATGTGATAAATCATTCTTGAACCTTAGGGATATATACCACTTGGTTATAATGAATGATCTTTTTAATGTGTTGTTGAATTTGATTTGCTGGTATTTTGTCAATGATTTTTGCATCAATAGTCATCAGGGATGTTTGCCTAACTAAAACCCCTATGCATTTATATAGAGGAGATAAGTCGTAACATGGTAAGTGTACTGGAAAGTGCACTTGGACGAACCAAGGTGTAGCTTAACATAAAGCACCCAGTTTACACCTGGGAAATTTCAACTCAGTTTGACCACCTGATCTAACCCTAGTTCCAAACCCAACCAACCCTACTACCAAACAACTTTAACTAAATCATTTACTCACGATTTAGAAAACGAAATCATTTACTCACGATTTAGAAAACGAAATCATTTACTCACGATTTAGAAAACGAAATCATTTACTCACGATTTAGAAAACGAAATCATTTACTCACGATTTAGAAAACGAAATCATTTACTCACGATTTAGAAAACGAAATCATTTACTCACGATTTAGAAAACGAAATCATTTACTCACGATTTAGAAAACGAAATCATTTACTCACGATTTAGAAAACGAAATCATTTACTCACGATTTAGAAAACTAAATCATTTACTCACGATTTAGAAAACGAAATCATTTACTCACGATTTAGAAAACTAAATCATTTTCTCTTTTATAAACGTGTCTTTGTCTGGTTTTGGTATCAGGATAATAATGGCTTCATACAATGAGTTTGAGAGCATTCACTCATCCTTCATTTTTCAGAACACTTTGAGTAGGATTAGTATTTGTTCTTCTATGAATGTTTGGTAGAATTCAGCAGTGAATCCATCAGTTCCCAGCTTTCTTCTTTTTTTTTTTTTTTGTTTAAACTGGGCAAATTTTCACCATGGGCCTCGGTCTTGTTATTTGTTATTGGACTGTTCAGGTTTTGGATTTCTTCATGCTTCAATCTTGGTAGGTTGTATGTGTCTAGAAATGTATCAATGTCTTCTAAATTTCCCAATTTATTGGTATATAGTTGTTCATGGTAGCCACTAATGTTCCTTTGAATTCTGTGTTGTCAATTGTAATGTCTTTTTTTTCTCCATTTCTGATTTTACTTATTTGGGTCTTCTCTCTTTTTTTCCTAGTCCGACTAAAAGTTTTTCCGTTTTGTTTATTTTTTCAAAAAACCAACTTTTTGTTTCATTGATCTTTTGTATTGTTTTTGTCATTTCAAATTCATTTATTTCTGCTCTGATTTGTATCTCTTCTCTTACTTTTGAGTTTAGTTTCCTCTTGCTTTTCTAGTTCTTTAAGATGCTATTTCATTCATTTATTTATTTGATGTTTCCATCTTTTTTGATATAGGCACTTACAGCTGTAAACTTTATTCAGTACTGCTTTTGCTGTATCCCACAGGTTTACGGATGCTGTGTTAAAATTTTATGTTTGAAAAATTATTTAAATTTTCTTCTTAATTTCTTCATTGACTCACTAGTCATTCAGGAGCATACCATTTAATATTCATGTTTTTGTATATATTCTAACATTCTTTTAGGTATTGACTTCTAGTTTTACTCCATTGTGGTCAGATAAGATGGTTGATATTATTTCCATTTTTTGAATATTTTAAGACTTTTTAAGGACCTAATATATGGACTATCTTTGAGAATGATCCACATGCTGAGAAGAGTGTGTATTTGACAGATGTTGGATAAAATGTTCTGTAAATATCTATTAGATCAATTTGTTCTATAGTGCAGATTACATTTAATATTTCTTTGTTGATTTTCTGTCTCAGAGATCTGTCCAATGCTGAAAGTGGGGTATTAAAGTCTCCAGCTATAACTTAAACAGGTTTACAAGTAAAAGCAAACAACTGCATTAAAAAGTGGGCAAAGAACATGAACAGACACCTTTCAAAACAAGTCATACATGCAGCCAATAAGCATATGAAAAAAAGCTCAATATCACTGATTAATAGAGAAATGCAAATCAAAACCTCACTGAGATACCATCTCACACCAGTCAGAATGGCCATTATTAAAATGTCAAAAAATAATAGGTGCTGGCAAGATTGCAGAGAAAAGGGAATGCTTATACACTGTTGGCAGGAGTGTAAATTAGTTCAACCATTGTGGAAGATAGTGTGCCAATTCCTCAAAGACCTAAAGAAAGTTGTATCATTTGACTCAGCAATTCCATTACTGGGTATATACTCAAAGGAATATAAATTTTTATGTTAAAAAGACATGTGAATGTGTATGTTCATCACAGCACTATTCATGATA
This sequence comes from Gorilla gorilla gorilla, assembly GCF_029281585.2. Taxonomy (NCBI): domain Eukaryota; kingdom Metazoa; phylum Chordata; class Mammalia; order Primates; family Hominidae; genus Gorilla; species Gorilla gorilla. Next base: position 43,738,648 of record NC_073231.2, read on the forward strand.
GCAAAGACATGGAATCAATCTAAATGCCCATCAATGGTCGACTGGATAAAGAAAATGTGATATATATATATAGATATGCAGCCATAAAACAGAACAAGATCATGTCTTTTGCAGGAACATGGATGCAGTTGGAAGTCATCATTCTTAGCAAACTAACCCAGGAGCAGAAAACCAAATACCACATGTTGTCCCTTATAAGTGGGACCTAAATGATGAGATCACATGGACACATGGGTGATAGCAGGAGGAATAACAGACACTGGAATCTATCAGAGGATGGAGGGTGGGAGAAGGAGGGAATCAAGAACAATAATAAATGGGTACTAGGCTTAATATCTTGGGGATTAACTAGTCTCTACGACAAATCCCTGTGACACAGTTTGCCTGTGTAACAAACCTGCACGTGTACCCCTGAAGTTAAACTTGGGGTCTGTCTCTCTCTTTAGCTCTAATAATATTTTCTTTATATATCTGAGTGTTTTAGTGTTGGGTGCATATATATTTAAAATTATAATATCCTCTTGCTGAACAGACCCCTTTATATAATTACCTTCTTTGTCTCTTCTAACAGTTTTCATCTTGAAATCAATTTTGTCTGATATAAGAATAGCTACTCCCATGCTTTTTTGGTTTTCATTGGCATAAAATATCTTTTTCCATCCCTTTATTTTCAGTTTATGTGTATCTTTTTAGGTGACTTATGTTTCCTATAGGCAACAAATCATTGGGTCTTCTTTCTTCATCCATTCAGCCACTCTGTATTTTTTGATTGGAGAGTTTAGTCCATTTACATTTAATATTATTATTGATAAGTGGGAAATTACCCCTGCCATTATGTTATTTATTTTTTTCTGGTTGTTTTGCAATCTTCTCTTTCTTCTTTCCTTTATCCCTGTCTTCTGTTTGGTAAAGGTGATTTGGTCTGGTGATATGCTATAATTTCTTGCTTTTTATTTTTTGTGTATCCATTGTATGATTTTGATTTGAGATTACCATGTGGCTTGTTGTTGCAGGAATTCAGGGACCCCGAATGGAGGGACCAGCTGGAGCTGAGGCAGAAGAATATAAATTGTGAAGATTTCATGGACATTTATCAGTTTCCAAAATTAATACTTTTATAATTTTGTATGCCTGTCTTTACTGCAATCTCTGAACATGAATTGTGAAGATTTCATGGACATTTATCACTTCCCCAATCAATACTCCTCTTATAATTTCTTATATCCTGTCTTTACTTTAATCTCTTAATCTGGTCATCTTCATAAGCTGAGGATGTATGTCACCTCAGGACCCTGTGATGATTGTGTTAGCTGTACAAATTGTTTGTAAAACATGTGTGTTTGAACAATATGAAATCAGTGCACCCTGAAAAAGAACAGAATAACAGAGATTTTCAGGGAACAAGGAAAGATAACCATAAGGTCTGACTGCCTGTGGGGTTGGGCAGAATAGAGCCATATTTTTCTTCTTGCAGAGAGCCTGTGGGGTTGGGCAGAATAGAGCCATATTTTTCTCTTGCAGAGAGCCTATAGATGGACGTGTGAGTAGGAGAAATATCACTGAATTCTTTTCCCAGCAAGGAATATTAATAACTGATAGCCCTGGGGAAGGACTGCATTCGTGGGGGTAGGTCTATAGATGGCCACTCTAGGAGTGTCTGTCTTATGTGGTTGAGATAAGGACTGAAATACGCCCTGGTCTCCTGCAGTACCCTCAGGCTTACAAGGATTGGGAAATTCCAGCCTGGTAAATTCTAGTCAGACCGGTTGTCTGCTCTGGAACCCTGTTTCCTGTTAAGATGTTTATCAAGACAATGCATGCACAGCAGGACATAGGCCCTCATCAGTAATTATTCTAATTTTGCCTTGCCTTGTGATCTTTTATTGCCCTTTGATGCATGTGATCTTTGTGACTTACTCCCTGTTCGTACACTCCCTCCCCTTTTAGAATCGCTAATAAAAACTTGCTGGTTTTGCAGCTCAGGTGGGCATCATGGAAACTGCTGATATGTGATGTCACCTCCAGTGGCCCAGCTGTAAAATTTCTCTCTTTGTACTCTTTCTCTTATTTCTCAGACTGGCCAACACTTAGGGAAAATAGAAAGAAACTATGCTGAAATATTGGGGGCTAGTTCCCCCGATAGCTTGTAAATACTGCATTATAACCTATTATTTTAAACTGATGACAACTTAACACTGATTGCATGTGCAACCATACAAATACCTGAAAAGAAAACTAACAAAAACTCTTATGTTTTGTTGTTTCTCTATGTCTTATTGTACTTTCTGTGTCTTGAAAACTTGTTGTGGTTGTTATTTTTGATTGGTTCATCATTTAGTCTTTCTACTTAAGCAGTTTGCACACCACCATTATAGTGTTATACTATTCTATGTTTCTCTGTGTTCTTACTATTACCAATGAATTTGTACCTTCATACAATTTCTTTTTGCTCACTAACATCCTCCTTTTTTTCAGATTGAAGAACTCCCATCAGCATTTCTTGTAGGACAGGTCTGGTGTTGATGAAATCTATCAGCTTTTGTTTGTCTGGGAAAGGTTTTTTCTTTCACATTTGAAGGATATTTTCACTGAATATATTCTTCTAGGGAAAAAGTTTTGTTTTGTTTTTTCCTTTAGCACTTGAAATATACTATGCCACTCTTTCCTTGCCTGTATGGTTTCTACTGAAAAGTCTGCTGCCAGATGTATTGGAGCTTCTTAGTATGTTATTTATTGCTTTTCTTTTGTTGCTTTTAGGATTCTTTCTTTATCCTTGATCTTTAGGGGTTTGATTCTTAAGTGACTTGAGTTAGTCTCGTTTGGATTAAATCTGGTTGGTGTTCTATAACCTTCTTGTAGTTGAGTGTTGATGTTTTTCTCTGGTTTGAGAAGTTCTCTATGTTATCCCATCGAATAAACTTTATTCCCTTATCTCCTTCTCTACCTCCTCTTTAAGGTCAAAAATGCTTAGATTTGACCTTTTGAGGCGTATTTTCTATATTCTGTAGGTGTGATTCATTGTTTTTCTATTCTTTTTCTTTTGATTTCTCTGACTGTGTATTTTCAATTGGCCTGTTTTCAAGCTCACTAATTCTTTCTCCTGCTTGATCAATTCTACTTCAACACTATTAAGAATTCTTCAACATGTCAATTGAATTTTTCAACTATATAATTTCTATAATTTTTACTTGATTTGTTCAAATTATTTCAATCTTTCTTAAATTTATCGGGTAGAATTCTGAATTCCTTCTCTGTATTATCTAGAATTTCTTTGAGTTTCCTCAAAACAGCATTTTCAATTTTCTGAAAGGTCATATATCTCTGTTTTTCCAGGATTGGTCCCTGGTGCCTTATTTAGTTCATTTATTGAAGTATGTTTCCCTGGATGGTCTTAATACTTGTAGATGGTTGTCTGTGTCTGGGCATTGAAGAGTTAGGTAGTATTGTAGTCTTCATAGTCTGAGCTTGTTTGTATCTTTTTTCCTTGGGAGGGAGTATTAGTTTGTTCTCACACTGCTATAAAGAACTACCTGAGACTGGATAATTTATGAAGAAAAGAGGTTTAATTTACTCACAATTCCACAGGCTTAACAGGAAGCATGGCTGGGAGGCCTCAGGAAACTTACAATCATGGTGGAAGGTGAAGGGGAGACAATCATGTCTATGACTTACCATGGTGGAGTGGGAGAGAGAGAGTGAAGGGGGGAGTGCTACACACTTTCAAACACCCAGATCTTGTGAACACTCACTCACTATCATGAGAACAGCAAGGGGAAGTTCGCCCCCATGATTCAATTACCTCACAGGAGGGCCCTCTCCCAACACGTGGGGATTTAATTTGAAATGAAGTTTAAGTGGGAACACATGGCCAAACCATATCAGAGGACTGTCCAAGAATTTGAAGGGACTTGGGCCTCAAGCCCAATAACACTGTGGTTTTTGCAGACTTGTTGTTAGCAATACAAGACTGTCTCTCCGGCCTTCCTCAATGCCTCTTCTAGTGATATGAAATTAAAACCTGGTAGTGTGATTGCTCACTTGATTTTTGGGTCTTGTCATGATGCTTTTCTGTGTGCAGTCAGTTGTTAAAATTTGGTGTTCCAACAGTGGGGGCAAACAGTGTAGGCTTTTATTCTGCCATCTTGCTCAGCTTTATCTTTTTTTTGTCTTAATTTGCAATTATCTAATAGCATTTGATGTTAAACATACTTTTGTGTATTTATGTGTCACGTATATATTCACTGTGTTGAGGTGTCCATTCAGACCTTTGGCCTATTTTTTAATTGTATTTTTCTTATTGTTGAGTTTTGAAAGTTCTTTGTATATTTTTGGATAACAATTCTTTATCAGACACAGGATTTTAAGTATTTTCTCCCACTCTATGGGTTATCTGTTTATTCCTTTGTCAGTGTATTTTACAGAGCAGAATTTTTATTATTTTCATAAAGTCCAGTTTATCAATTACATCTTTCATGGATCATGCATTTGATGCTGCACCTAAAAAGTTATTGACAAACCCAAAGTGACCTAGATTTTTTCCTATGCTATCTTCTAGAAGCTTTATACTTTTGTGTTTTACGTTTAAGTAAAACACAAATTCATTTTGAGTTAATTTTTGTGAAAGGTGTAAGTTATGTGCCCAGGTTCATTTTTTTGGTATGTAGATATATAGTTGATCCAGCACCATTTGTAGAAAAGACTATCTTTTTCCCTCTATATTGTCTCTGCTCCTTTGTCAAAGATTAGGTGACTATATGTATGTGAGTCTCCATCTGCTCTCTATTCTGTTCCATTGATCTATTTGTGTATTCTTTTGCCAATACTATATCTTTTTTTTAAGAGATGGGGTCTGACTCTGCCACCCAGGATAAAGGGCAGTGGCATGACCACAGCTCTTTGGAGTCCCAAACTCTTGTGTTCAGGCAATCCTCCTGCCTCAGCCTTCCAAGTAGCTGGAACTTACAGGCACGTGCCATCATGCCATTGTGTCTGGCTTTCATTTTTTGTAGAGATGGGGTCTTGCTATATTGCCCAGGCTGGTCTCAGACTCCTGGTCTCAAGTAACTCTCCCACCTAAGCCTCCATAAGTTCTGGAATTACAGGCATGAGCCTCCACACCTGGCCCAATACCACACTGTCTTGATTACTGTAGCTTGATAGTAAGCCTTGAAATCAGTCCTCCAACTTTATTCCTCTTCAGTATTGTGTTGGCTTATCAGGGTCTTTTATCTCTCCATATAAGCTTTACAATTAGTTTGCTAATATCCTTAAAATAACTTGCTAGGATTTTAATTAAAATTGCATTGACTCTATAGATTCAGTTTGAAAGAATTGGCATTGTGACAATATTGTGTCTTCTTATACTTTTTTTAGTACTTTAAGTTCTAGGGTACATGTGCACAACATGCAGGTTTGTTACATAGGTATATATGTGCCATATTGGTTTGCTGCACCCATCAACTCATCATTTACATTACGTATTTCTCCAAATGCTATCCCTCCCCCATCTCCCCACCCCCGCGACAGGCCCTGGTGTGTGATGTTCCCCACCTTGTGTCCAATTGTTCTCATTGTTGAATTCCCACCTCTGAGTGAGAACATGTGGTGTTCAGTTTTCAGTCCTTCAATAGTTTGCTGAGAATGATGGTTTCCAGCTTCATCCATGTCCCTGCAAAGGACATGAAATCATCCTTTTTTATGGCTGCATAGTATTCTATGGTGTGTATGTGCTACATTTTCTTAATCCAGTCTATCATTGATGAACATTTGGGTTGGTTTCAAGTCTTTGCTGTTGTGAATAGTGCTGCAATAAACATATGTGTGCATGCGTCTTTATAGTAGCATGATTTATAATCCTTTGGGTATATATCCAGTAACAGGATCGCCGGGTCAAATGGTATTTCTAGTTCTAGATCCTTGAGGAATTGCCACAGTCTTCCACAATGATTGAACTAATTTACACTCCCACTAACAGAGTAAAAGCATTCCTATTTCTCCACATCCTCTCCAGCATCTGTTGTTTCCTGACTTTTTAATGATCGCCATTCTAACTGGTGTGAAATGATATCTCATTGTGGTTTTGATTTGCATTTCTCTGAGGACCAGTGATGATGAGCATTTTTTCATCTGTCTGTTGGCTGCATAAATGTCTTCTTTAGAGAAGTGTCTGTTCATATCCTTTGCCCACTTTTTGATGGGCTTGTTTGTTTTTTTCTTGTAAATTTGCTTAAGTTCTTTGTAGCTTCTGGATATTAGCCCTTTGTCAGATGGGTAGATTGCAAACATTTTCTCCCATTCTGTAGCTTGCTTGTTCACTCTGATGGTAGTTTCTTTTGCTGTGCAGAAGCTCTTTAGTTTAATTAGATCCCATTTGTCTATTTTGGTGTCTTCTTAAACTTGAACACAAAAATCTCTTTCCATTCATGTATTATAGTACTTCCTTGATTTTATTACAGTTCTGTAGTTTTCCTCAAATAAATATTGCACATATTTTGTTAGATTTATGCTCAAATTTTTAACTTTTTGGGGGGTGCTATTGTAAATAGCATTTTGATTTTATTTGGAAATTCCACTTATTCACTACCGATGTGTAGGAAAGTGGTTGACTTTGTATATGTGCCTTGTATCCCACTACCTTCCTATAATTGCTTATTAGTTCCAGAATGGTTTCTTTTTCTGGTTAATTATTCTGGATTTTCTACATAGACAATCGCTTGCATCATCTGCAAATTGGGGCAGTTTTATTTGTGTGCCATCATGTATGGCTTTTTTTTTTAATAGAGACAGGCTTTCTCCATGTTTTTCAGGCTGGTGTTGAACTCCCAGACTGAAGTAATCCACCTGACTCAGACTCCTGAAGTGCTGGGATTACAGAGGTGGGCCACCATGCCTGGCCATCTCTGTCTTTTAATTGTGCACTTAGACTATAGATATTTAAGGTGATTATTAATATACTTGGATTGATATTTATCATATTTGTTACTCTTTTCTACTTTTTAACCTTGTCCTTTGTTCCCATTTTTATCTTCCACTATTTTTCTTTTTTTTTGGTTTTAATTAAGCATTTAATATGATTTCAGTTTTATCTCCTTTCTTAGCATATCAGTTACATTTCTTTATTTTTTACTTTTTAAAGAGATTGCCCTTATTCTAATATATGTTTAGAACTAATCAAAATGCACTTTAAAAGAACACTGTGCAGCTTCATGGGTAATGCAAATATCTTATAATTCTAACTTCTTCCTCTTGTCTTTTGTATTATGCAGCCATTCATTTCACTTGTATATAAACACACACACACACATATATATACATATATATATCTACACATATATGCATACATCATTAAATGTATTGTTGCCTTCTTTATTTTGAGCAAAATGTTATCTATTAGATTAATTAGAAATAAGAAATATCCAACTTTTTACTTTACTTTCACTTATTCTTTCTCCTATGCTCTTTTTATATTGATTCAAGTTTCTGACATATATTATTTCTTTCTTTTTTTAAACAGAATTTTTATCTGATACTCATTGGTACTTAGACATATTCAGACACAGAATGTAAAATCACTCTTTTAAATACTTTCTATAAAGTACATATACATAAGGGAAATAAATTGTATCTAGTACTCCTTCAAATGAAGTATCAAATTCTTCTGACTCAAGTTTTGACTTGGTTGTCAATGGCCAAGTGTTTCCACACAGTATTGTTCTATGTATTGGTGATACAGTATTTCTTTTTCTTTTAATTGACAAATAATAATTGTATATATTTATGGAGTACAACGTGATGCCTTGATACATATATACATTGTAAAGTGAGTAAATCAGCCTAATTAACCACACACACACACACACACACACACACACACATCTCATATACTTATCATTTCTTTGTGGTGAGACTATTTAAAATCTACTCTGAATATTTCTTAAAAGTATGCTCCACTATTTTATTTTATGTATTTCAATAGTTTTTGGGGAACACGTGGTTTTTGGTCACATGGAAAAGTTTTTCAATAGTGATTTCTGAGATTTTGGTGCACTCGTCACCCAAGCAGTGTACAAGATGCCCAATGTGTATCATTTTATCCCTCACTCCCCTCCCACTCTTTCCCTGGAGTCCCCAAAGTCCATTATATCATTTTTATGTCTTTGTGCCCTCATAGCTTAGCTCCCACTTCTAAGTGAGAGCATATGATATTTGGTTTTCTATTCTTGAGTTACTTCAGTTAGAATAATGGTCTTCAACTCCATCCAGGTTACTGCAAATGCCATTATTTCATTCCTTTTTATGGCTGAGTAGTATTCCATCATGTGTGCATACACATACCCATACACACACACAGACACACACACATACACACACACCACATTTTCTTTATTCACTGTTGACAGATGGGCATTTAGGCTGGTTTTATATTTTTTGCAATTGCGAATTGTGCTGCTATAAACATGCATGTGCAGTGTCTTTTTCATATAATGACACCTTTTCTTCTGGGTAGATACCCAGAAGTGATATTGCTGAATCAAATGGTAGTTCTACTTTTAGTTCTTTAAGAACTCTCCATACTGTTTTCCATGGTGATTGTAGTAGTTTATATTACCACCAGCAGTGTAAATGTTCCCTTTACACCACAACCATGCCAATATCCATTACTTTTTTGATTTTTAAATTATGGTGATTCTTGCAGCAGTAAAGTGTTATCTCATTGTGGTTTTACTTTGCATTCCCTGATAATAAGTGATATTGAACACTGTTTTCATATGTCTATTGGCCATTTGAATATCTTCTTTTGAGAATTGTCTATTCATGTCCTTTGCCCGCTTTTTGATGGAATTAGTTTTTTTTTTGTTGCTGATTTGTTTGAGTGTTTTGTAGATTCTGGATATTAGTTCTTGTCAGACACATAGTGTATTAGTCTACTCTCACACTGCTGTAAAGAGATACCAGAGACTGGGTAATTTATTTTTAAAAAAAGGTTTAATTGACTCACAGTTCCACATCGCTGGGGAGTCCTCAAGAAACTTATAATCACGGCAGAAGGCACCTCTTCACAGGGCAGCAGGAGAGAGAATGAGAGCAGAGTGAAGGTGGGAGCCCCTTGTAAAACCATCAGATATTGTGAGAAGTCACTCACTATCATGAGAACAGTATGGGGGAAACCACCCCCATGATTTAATTATCTCCACTTGGTCCTGCCCTTGACATGTAGGGATTATTACAATTCAAGGTGAGTTTTGGGTGGGGACACAAAGCCAAACCATATCACATAGTTTGAGAAGATTTTCTTCCACTTTGTGGGTTGTCTGTTTATTCTGCTGATTGTTTATTTTGCTGCACAGAAGCTTTTTAGTTTAATCATGCCACTCTATTTATTTTTGTTTTCGTTGCATATGCTTTTGGGTTCTTGGTCATAAACTCTTCGCCTAAGCCAATGTCTACAAGAGTTTTTATGGATGTTATTCTCTAGAATATTTATGGCTGGAGTTCCCAAATTTATAAAACGATTACTACTAGACCTCAGAAATGAGATATACTGCACGATATTAATAGTGGGGGACTTTAATGCACCACTGACAGCATTAGACAGGTCATCAAGACAGAAAGTCAACAAAGAAACAATGGGCTTACACTGTATCCTAGAACAAATGGATTTAACATATATTTACAGAACATTCTACCCAACAACTGCAGAATATACATTATTTTCATCAGCACATGGAACATTCTTCAAGATAGATAATATAATAGGTCACGAAAACAAGTCTCAATAAATTTCAGAAAATCAAAATTATATCATGTGTTCTTTCACACAACAGTGGAATAAAACTAGAAGTTAACTCCAAAAGGAACTGTAAAAACTATGCAAATACATAGAAATTAAATAATCTGCTCTTGAGTGATCTTTGGGCCAACAATGAAATCAAGATGGAAATTAAAATTTCTTTGAATTGAATGATAATAGTGACAAAATTTACCAAAACCTCTGGGATACAGCAAAAGCAGTTTTAAGAGGAAAGCTCATAACATTAAATGCCTACATCAAAAAGCCTGAAGAAGTACAAATAGACCATCTAAGATCATACCTCAAGGAACTAGAGAAACAAGAACAAACCAAACCTAAACCCAGCAGAGGAAGAGAAAGAACAAAGATCAGAGTAGAAATAAATGGAATTGAAGCAAAATCAAACAAAAACAACAAAAACAAAAAAGTAAATGTAACAAAAAACTGATTCTTTGAAAAGATAAACAAAATTAATAGACCATTAGTGAGATTAACCAAGAAAAGAAGAAAGAATATCTGAATAATTCAATTGGATCAATTAGATTCAAATAATTAGATGGGATCAATTAGAAATCAAACAGGAGATATTACAACTGATACCACACACATAAAAAGTCATTCAAGGCTACTATGAGCAACTTTATGTGCACAAACTGGAAAATACAGAGATGTGTAATATAAATTCCTGGAAATACAAAATCCTCTTAGATTAAATCAGGAAGAAACAGAAACTCTTAATGGATCAATAACAAGTTGCAAGATTGAAACAGTAATAAAAAAATTGTCAACAAAATAAGTCCAAGACCAGATGGATTCATAGTTGAATTCTATCAGACATTCAAAGAAGAATTTGTATCAATCTTAGTGAAACTATTCCAAAAGATAGAGAAAATGGGAATTCTCTCTAAATCATTCTATGAAGTCAGTATCACCCTAATTCCAAAATCAGGAAATGACATAACAGAAAAAGAAAACCACAGACCAGTGTCCATGATGAACATAGATTCAAAAATCTCCAGAAAATTCTTGTGAACTCAATCCAACAGCATGTAAAAAAGATAATGCACAATAATCAAATGGGTTTCATACCAGGAATGCAGGGATGGCTTACCATACACAAGTCAATAAATGTGATACCTCAGATAAACAGAATTAAAAACAAAAATCATATGATCATCTCAATAGACACAGAAAAAGCATTTGACAAAATCCAGCATCACTTTACGACAAAAACCCTCAGCAAAATTGGCATAGAATGGACATACATCTAGGTATGGTTTTTCTAAGAACCAGCTTTTAAAAGCCATCTATCATAAAACCACAGCCAACATTATAGTGAATGGGAAAAAGCTGAAAGCATTCCCCCTGAGAAGTGGAACAAGACAAGGATGCTCACTTTCACTGCTTCTATTCAACATAGTACTGGACATCCTAGCCACAGCAATCAGACAAGAGAAAGAAATCTTTCCAAATCAGTAAAGAAGAAGTCAAACTGTCACTCTTCACTGGTGATATAATCACATACCTAAAAATCCCTAAAGACTCATCCAAAAAGCTCCTAGGTCTGATAAATGAATTCCGTAAAGTTTCAAGACACAAAATTAATGTTCACAAATAACTGCTATACACCAACAACGACCAAGCTGAGAACCAAATCAAGAACTCAATCCCTTTTACAACAGTCACAAACAAAATAAAATACTTGGGAATATATCTAACCAAGGAGATGAAAGATCTCTTCAAGGAAAACTACAAAACACTTCTGAAAGAAAGCACAGACAACACAAACAAATAGAAAAACATCCCATGCTCATAGATGGGTAGAATCAATATTGTAAAAATGACCATACTGCCAAAAGCAATCTACAGATACAGTGCAATTCCCATCAAAATAACATCATCATTTTTCACACAACTGGGAAAAAATAATCCGAAAATTCATATGGAACCAAAAAACAGCCCGCAGAGGCAAAGTAAGACTAAGCAAAAAGAACAAATCTGGAGGCATCACATTACCTAACTTCAAACTATACTACAAGGCTCTAGTTACCAAAACAGCATGGTACTGGTATAAACATAGGCACATATACCAATGGAACAGAATAGAGAACCCAGAAATAAAGCCAAATACTTACAGCCAACTAATCTTTGACAAAGCAAACAAAAGCATAAACATAAAGTGGGCAAAGGACATCCTTCAACAAATGATGCTGGGATAATTGGCAAGTCACATGTAGAAGAATGAAACTGCATACTCATCTCTCACCTTATACTAAAATTAACTCAGGATGGATCAAAGACTTAAGTATATGACCTGAAATCAAAATAATTTCTATCTTTCTAAAGGACCTTTTTTTTTTTTTTTTTTTTTTTTGGGGGGGACAGAGTCTCACTCTGTAGCCCAGGCTGGAGTGCAGTGGTGTGATCTTGGCTCACTGCAATCTCTGCCTCCCGGGTTTAAGCGATTCTCCTGCCTCAGCCTCCCAAGTAGCTGGGAGTACAGGCACGTGCCACCATGCCCAGGTAATTTTTTTGTATTTTAGTAGAGATGGGGTTTCACCAGGTTGGCCAGGATGGTCTCGACCTCCTGACCTAGTGAACTGCCCGCCTTAGCCTCCCAAAGTGCTGGTTTAAACGGCTTTTAAAATTTCTTGCAAGGCAGGCCTACTGGCAACAAATGTCTTCAATGTTGTTTGTTTGAAAAAGTTTTTATTTTTCCTTCACTTTTAAAAGATAACTTCACTGAGTATAGTGTTCTAGATTTGTGTTTTTAAATTTTACTGCATTTTAAATATAAAATATACTTATATCATTTAGCATCTTTACCATTTGTAAGTGTGAGGTTCAGTGGTAATAAGTACATTTAATTATTTTTCCCCTCACCCTATTCCCTTTTCTGGCCTCTGGTAATCACTGTTCTACTCTTCATCTTTATGAGCCATGTTTTATATTTTAATTTCCACATATGACTGAGAACATGCAATATTTTTCTTTCTGTTCTTGGCTTATTTCACTTAACACAATCAACTTCAGTTCTATCAATGTCGGTGCAAATGACAGAATGTTATTATTTTTAATGGCTGAGTAAAATGGTGTACATAATACCATACTTTGTTCATTCATTTGTTGATGGGCACTTAGGTTAATTTCATATTTTGACGATTGTGAATAGTGCTACAATAGACATGGAAGTGCAGATATCTCTTTGATATATTGTTTTCCTTTCCCTTAGATATATACGCAATAGTGGAATTGCTGGCTCACATTCTAGTTCTAGTTTTAGCTTTTTGAGGGATCTCCATCCTGTTCTCCATAGTGGTTCTACTAATTTGCATTCCCACCACAGTGTTTGAGGGTCCTCCTTTCTCCACATCATTGCCAGCATCTCTTATAACCTCTTTTTTTGATACAAGTCATTTTAACTGGAGTGAGATATCTCATTGTGGTTTTGATTGCATTTCTATAATTAGTGATGCTGAACATTTTTCATATACCTGTTGGCCATTTTTATGTCTTCTTTTGAGAAATATCTGTTCAGATGTTTTGCCAATTTTTAAATCTATTTGTTGTTTTATTTTTTCTTTTGCTATTCAGTTATTTGAGCTCCTTCTATATTCTGGCCATTAATTCCTTGTCCTGTAGGAAGTTTGCAGATATTTTTTCCCATTCTGTGGGTTATCTCTTCATTTTGTTGATTTTCTTTGCCTTCCAGAAGCTTTTTAGCTTGATATAATCCCAATTGTCCATTTTCACTTTGCTTGACTGTGCTTTTGAGGTCTTACACAATAAATCTTTCCCCAGACCAATGTCCTGAAGCATTTCCTCAATGTGTTCTTCTAGTAGTTTTATAGTTTGATGTCTTACATTAAGTCTTCAATTCACTTTGATTTGATTTATGTGTATAGTGAGAGATAGGGGTCTCATTCTTCTGCATTTAGTTATCCAGTTTTCCCAGCACCATTTATTATAGCGCTGCTATAATAAATGCTACAAAGCATTTATTATACTACTTATGTTATTATATACACATTATATATAATAAATGCTATAATGCATTTATTATATTACTTATATGTGTATTATATCTAATATATACATTATAGTAATATAATATATTATTATATTACCTATAGTATTACCTATAGTAAATACATTACTATAATGTATTTACTGCACTGCTATAATAAATAAATCTCTCTCACCCCTTGACTGGATCTCCCTGGAGTTTTTATCTCTCAAACTTGTTTTCACTGAATCTCCAGCAATTCATCAACTACAGTTTGGATTTTCCTATCCCAGCACTGGTTCCTGTGGAGGTTTCAGCATGTGGGTTTCTTCTTCCCTAAGTTTTAATTCTCTGTATTTGCCTGTTGGTCTCTCCAATTTTGGCAGCAGAGGTTTGCCCTGTGATCTCATGTCTCGTGTGGCTCTCAGAAGTGTTGTTGATTTTTCAGTTCGCTCAGCTTCTGGCTGGTTGTTAGGATAGAGTGGTGGCTTCCAAACTTCTTACAAGCCAATCCAGAATCTGGAAGACCATTTGTATTGTCATTTAATTTTTGCTCTCAAGTTTGGATTTTCCTGGTACTGGGAACTTTTGTGACAAGATGGCATTGAATATGCAAAAGTTTAATTACCTCAATTGTTTGATTAAGCAACTGATTTGAGAATTGGTCAGTGAGAGTGAGAAGTCAGCCACAATAATTTTAGATTAATAATAGTTTAGAAGAACAATGTTGATTCTGTTGCTTGTGCCAGTTAACAGTGGGTGAAATCTGAAGTCTTTCAGACATCAAGATACAAAATGAAAATATCACTTCTACTCTCATATGTTTTAAAATTGTTGTATGTTAATCATTACAGATAAAGCTTCTATTATGTCCTGACAAAAAGGTGTACCTTGGATGGCAAATCCGGAAAATTGCAATACTGAATATAAGTATAAAGGCACATATGTATTGTGTTATTTAGAATTTTTTGCATTTAAGATTTTTGAATGGGTAATCAGAATCATTAACATAGAAGATTTTCATATTTACCTTGAGCACAAAGGTTTTTGTAAACTGGTTTTTTTAAAAAAAGTAGGATTTAAAAAGGGAGCAATGAAATATATTGTTTAGTATGCGTGTTTGACACTTCGGGTTTATTGATATGTTCTGCCTTTTATAAGATGAATACTATGACAAATGACAGAGAAGCGATTGCACGCCACTATCTCTGTTCTATCCATGTACTGCCAGTGGGCAAAGATTTCTCATTTCATACATCATTTACAACTTCCTACAGTAATTTTACATAGTTCATATCCTTGGTGCAAGGCATAGCAATTATCTATATACATATATGCATGCAGGCATAACGAATATGAAAACCATGCAGTTCTATAAAGAGTTCCAAAGTTCACACATTCCAACCAATAAAAGTTGGTGAAAACCAGTAAGTTATCTAATTTAAAAATTTTTCTATTTTAACTATTACTCTGTTGTGCACCTCTGAACCAGGTTATCTCTTGAGGTCTTCCTTTAGACTACTGAATATAATAGTAAAATGCTATCTTCAGTTTTTCCAAGGTACTTTTGTATACCAAAAGTTACATTAAAAAAGAATAATATTAATCTTTTCTATCTTTTACTCTTTTGTTTCTAAATAGATAAGAAAAATAAAATATTGCATTCTGGAGTGAGAAAAAATTAAAATTCAATGATTTTTAGTTTTAAATATAAACAAACAGTTGAAGTTTGACGACATTTGGCTATTTTGAATTTTCTGAAATTAATTAAAGTTGCCATGATTTTATTAAACTTTTCAACTAATATTGTACACATAACATTTACAGAGATTGTAAAATCCTAAACTGGTACATAATTAATAATACCCAGAAATAAACTTTGAACTCTTTCGTGTGTTATGTATGATCTAGGATTAAATTTTACTTTTCAAATTTTAAATTTTTCAAATTTTGGTCTAAAAAAATGTAGTGGCTTCCATTATATGTGGGTAGAATAATGAATGGTAACTAGATCCTTTCAAAAGTACAGAAATTAATGCTTTAGATTCAGCAAACACTTTTGACTTATGCTAGCTATTTATTAATGAATAAATACCCTATCTCCTTTCAAAAGTTACTTAATATATTGACACTGTATATTCCTACTCCTTCACAATAATAATTTCTTGACATTCTTTTCTTTCTTTTGAAAAATCACTGCTTCAAATTTTCTTTTATTAGTCTTTACTGGGTATCCATGCTGCATCAGAAAGTATAACATTATATGGAGAAGGGAATGTTTCTCAAAGCTAGGTTCTTATAGTCTAAGACAAAACAGAACAAATAACTGATATATCCTACCTTTGTGACTCAGTTACTAAGTTCTGATAAATGCACAAAAAAATTAGAGACCTATGTTCATTAGTTAAACTCAGAAGAGATTTCTGGTGCTATTCTGCCATTACCCACTTTTTTGTCCTTGGGTTAGCCTCTCTTTGTACTTCAATATCTTCATCTATAATGTAAAGCAAACTGGATGATTTTATATTTTCTTCATATAAGCAAGATCTGCTTTATTGGCCATGACCCCAGAAATCTTTGATGTCTAGAAAGGAAACAATATGGCAATTTTTTGAAGGGTACAAAATGAAGACATGGCTTTTTAAAATCAGGATTGTTTTAAAGACTATTGTATTTCACTTCATCTGCCTATAATCTTAGTAATGTTACAGTCAATGACAAATACTAACCATAGAAATAATTCCATTGTATCTTAATTTTATGAGTAGTCACATTTAAAAAATAGGCCAGCATTTTCATTGAACACTCAAATCCATATACCTGCTTTCTGTAGTTAGTTTCCTTTTGAAGGCCATTCAGTAGGCCTCTTAGAATGCCTGAATAACATCGGAATAAAGTAAATGTCCATTCAAGTGTGATTTAGAGTTCTTGAAACGGAGAATGAAGTCAAAAGCAGTTCTTTTAATGATCTTAAAAATGGAAATGACTGTACAAAAGCTACACTGATGAATTCTCATAGCATTGACCCTAAAGTTATAGAAAGAGTTATAATAGCAACATACACACCACAGATGTGGAAAGTCACATTAGTAAATTTCTAGAGGCTAAGTAATTTTTTCTTCTTTTCTAATGTTGAAATTCTAACCAAAGCTATTTTTGCTTACAATGCTCACTCTTTATTACACACAAATAAAAGAAAAAGTGCAATTATCAGCAAAAAAATTTAAAAAAATAAATGATAATACAATTAAACCATAATCAGGTTTTACCTCTTCCTTGTTGATTTTATACTAATGATATATTATCATTCCTTCATTCAAGATATATTCATTCAGGTCCTCTGAGTACACAAAAAGTAACTAAATCTTAACTAGCTAAACCTTACTTAGTTTGACAATAATTAAATTCAGTGTTAGATTCTTGCTGTAATAAGGCTAAGTACATGTATTATTTTTCTATTGTATAGGAAGTTAGCATAAGTGTAGTGGCTTAAAACAATAGACATTTGTTATCTAACAGTTTCCATAGGTTAAGAGTCTGAATACAGGGTAGCTGAATTCTCTGAAAGGCTGCCGTCAAAGTCTTGTTGAGGACTGCGTTTTTATCTTAAGGGCTGACTGTGGAAGGACTCACGTCCAAATTCACTTAGGTTATACCATGATTCATTTCCTTGTGACTGCAGGATGGAGGGCCTCATTTCTTGCTGGTTGTCAGCTGGAGATCCTTGCAGGCTGTTGGCTGGAAGCCTTTCTCAGCTCCTAGAGGCTGCCCTTAATTCCTTGCTACATATGCCTTCTAACATTGCTGCTTGCTTCATAAAAGCCAGAAAGTAAAGTAAGTGTGTGTGTGTGTGTGTGTGTGTATGTGTGTGTGTGTGTGTGTGTGTGTCTGTTTGTGCATGTGTGTGTGTCTGGGTTGAGAGAGAGAGACTACAGTTAAATGGAAGCTATAATCTTATGTGACATATACATATAATTACATGCAAGTAATAATGTGCATCCCACCACACCACCTCTGCTACATTCTTTTAGTTAAAAGCATAAGTTACAGGTCTTATCCACATTCAAAGGAAATAAATCACACAAAGGCATAGATACTAGGAGGTAGGGGTAATGGAGAGACCTTAAATGTCTCTCTGCCATACTACATGATATGGTTTGGTTGTGTCCCCACCCAAAATCTCATCTTGAATTGTAATTCTTAAAATCCCCATAATTCCCACATGTCAAGAGAGAGACAGGGTGGAGGTAATTGGATCGTGGGGGTGGTTTCCCCCATGTTGTTCTCATGATAGTGAGTGAGTTCTCATGAGATCTGATGGTTTTATAAGTGTTTGGTAGTTCCTCCTGTGTTCATCCTCCTTCCTACCACCTTGTGAAGAAGGTGCCTTGCTTCCCCCTTGCTTTCCCCCATGATTGTAAGTTTCCTGAGGCCTCTCCAGTTATGCTGAACCATGAGTCAATTAAACCTCTTTCCTTTATAAATTACCCAGTCTTGGGTATGTGTTTATAGCAGTGTGAAAATGGACTAATACACTATATAAAGCTAATATAGGTAATAATGCAGGTATAAGCAAATCACTCCCAAATAAATACATAAATGAAAACAGTTGGGTATACTTAACTTTTTTTGCATGAAAATTAGCAAGTTGAACTTTGCTATTAGCAAGCTACATGGCACTCAATAACTAAATCACCTCTCTAGACCCAGAAGAGTTTGGATCCACCTCTGAAAATTGAAAGGATTGACTTTAAATGACCGCTGAAATCCTTTGTAGCTCAAGACTTCTACAAGGCTTAGAACATTTGGAATAGATATAATTATTTAATATATTAATATTTTACTTTTTACCCCAGACACGTATCCAGAAGTTTACACCTTCTTCTTCTTTTTTTTTTTTTTTTTGAGATGGAGTCTCACTGTGTCACCCAGGCTGGAGTGCAGTGGCACCAGTTTGGCTCACTGCAAGCTCCGCCTCCCGAGTTCATGCCATTCTCCTGCCTCAGCCTCCCCAGTAGCTGGGACTACAGCTCTTGCCGCCACACCGGGCTAATTTTGTTTTTGTATCTTTAGTGGAGACAGGGTTTCACTGTGTTAACAAGGATGGTCTCGATCTCCTGACCTGGTGATCTGCCTGCCTCGGCCTCCCAAAGTGCTGAGATTACAGGTGTGAGCCACTGCAGCCGGCCAAAGTTTACATCTTCTAATGGCTTATCTCAAGACTGCTAAATCTAGCAAGATTTTAATTTAATGTAAATGTGTTTTTGAGTATCTTCTCTAAACAAGGCAGTAGAAAGTAGTAGGGTTCTAGAGTCAGATACTTGACCTTAAATACTAGCTCTTTCTCTTCCCAAGAGACCTTTAGCAAAATATTTAATCTCTTTTTATTGGTAACATGACACGATAATAGTACCAAAACTTTTGGATTTTTGAAAAGATTAAATGACCTAATATGTACAAAATGTTCAGCACATTGCCTCATGAATATTAATTACCTCATAATTATTAGCTAGTATAGATTTTATTATCATTACAATATGGTGCATCATTGTGTTAGGCAAGGGAAATATATATAAAGTGAACAGAAAGTTTCTCTGCATTGAAAGAAATAACAAAAATGGTGCTTTATTGAAATATTTCCTCTTCTAGAATATGCCATTATGTTTAATTTCCCTTGAGATTTATCAGAAACCAGGGAAGAGTTAAAATTCTTGTTTAATATGATAAATATGGTTACTTTAATAATTGAATAATTTCTGCTGGATTTTATCCAACACTTTCAGGAAGAATTAACTAGGGCAAGTTTTATTTTTTTAATGTAAAAATCATATCTGTCTTATGAAAATGTTCTGTTTGATTCTGTATATTCTGTTCTTTTGAGAGCAGATTTCCAGGTACAACACTTCATTGTTATTAATAAATGGGCCATACATAAATTATGCATTAAGAAAAAATAACAGACAAAAGCACTGGCATCTCTTTTGCTAGTTAGAGGAAACAGTTTTAGTGTCTGACATAGAAGAAAAGACAGTCAGTGTAATTTCATAGAATTACAAGCAGCCAAATTCACACCCCAACTTATCTTTCAAACTCTTTTTTTGTTCTCCACATAGAAAAATCACACAGAATGAGAAATAACCATGCAGTGACAATCATTTTGCTTTGGAGAAAAATCCTCATTCACTAACCTCTTCTGAAGACTTTTTTTTTTTTCACAGTCTTGGGTTTTCAGTCACTGAACTTCTCTGGTGACCTGGGGACAAACCCAAAATACTGAAAAGTGCAAAAGTTGATGTCTCAGTCCATTTGGGCTGCTATAACAAGATACCACAGAATGAGTAATTTATAAAACACAAAATTTTATTTCTCAGAATTCTAGAGGCTGGGAAGTTCAAGATCAATGCACTGGCAGGTTCATTGTCTGGTGAGGGTCCAGACTCTACTTCCTAGATGAAGTCTTGAATGCTGTGTGTGTCCTTTGAAGGGGGAAAACACTTGTCTTCACATGACAGAAGGCAAAAGGACAAACGGGAAGAACTGCTGACAAGACCATTTAAAAGGGCCCTGACTTAATGACTTAATCATGACTTAATCACCTTCTGAAGGTCCCACCCCTTAATACTGTTACATTGGCGGTTAAGTTACAACACCTGAATTTTGTATGGAACACATTCAACCACAACAGCAAGAACTAAAAAACTTCAATGAAAGTGAGAATCTTTGAATGCTGACAAACACATAACATGGATGTTATAAAGCATGGCATATATTGATGTGTTTCATGAATATATGGATGCCTTTTAAGGGAAATGGCACAATGAGATGGATGAAATATAGATCTACTGATACATTTATATTTACTTTTAACTTCAAGGAGTTGAAGGGGGTTCAACTAAAAGGGGGTTATCAAAGAAGTTGAGGAGAGAAAATCAAATAGCTGCATTCTCGGGTGGTGAAAATTGCAACAACTCCTTTTTAGTATGTATCACAATCTTAAATTGTCTTTCCTCCTCTCGTTTCCTTCTTTGTTTTTTTTGCCCCATTAGAATGTCAGATCCAAGATTACAGGGAATTTGTATGTTTTGTCTATCACCTAACCCATTTCCTAAAGTTGTATAAGGACATTGTCGGTGCTTAATAAAAATTGCTCAACAAATGAATGAGGAGTAGATTTGGATGTTTTCTGAAACATCTGTCCAAGACGAAATTAATTGTGACGTTAATTTTGGTGTTGTCATTCATGTCTTCTTTTTTTTCCCAATTAAACCATGTTTTTTTTGTCTTATAAGTTCTGTTTTGATTGTTTAGATGCCCAAATAAGATACAATAAAAAATTCTTATAAGTTTAGATTACGTGTTCTTTTTTTAAAAAAAAATAATGTTAATTTTTTAAAATGGTGAATTTCCGGACAACTTAAAGTACAGATAGGTCTATTTGATGGGAGGAAGAGAGACTAGAGAGATTCTCAGTTGTTTCCAAATTAATAGTGGTATGAACATCATGAATGAGTTGACATTAGAAGTATCTTCATTTATTTCTCTTTTTTTTTCCGTGTGTGGTAAATATAAATTCTAAACACTTTTGACTAGATTTGTTAACTAATAATAATTTCATTACATTGTCAGATGATTGAATTCATAGTTATAGAAAGGTATCGTTGATAGTGGTGAAGAACATTTAGCTTCCTTTATCTCTTGTGAAGATGTTTTCATTTTTAATTGCCTGTCCTTGTCTTTCTCAACAGTGCCTAAATGTGATATATAACATTTTAATAAGATCAATATATACAATTCCAAACACATTTTATTTCAAATATAAACACCTAATATGGTAATACAATGATTTTATTTCAACATACATTATTTTGAAAATATTTTTAAAGTTTCTGATTTTGCTATTGTAATTGCAAATGCAAATATGAAATATGAATACACACTGGAGAATAAAAAACGCTATAATATTTACTATATTTACAGGATAATTATAATTTTCATATTTAAAAACCATGCCATTTAGTTGAATTTGCTTGCTGATGGAATCACAAATGCTTTAAGCTTTGTTTGCAGATTTCTAACTTCGTGGCAGATGTATAGAAAATGGGGGCTTATAAAGCTTGGCAAACATTTATGTTGATCACTCGTATTGACTTGTCTTCCTTCTGGATCATGAGAAAGTAAAGGTAACCCAAACTGAAAGTACAAAGAGAAAAAATGGAACTAGTAAACTCTACAGACGTTAACTTCCTCTGAATTTCAGCATACAATTTGCCCATACAGGTTCCATTAAAGTTAATGGGAGTCGTGTGACTAATTCTCGCTGTAGGGTACTAAAAATGTACCCTGCAGTATTAAAAAGTCTGAACCTAATTTTTACTTTCTCTTAACCTTGATTATGTTACACTAAAGATAGGTACTTTCATTATCACATATATATATAGAGTAAATTTTATATAAAGATCTGAAAATAATCTATTTGGGGAAGAGACTGCATTTATATGGATCAGAGTAGAATTTTAATTAGTGTTGCAAATATCAGTACTGCTTTCATTATAATGATAAAACAAGCATGAGTATCTGTAATTTACCCTCTAGCTATACAAATGAGAACTTAAACCTCAATGAATTCAATAAATGAAACATTTTCAGGACACTTACTTAAAATCAGGTCTACTTTTTAATCAGTCATGTTTTAAGTGAATGCTTATTAATAGATCATTAATAAAACATGCTTATGAAATGAGATTTCAAGAAAGAGGTGACATGAATGAAATACAAAGAAAGTAAAAAACCTGATGGAATATTTAATTTTGTTTTAAACAGTTCACTTTATAGTGAGTTACATTAGAAGTATTATTTCAAGCTAAAAAATGAATTCAAAATCTTTTTTTTAGTTCTGTATGAAGATAAAACACTACAGATGATATTGCCTGTGAATTCATGACCCTTTTTTACTGCCCAAGTTCCCTCTGCTTTTGACATTCAAACTGAAATATTAATCTCATTTTTTCCTTTAAATAATTTCTGCCTGGCTTCTATCACTACCTGGGGGGATGAAGTTATAAGATTTTATTCTTAAAGAATGCAAAAAGAAAAGAACAACTATATACATGAATAAATACTCTACCATTCATTTTTCACTGAAATCAGCAGCTATGCTGCAAAAAAGGGACATGCACAAAATATTTCCTAAGCACAAAGAACACTGGGAAAAGGCAGGCGATATTGCAGAACAATAAATAAAGCAGAACACTCTCCAAGGGTCTGGGGTTTGGTTTGAATAGCATTCCAGAAGGCGGAATTCCTGCCCAACACCAACATAAACGGCAATTAAAACTGAACTTTATATGTTACACATACATCTTCTTCTCTGGATTTCTAAGAGTCTCTATGTCTAAATTACAATAGAATCCTTTGAATGTGGGTGGGGCTGGAAAGAAAAGTTACTATTACTAACAAGTCACAGTTTTCAATGTATTGAACCTGATGTCAGACTCCTAGCTATTGAACTTCAGATTCTTAGAGTACTTCCAGCTCATGATCCCATTACTTAGAATTTACTTTGAAGCTTGTAACATTTGGGGTTTGTGCTGCCACTTGCCTTCCTGATCTGTAGGCTCACTGCTGAATGCTGTAAGCATGCAACTACAACGGGCTTTAGGGACCCATTGGACCCAGCTTCCTGGCTGATTTGTGGCATCGACCTCAAAGCAGCACAGGAAGAAGATGGTTTAACTCTTGTTACTTATAAGTTACACTTACAAGAAAACGAAATCTTAAGTGGGACTTCTAAGAAATACGTCTGGTAGTCTGGGCTATGCCAATAACTAGCCAAGCCACATAGCTCTCACAGGTTTAGCACAATTCCATTCTGAATTGTTCTGATTCTTGAGCTGACTCTATAGGGCACTCTCCATCCCTTTTAAAGACATAAGGTATACCTTGGATTAAAAATAATTTTCCTATACAAATATCTTTCCTTTTTTTCATGAATCTTGAAATTAATGAAAATTGTATTTAGGATTTTGCAATGTCTTTTGAGATAACTAGAAGCACTGCGGGATGCTAGAATTATTTGTCACTACTTAAAAAAAACAACAGTTATTGATGTATTTTGTGGCTTTCTAAGAAGAACAATGTGATGAGTTGGAAAGAATGCAGCTCAGACTGAATTAAGTACAATGTACCAAGAATATGCAGTGACCCAAGATGACATACCTGCATAGTGTGTGTTGGTGTTTAACAAAAGGACCAAGCCCTTCGCACTAAGAGAGTGTCTCTACTGTGGATTTAGGTCTGATACTCTTCTGCCATCACTTGAATTCTGTGACTCCACTGCTAGTCCTCATTTTGATGTGCTTCCGTGGGGGCCTCCTCTGCTTCGTAATTGTTTGGTCCTACTTTTGTATCAGGTTGCAGAAGTGTTCTTCTCTATCTCCCACTGCACCCAAATTCTACTAAAATTATCTCTTTAGTTGTGTCTCTTTTCTTAAAATGTAAGTACCCTAAGGGTAGGGACCATGTTTCACTGTTTGGCACAACTGGTGCTCAAACTTTGCTTATTGAGTGGGATAGAAAGAATGGAACACACTTTCAGAAAGTTCTCAGTCTTCCGATTTATAATTGCTGCACATTGAATTTTTAAATAGAGATCTAATTTGCATTACAAAGCCTCTGTCAAGGATATTTCTTTCATTTTAGCTATTTCTACCCAAATTTGCTATTTTACAATTTTGTACTGTGCTTAAAGGTGAGGTTCTTTTTATGCCCCCATTACATGAAAATGTGCTTTGCTAGAGCCTTCCGGAAAATATGTCCTATAAGATGCCTCATGCTGGTGGTCATTTCTGGATTCCCTCTACCTTTAGTGAATGTTCCAAGTACATTACAGGAACGGAAGCCAGGACTCTGGCATAAAGAGCTGCCTTGACTTCCCTATGGCAGGGACTGCTAGGTCTGTATTACCCTGTTATGTGATGATTCAGTTCACCCCAATTTGCCCTTTGGGAACTGCTGTGAAAATTTCTTTTGTACAGTAAATCATGACAGCATTTGGCCTTCATTTGGGGGTGAATGCATGGTTTATATACTGAAGCCATTTCTTTTTTTTCCCTTCAGAAATACCGTGTGGCATCAATTTGTAAGCACAAATCAAATGGCAGTTTGGGATCCTCCAGATGATCCAGAATATTCTGTATTAAGTTTTTAAAGGTTATCACAGCAATGAAAACCTAACATTGAAAAAATTGAGACTCGTTGAATCCCCAAGAATATATCCTTATACCCACAGAGATACTCAACACTAGTTAAAGAAAATCTACTTTGAAACATTTAAAAATGCTGGGGCAGTATTTGCTCCATTCTAGAATTAATATACTATTTAGAAATATGTACATTATATATATTTGTATATATTTGCATTATATATTTTTTATCCCTAATTTTTTTTTAGAAACAAGATCTCACTCTGTCACCCAGACTAGAGTTCAGTGGTGGAATCATGGCTCACTGCAGCCTCAAACTCCTGGGCTCAAGTGATCCTCCCACCTTGGCCTCTCAAGTAGCTGGGACTATAGGTGCTTGCCACCACAGCAAGCTAATTTGTTTATTTTTTAGTTTTTTTTAGAGATGGGGGATTACACTATGTTGCCCAGTCTTGTCTTGAACTTCTGGGCTCAAGTGATCCTTCTTCCTCAGCCTCCTGAGTTGTTGGGATTACGGGTGTGAGCCACCACATCCAGCTATATCTTTATCTTCCTATATCTGCATCTATATCATCTATCTATATCTATAAATATCTATATCTATAGAGCTAAAATCTGTTTTTTCCACCTAGTCAGCAGAATTTTATATTAGTTATCTTTAGCCACAGATGAGATTAGAATATAGAAAAAAAAATCCGACACAATTTTGTAGCTTCAACTTTCAGATATGCCATATATGGACAAATACAGTAATTCCCTGAAAAACTGCTTGCTTCTCTGCCTTCAGCCACCCAAGGAACATCCCAGGCTCAGCACTATGGGTTTCCGAATTTATCCATTCAGCCATACTTGTGGCTCTTGTGGTTGGTCTGTGGCCTGAAGCTTAACTTGCTCAGTAGTTCTATTTCCCAAAATAGGCTCAGGAAGTTTGTGACCATGTTTGGTTTGTTTCAAAGGGTTTCTACATATTTAATGAGGTTGTGAACATATACTAAGATTTGTATATGGTTCATCAAATAAAACATATCTTCAACCCTCTTTTCACTTCAGTGCATGGTTTGGAGCTGTTTTACAAGCACATGTGTTTATCATATGACTTTATTTGGGGACAAACACCACCCCTTACATTCGGGATACAGTTTCTGAGTAGCTGAACACTCAATTTCATCCCTCCCTATTCAAGAACAAATGTTAAGCCGGGTAGCTCTTTTCTCTTATTTTTGGCAGGTTTCTCTGAATGCTAAGGTGTCTTACTTCATCCAAATGTTCCCTTTATCATAGGAGGGTAAGAAAATAGCCTGTACCCTGAAGACCTTTTTCACCCAGAAAGGCATTTAACTAGTGTCTTTCTGTGTGCTGGGGGGAGTAGGGAGCCCCTTATCAGTTACATGCATTTATGAGAACAATGTGTTCCACTGGTTTGTGCACCAGAAGAGGATCCTGGAAATCTTCATCTTCTGTTCCTCAGCCTTGCTGAGACATTAGGCAAATTATTTAGCTCTTAGGTCACTGACTTCTTTTGTTTTTCTATAAAATATCTTCTCCTAGCACAACAAAGGGGCATTATGACTAATACTGATAATAGCTATAAAATTTATTTTTCTAAGTCCCTATCATACCATATAGAGCAACAGAGGTGGTCTTTTACTAAATGAACCTTGGTGAGTAGCTAAATGACTCACACAATACCTTCCAGTTACTGTATAATGTAATAAACCACATTCTATAAATAAGCCAGATATAATAGATAAAATGTATTTCATTTGATGATTCAGATCCAATTCAATAAAGCAGAATATTCCATAGAGTTTAGCTTCTCTAATTGCAGGAGATAAAATTGATTTTCCTATATTTTCCCTCATGTTTCCCTCCTCCACTCAGTGTTTGCTATAGTTGCTGATTGTGAGAGAAAACTAGAAATAGAATTTGCTATGAAATTTAAAACTTCACAAACTTCATGGTGCTTCATTTGAAAAGCAATGTGGAGCTGATAGTTTGTATGAAATTCTGATGTGGACTTTTTTTCTTAGAACTTTACAAGGAAAGGGGAAATGTCTGAAATGGAGATTGCACAATCCTGTCTTGAAGCAGAAGACTCAGCCAGAGCACATCTGGAAACACCCGGCACTCCTCAATAGAATTCAAATGCTATTTTAAAAGGTAGTATGGTCCTTTCTACTTCCCGTTGATCTGGGTCAAGGATTTGGGCAGTGCAGCCAATGCATTGATGGGGAGGAGCCCAGGATGTGGCTAGTGCTGCGGCTGTGTTGGTAACCTGAATGGGACTGAGCAAATCAGGGAGTACACTGAAGATAATGACAGGTACCATTCTTGCAACATTTATGTAAAGTTTTACACTATTTCAAAATGAAAAGTAAAATAAAATTTTTAAAAAGCTGACATGGTTTAGGATAACAATTTTACCAGAAGAATATCTTATGTTGCATTTAGTCCATGTAGAACATTATACATATATATAATGTTATATATTTGTTTATGTTTTCTGGTGTGTACATACATTTATAGATATATTCTTATTGATCTAGTTTCTCTAAGATTCTGACATATTTCAGAACAAAGGAAGAAATCTTACCAGTCAGTTCAGTAAGATAATTGGAAAGGGAGACTTGAATATGTGAAAAATTTATTTTGATCTATAGAAGATGTTCATATTATTTTCCTTAGTTTTTGTCTTTCTGATTAAAGGCTTAATGCAACCTTGTATTTCTCTTTTAAATGATCAAAAGCAGAATTTGCAAACTTTTTAGAATACGTATTTTAGTTCAAATTCCCCCCCCCAAAATTAATTTCATCTATGTATGCAGAAAGTATAATTTATAGTAAAGTGCTAAATCTAACCTGATTTCTCTCCTTAAAATTAGGTTTAAAATAAATTAAGCAGTACCTAATGTGTTTCCTAACAAGGCTCAGGGTACACAATGTTCTTTGGTTGGCCACAAAACACAAGGTCCTTGAGCTGAGATGACAGATTCTTCAAACAGACATATCCTGTATAAGGTGCCTTAAAAGTGAAGACATTGCTGCCGTTGGCTTGCAGGCTTTACTTTGAAAAGGAGAATTCTGAAGGAAGGATGTTTGTTTTCTTCTTTTTTAAAAAATAAAATGATTTCTAAAAACTGCATGTTTTTCTTTTTTGCTAGATGTAAAATCTGAGCTGCAACACTGAACAAAAGCTGTACTTGCCAGCCAGCAAAGATGCTACCACTCTGCACAACAGATAAAAGCCATATATATAGGGAAGTCAAAAGAGTCTTTAAGCTACAGTGTTTGAGAGGCTGTTTGTCTCTGATGGAAAATTAAGAAAACGGTAAGAGCAGCGTTAGCATGAGGTGTTCATTCCAAATTTGTCACTGCAGTGTGTGTGGCATTGTGTGCCAAAACAACTCTTCAAGCAAAAACACCTCCAGCAAACTTCCTCCTTCACTTCAAACCTCATCTTCAATTACAATGTGGTTCCTACAAAGTAACGGGCTGTTGTCCTCTCTTCAGACCTGTGGTGCTTCTGCGCACTAGCCCTGTAGACCATCAAGGCCTAAAAATAGCTGCTGGATTCAATGAGACATGAAGCTGACAGAAATGGCATCAAGCTAATTGGCAACAAACTCTATGAAACCTACTCAGGAAATCATATTTTTATGCTGAACACCAAGTGGATTCTTGTTTGAATGTGAGGCTAACTTATTTTTATATTTATATTTCAAATAAAACAAAGGGGTATTGTTAAAGAAGAACCTTTTTATTTCCCTTATTATATATTTATTTAATCCTTTTAAAAGTTTTGTTAGCAAAATCTTTGGATTCAGTGATATTTATTTGAAAAGATTGTTATCCACACATTATGAATAAGAAAGTGGGGCATAAAGAGGTGAAATGACATGTCCTTAGTCAAAACATAGACAACTTGATTCTAATCTATCAGGAAAGACGACGATATTTATAAGTAACCAGAACACAAAGTGCTAAGTTCAATACTCATATTTTGAATAACACAAGAAGTAAAATCCTTTATTTAAAGAATCAAAGGGTTATCAGAAGAGAAGTTATTGGTGGATGATCACAGAGCTAATAGCCATAATTATACATGACCTGCTGGAAGATGGAAAAAACATAACACAAATCTTACCATTTCCTCTGGTAGTTGATTCATAAGAAAACTCTTAGGTCTTGATTGTTTACTTGAGAGTGTTGCTATTATTACTCAACTTATTTAAAAAAAAACGGAAAAGTTAGTTTTGATGGCTGTTGTTGTCTGGAAGAAATAGACTATATTCAAAATAAAAATTGCTTGAACATGTCAACATGATTGCATAATTTTTCAAATGTTGATTCCTAATACACAGATTGTAAGGATTCAGTTCACTGGATGAGATGTTGTTTTTAGAAATGATCTGCCTTCTCTGTTCATTCACATTCAATTCAAGAAGTAGGAAATTATTCTGGAATCTTTTTTCTCATTATGGTCTTGATGTGAAATTCATTTCGTGGTTGCTGAGCATCCTGAAAATACAGTGGATGGTTGCAACTACATATTCCTCTCTGGTGATTTTACTACAACTGCTCAAATAACAAATGATAAAATGTTTTAGATGGTATATTATTTATTTTACTTGTCTTAATGGTGAATTTACTTAGTGTTTTCAAAAGGAATTCCATTTCAGAATATAAAATAGCATTCTAAAATTCTATAAAATGTAGATAATTTAGAAACCTGAGTTATAAAATACATAAATATGATTCAAACATATAATCAAAATAAAATATATGACTTTTATAATATCTTTCTGCTCTAGTTAATCTTTCTGCCTCCATTAATTACTGTAACATACCTTGAGGTAGGTAGAAATAAATTAACTATGTTTAAGCTGTAATGAATTTTTGGGCAGTGCCCAGCAGAAAATAATATTGAACACAAGACAGAATTGTGACTTCCAGATTTCCATTTGAAGGTCTTATATGCTGGGAGAAAACTATAATTTATTATCACAATAACATTTCTAAATCAAGTCAGTTTCAAAGAGAAGTTGATTTACTCTGATTTAGGCAGCATTTCCTCTAAATGTGGAAAAGGTTTTTAAGTTACTTTACCTGGAAAGACATTTTTATCAGATGGCAACGATTTTACTCACACTTTCTATAGTTTTCTATATCCAAGTTGTGATTCTTCTTAAACAATCTAGAAGATATGCAGTACTAATGCTTTAGGATATCATCTCCATTTTTATTGATATAAGTACAACTTCAGAATAATTTGTTTTAGGCCTTTCTAAGATGACTTTAGCTATAGAGTTTGGGGACAGGATGAATTAGATACCTTAGATATGTCTGATCCTAAAAATGTAGGTTCTGAAATATATTGCACTAGTTTTCAAACAATTAAAATAATTAAGTACACCGTCTTAGATAGATAAATATATTTTCCAACTCATGGCAAACGAATTGCTCTGTATAAAGAAAATGTAACTAAATATTAGCAGTTACTTGATAATGCATTTACTTATAGTCCTGCAGAAAAGAAGATGCTGGCTGGCTGGCTGACAATATTAACTTGGAACACCCTGGTGTATCCAGATCCTCCTGGGAGTGTCTCTAGGGGCAGGTTGCAGAGCTTCAACCTTCTCCCTGGCCCGTGCAACAGAAGCAGATTTAAGGATGGCCCCAGACTGAGAGAGATGGAGACAGAGATAGAAATAAAGAGCAAGAGCCAGAGTGGGAGACAGTGTGTGAGAACATCCTTAGAAGACCAAATTAGCATTAAAAAATTACAACGATTTTCTGGGTTAGATGTAAAGGCAAGAATATAAATTTGAAAAATGGACCTTGAAAGATTGTAGAAAATTAGTACACAAGAACATCATGTAAAAAGGAATTAGAGGATTTTTGTTAGCAGCAAACTCAGTAAATTAACAATAAAATGAGGGAGTCCAATTGCTCACTTTATTTTTGTTGTTGTTAATGTAATACTAATAGGAACAGAGTGCCTAGAGAAAATAAGATGATATCCTGGGGAAAAACAGTTGGTGCATCATTTTCAGTCCTTGTCAGCATACATTTAGAGCACAGAGTATGTAAGGAGAGACCACTAGCGTAAGTGGGAGTTCTAGAATCAATATTATGTTAGTTAAAAAAGGTGAGACTGTTTTGTCTAAAAAAGTGAAGGCTGAGAATGTAGTAACTCTCTTCAAATATATGAAAAATTGTTTCTAGAAAAGAGACTAAGCACATTCCCTGTAGTGCTTTAAGAATGCAATCAGAACAGGCGAGGGTTGTAGAGAGGTATATTTCGCTACCGTACAGGACAGTTTTTCCCCCCCTCAATCACTATTGCTATTCATCAAGGCTCTAGTTTGTCTTAAGGGAGAATATGAGTTTTGTATTACTAGAAATATTCAATATAACCTTTATAATTTTTCTTTTCTTTTTATTTTCAAATAGAGTCCATTTCTAAGAAGATGTGGTTTGAACATACAGAGCTACATAATATGAGTAAAATAGGACCTAATAGTAGTGTTCTCCAGCATTGCTCTGCCTTTCCTTTTCTGGATGTAACAACATTACTAAGAAAGGAAGAAAAAGCAAAAATCTGCTCTTGGGGAGATTCCAGCATGATGGAAAGCCCCAAATGGAAGTCTCTGCTTTGGTTACAGGACATAAGGTTTAATAAATAAAAAGATGCTCATCTGGGATGCTGCACCAATTATCATGTACTAAATAAGGTTACCTACTTCACTCTCCAGGTAGAAATGTCTATCATAAGCATGTGCCACAGAAGGTCTCACAAGTATCATTATTGGCTGTGTTGAATTTTGTTTTTAGTTCTGTTTTATAAGGTCTGTAGTTTTACTTTCAGTGAGGAAGTGTTTTCTCAGGTTCTCAAGAAAGTAACAAAATGCCAGCATTGTCAAGGTCACCATTGCCACTGAATTATCTTACTGTCTGATTATTCCATCTTCCTCTGCATCATATTAGCCTGATGACTACGTTCTAATTATTTAAAGCGTTATGTAAATCAAAGCAGTAAATGTAATTTCTAGTCTTACTAGATATCATGTACATTAGGTCGAATAACTCTAGAAATGTCGTCATAATCATGTCATGTCTAATGATGACCTACTCAGCCCCTGCCAAAATCATTCAATTACTCATTTCAGCATTTATTTTTCTCATGCCTCTCTTCATGGCATTTAAACAGCCCTCACATCTCCCCTTTTACTGAGGTGTAATGTTGTATAATGACAGAGATGCTTTGCTTCCCAGATTCATAATGTTACACTCTGTTTCAAATCCTTTTGGAGACAAATTGGGGAATCAATATATAAATAATGACACACTTATTTTTAATTAAAATCACTGCTTTCACAGAAATGGTATATTAAAATTATTTTTGCTAAAAGAAATTTTAAATACCTATGTACGATAAAAAGACTGCCAATCCTTGGGATCAAGAATATAATTTGCCCCAAATAACTTTTCTGTAAAAGTAGAATTCTTAATGGAAAATAGATTAATACATATAATTTCAAGATTTAACCTTAAAAATGGAAATAATGTGTCCATTTTTAAAAATAAATCATATTTACATACACTGTGTTTATGAGAGTTGTTTTGGAATGAAACTTCTTTGCATTTGAGATCAAATTCTTTTATTCACAAGAATTACAATATCTTTTTCAGCTGAATGTTATGTTATACTCTTCCAAAATCTATTTTCCCTGCACTCAAGTAGAGGTAAATATTCTTTTCTTTTTCTGGAAATTGATAGTCTAATTTTCTCCTGCCTCTCTTTGGCACACCCTCATTTTGCATGAGATATGCTCCTTAATAAAATTTCTACTCAATATTACAGAAACTTCCAGAAGTGGCATCTAAAATATTACACTGGCCCGTTTAACTTCACCTTCACTAATTGCAACACATTATACAAAGAGCACTGTGGAAAAAGGTGGAATATTTAACTAACTGGATTTGGTTTCACAAACAGTAATAATACTTTTAAAAACATTATTAGAGCATTTATTTCATCTCCTTTGCAATATATTTTTCTTCCTTTTAAACTAGGCTTTCTAAATTCTCATTTTAATGTCTCAGTTGAAAGAGCTTTCACAAGCCTTTAAAAGACATTATGATTTGAATTATTCTTGCCCAGAAAATTACTTCTGATGTTTAACTTACATTCTCCTTTCTTCAATTGTAGCTTCAAACTATCTTAGAAAATTAATTTGTCTTACAATTTTCCCCTTAAATCATTGTAGGTAATCTCAATAGTTTATCTTTCCAAGCACACATAGTACTATTTAAATTTCCAGAAGATAACTAAGATTTCCTTTAACTTTTCATGTTTGATGAAATGATGCAGATATTCTCATTTAAGTATTGAACCCTAATCTCATAAAAAAAGTAAGAATATCCCATAGGAACTTTAAATTGTTGTACATTTTTCCTGTTTATGTAATATATTTTCATTTGGTTTCTAAAACTCATTTCAAACATTCCCATCAACACACTCCAATCAAAAACTCGTTTCAAACACACTCAATCAACAAAATGGAGGTGTTGCTTTTCTTCTCTAAGCTTGATGCCAAGATTCTAACCTGGACATTTTCCTTCAAGTTTCATTTTTCCTCAGCCACATCACACATTTAATCTAAGATTAATTCTGGTGTTTGTAACTCCAAAATGTAATCTGAATTCATCCACATATTTTTATCTCTACTGTCACCACCCTTGTGCAGGCCACCATTATTTCTTGCCTGAGCTTTCATAATTGTCTTTTATCAGGTCTCTCTGCTTCCATTCTCAAACCCTTTCTAATTTATTTTTCACAAAGCAGCCAGAATGATCTTTTAAACACATAAGTCACATCATGTCACTACCCACATTAAATCTTCCTAAGATTTTCCCATTCTACCCAGAATACAATGTAAATTGCTAAGTTTAGTAGCCCCTGCCTGTCTTTCCAACCTGATGTGATATCACACCCACATTCTCCCTGGCCATCCCTACCAACATTACCCAGTACTAGGCTCCAGCCACAATGCTTTCCTCTCATCTGTGAGCAAGCTAAACCCTTTTGACATCAGGGTCTTTTAACTTTCTGTTCCTTATGCCTAATTCTCTTCTCCACATTCTTTGCATGGCTGCCCCTTTTCCCTTCTCTTAGTCTCAGCTTAAACGAAACTTATTCAGAGAGTCTTGCCCTAACCACCATAACAAAAGTTGGACTCTCCCTTAATATATCATCTATATGTTATTATAGCACCTCTCACAATATATAATTGCTTGCATAATTTAATAATATTTTATTTTTTTCTAGCTTCTGGCAGAATATAAGCTCCAGTGCCATAAACAGCCATTTCTCCAGAGAACCCAGATTCCTTTTAGTGGGAAATGGTATTTAGAAACCAAGTTCTGGATGTCAGGTGTGCACATGGCTAGGGAGGTGCCATTGCTTGTAAACCTCTCAGTGAAT
Source organism: Gorilla gorilla gorilla (assembly GCF_029281585.2). Taxonomy (NCBI): domain Eukaryota; kingdom Metazoa; phylum Chordata; class Mammalia; order Primates; family Hominidae; genus Gorilla; species Gorilla gorilla. The sequence goes on from NC_073231.2 coordinate 43,773,132, forward strand.
AAAGGCAGAGTATACCCATATACAGCCATTTACATTTCATATACATCTCTCTATCGTTTTTAAACACCATGGCCTGTACTCTTTCCAAAATGTCAAAGTTGTATATGACAAATAAAGTCTGGGGAAATGTTCCAGATCAGATGAGATCCAAAAGAGGAAAAGGAGATTAAAAGGTAATGTGTCATCCTGGAATGAATTCTGGATTGGTAAAAACTTAATCATAGGTGGGGCGCGGTGGCTCATGCCTGTAATCCCAGCACTTTGGGAGGCTGAGGCAGGTGGATCACGAGGTCAGGAGATCGAGACCATCCTAGCTAACACGGTGAAACCCCGTCTCAACTAAAAAAACACAAAAAATTAGCCAGGCATGGTGGTGGGCGCCTGTGGTCCCAGCTACTTGGGAGGCTGAGGAAGGAGAATGGTGTGAACCTGGGAGGTGGAGCTTGCAGTGAGCCAAGATCGCGCCGCTGCACTCCAGCTTGGGAGACAGAGCAAGACTCCATCTCAAAAAAAAAAAAAAATCATATATTGTATATTTTTTGGCACAATTGACACACTTTGAATATGGATTATGAATTCAGTAATAATACTGTATATATGTTAAAGGTCTTGATTGTTATAACTGTGCTGTGATCGTGCATGGGAATGCTCTTGTTCTCAGGAAATATACATTGAAGTATTAGAGATAAAATGTCACCGGCCAGGCACGGTGGCTCACGCCTGTAATCCCAGCACTTTGGGAGGCCGAGGTGGGAGGATCATGAGGTCAGGAGATCAAGACCATCCTGGCCAACATGGTGAAACCCCCTCTCTACTAAAAATACAAAAAAATTAGCCAGGCGTGGCAGCATGCGCCTGTAGTCCCAGCTACTCAGGAGGCTGAAGCAGGAGAATTGCTTGAATCTGGAAGGTGGAGGCTACAGTGAGCCAAGATTGTGCCACTGTACTACAGCCTGGCAACAGAGAGAGACTCCATCTAAAAAAAAGAAAAAAAAATCACTACATCTGCAACTTGCTCTCAATGGTTTACAAAGAAACACACACCCACCCTCTCATCTATTGAGGGAAAGAGAATAACTTACTAGCAAATATGGGCAGTTATAAATAATTGAATCAAAAAATGGCATACAAGAACTCTGTTGTATAACTTTATATAGGTTTATAGGTTTATATAGACACACAATAGGTGTGTCTATATAGGTTTATATAGACACACAATAGGTGTGTCTATATAGGTTTATATAGACACACAATAGGTGTGTCTATATAGGTTTATATAGACACACAATAGGTGTGTCTATATAGGTTTATATAGACACACAATAGGTGTGTCTATATAGGTTTATATAGACACACAATAGGTGTGTCTATATAGGTTTATATAGACACACAATAGGTGTGTCTATATAGGTTTATATAGACACACAAATAGGTTTATATAGGCACACAAATTTACAAATTTTTTTTCAAAATCTGCAATATGGTGTCTATTAGCATTGCTTTGAATGATTAAGGACTGAAATAACATCTTTTTTCTTTACCAAGGAAAAAGTAAATTAAATGGCTTGAAGTAAATAGCAGTATGGAAAACGTGCAAAAACATAATTTTTCACAAAGGATAAATAAAAACAAGATTTACTAATTTTTTTCTTAAATAAATGGATTTTATGATCGCAACCATATTAGTCGTCAGTAGCAAATCCACACAGAAGAATATTATTGCTTAGTTTTTTATTCCTTTACAAAAAGAAAATCGTCTAAACAGCTTAGACTTGCCTAAAGCAATTTCAAGATGACCCAACTCTCCCCAAGTGACTTCTCAAATTCTTAAGCTATTATCTTTCTTGTTCAAACCCTTTTTCTAAACTTTTCCCCAATTACTCCAACCATATAATAGCAAAGCTAAGATTCCTATAGACTATCTCTATCAAAGGATCAGGATAGGGAATGATAAACCTCTTAACAAAAACTTAATTCTGATTCTTTTCCCAGATTAAGGTATCTTAGCAACCTGTGAAGCATTTTATCTGCTGATTCTATCATTTTGAGCACTTTGTTGAACCCTTGAACTGACCTTATATCTGTGTGTGTCCCCGCTTGTTGGCTTTGTTGGTCCAGGATATATAAAATGAGATTGACAAACATAAAGCAATGTGACCACACATGTCTAAATGTATTTAGCCTTTAACATCACAATTGGTTGTTTATTAACTTATGAACCAGAATCTTTATTTCTGTTCTTTGTCTCCTGTGAATTACAGGTTTCGCTCTGCTACATGGGTGGCAGAGATGGGGAGTAAGAGCTTGCTTTTAGCTAATACAAGGATTTGAAATGAAAGAAGGGTCAAAGCCAAATTCAGACAGAGTTGCTGTAGCTGAGGAACACTGAACACTGAAGCACACGCTGCAGTCCAACTCTCATGAGAATGTTCCCAGTCACACTACTGCAAGATGGATGCCTACTTATAAGAGAGCATTCAACTTTAAACAAATTCAACTGTTTTGTGTTTCAGTCCTGTGAATACAGCTAGTATTATATGATATAATCAAAGAATCACTGTCAGTGGTATTGAGAAATTGTTGTTTGCCATTTAGAACACTTTCTTCATCTTGCCTTCTACCTCACGGGCCACTGCATCTCAATGTCAATCTCTGAATGTCACTCATTTTCCTGACTGTGTGTAAATGTTGCAGATTCAACTTTTTATCTTTTTTTTCCCCAACACTTCTCATTCACTAGGTGACCCATGTACTCTCAAGGCTTTAAATCACATTTATTCTCCAGAAACTCTACATTTTTTTTCTGTAGTGCAGACCTCTCCAGAATTGGACTCCAGAATCCTAGGCAGAGACTTTCTCATAATCTCCAGGTGGATATATGTACTAGGCATCTAAATCTTAATATGTCCAAAACAAACTCCTGATTTTTAACTTCTAAAATCTGTGATTCTTTCCACAGACTCCCAACTTTAGTAAAAGGCTACTCCGTTCTTTCTGCTTTTCAGTACAAAATAATTCTTCACTATTCTTTTCCTTGTATACCCCACATACAATATCATTAGCAAGTCCTGAGGCTCTACTTTCAAAATACCCAAAAAACAGATCACTTGCCACCACCTTCATCATTAGGACTCTAGTCTAAATCATATTATATCTCATCTGGGTTATTGCAATAGCTATTCATTGATCTCTCTTATTTCACCCTGTACGTTCCAGTCCACATTGCCCACAGCAACCATGGCGATCCTTTTAAAATACAGGTCAGATCATGTTATTCCTCTGCCGAGGCCCCTTTAACATAGTAAATCCATACTTATATCTTCAAAGCCCCTGCATGGCATGGTCCCCCATCTCTCTGATCTATTTTCCAGCACAACTACAGCTCTGCCATCATTCTACCCTAGTCTCACGGACTTTTTTGCTGTTACTTAAACAAGCCAAACATACTTCCTTTAGCATCTTTGAACTTGCTAAGCCCACTGCCTGGGCTGCAGTTTTCTCAGATTACTTAGATTCCTAAGGTCTCTGCACAGATGGCAGTTTATGTAAGAGTGGATTCTTCCAACCATTCTTATCTAAGAGAGCACCAGCACCATCACTGATGTCCCCACATTTTCCATTTCCAATTTGATTTTCTCATTACTTGTATAATCACTTGACACATTTTTTATTCGTTTGTTTGTTTATTGTCCTTTTCCAGCAAAATATCCATGAAAGCACAGGCAGACCTTTGCTGCTTTCCTCTCTGCCAAGGACAGTGTCAGGTGTATGTAGATGCTAAATAAATATTTGTTGAAAGAATCAAGTGCATTTTTTTCTACGTGAAAGAAGTTTTTTATTATACCATGGGTATTTAAAATAAAGACTCATGATTATTGAGGCAAGGATATAAAATACTTATTATTTTTGTGAACTTCTTTAAGGTCCGCTGTAAAAGAGAGATGATGATATCTTTATAGTCTGCTACAAAGAGTTGACATAAACTAAATCAGGTTACATCTAGGAAGCATTTGAATTCTACCTAATGTTACAACTATGCAGTCTTTAGATGACCACATTGCGCATGGGAATGCCTTTGTGATTTGCTAAATTCTAGAAGCTTTATTTTGCCTACTTTTTTTTGGTCAGTAAAAACAGGGGTTAGCATCAATTTGAAAAATTCCTTATTAGAAAACATCCCTATTTGCATTGTCCCATTAGGACGAAAATCTTGAAAGCATGTTAGAATTCATGAATGCTGAAACCCTGGGAAGAATACCTAATTTACTGGATCATGAAATCCACAGGATGGCTCACACCTGTAATCCCAGCACTTTGGGAGGCTGAGAAGGGTGGATCACCTGAGGTCAGGAGTTTGAGACCAGCCTGGCCAACATGGTGAAAACCCGTCTCTACTAAAAATACAAAAATTGTCCGGGCATGACGGCACATGCCTCTAATCCCAGTTACTTGGGAGGCTGACTGAAGCAGAACTGCTAGAACCCAGGAGGCGGGGGATGCAGGGAGCCAAGATTGTGCTACTGCACTTCAATCTGGGCAACAGAGTGAGACTCTCTCTCAAAAAAAAAAAAGAAAGAAAGAAAAAAGAAAAAAAAATATTAATGGGCTAGGAGCTAGGACAGGGGCCAAGATAACATACTGCACAACAGAAAAATCTACACTTTAACACCATTGCGAATTATGTTACATATATTATTTCATTTAAGCCTTAGAAAACTAAACAACTAGACATTATCCAACTCTTACACAAGTATTGAAACTGAGTCTCAGAGAAGTTAAGTAACTTTCTTAAAAACACAGAGTTAAAATGATGTAGACTGTATGCATATGGAAATCTCTAACTTTGAAGTTCATGTCATTTCCACTATACATTTAAGACCATCTTCTAGAACGTAAAGAAAAAAAGACAGATTCAAAATAGGAGTTAAGTAGCAACATAGATTAAAATGCACATTATCCTTAAGCCATTTAATAACTGTTGTCAAAGAATGACTAAAATATAGTTCATGTTACTGGAATGATGCGTCCGTTCAGACGGAGGTGATAATCTGGATCTATACTGTGTTGGTCAGAGCATTCCCGGAATTATGTTTGGGTGTGGCTGTCATACTTTAAAGGTTACAGACAAATGGGAAATTCTTCCAGGGAAAGCAGCCAGGATGACAAAAGTTCCCACACAATGTCCTAAGAGAAATGGTTGCTGACTTTGGGGATGTGTAACCTGGGATGGGAGAAGAGAAGAGTCAGAAAAGGCTGACAGTCATCTAGGCCGGAAATCTCAGTCATTCAATATGGCTCCAAAGGAATAAACTATGACTATGGGACTGTCATGCCCTGGGCATTGTGGAGCACTGGGTGGATGGAAGGTACCACTGGCCAGGGAGGGCCAGAAGCTGTGTCTGCACCAGCGACACTACATCGACAAGCTGGTGGAGGACACGGAGCACTGGCCCAAAGAAAACCTGGAGATCATCTTCACACAGTCTGTGGAGACACTTGGAGTCCGGGGTGACCTGATCTCAGTAAAGAAATCTGTGGATCGGAATCAACTCCTTTCTCAGAGACTGGCTGCATATGCATCACTTGAAAACAAGAAGCTGTTTGAAGAGGAGAAATTGCTGAGACCAGGAGGAAAGTTAGAGAAGATCCAGACCAAGGCAGGTGAGGCAACAGTGACATTTCTGAAAAGCTGTCACCTGGAGGTAGGGATGAAGAACAGTGTCAAACGGGAGCTGAACCCTGAAACAGTTGCCCGCCACTTCTTCAAGAATCTTGGAGTTGTGGTCACCCCCCCATACATTAAAATTACCAGAAGAGCCCCTCACTCGGTGGGGCAAGTACTGGTGTGAGGTGACGGTAAATGAGCTTGGTACTGTGAGGGTGCCTATGTCTCTGGTAAACTTTGAGAGGCCCAAAATCAAAAGATAGAAGTACTGGTTAGCCCAGCAAGCTGCCAAGGGCATGGCCCCACCAGCCCCTAGAGGATCTAAACCTGTTCTCCTCCAAGGCAGCAAAGCAGAATCAGAGGAGCAGTGGGACCCAAACAGGCAAGCACCCTGCTCTCACTCCCAGCTCTGACAAAATATGGAATTTTAGAGAACATATGGAGACATCAGACTGCCCTGCACAGACATGTTGAATTCCTTATATTTGCCATCTTCATCTTTAACTGTCATCCCTGGGGCAGCCTTGTTCCAGAAGTACCAGGCTGTGGATTTGATAAGCTGGATACAATAGACTGAAACTATCCACATCCTGTTTAGTTTCTTTTTCCATTGGAGTTTACTGGGACAGGCACAGGAGCTAGACATTGTCTCCAGTATTTTCCTCATTCTTATCATCTAAACTGAACATTTGTATCTCAAGCTGACATAAAGAGATTGTGTTCCTAAAAAATAATAAATAAATAAACTATGACTATGGGTAAAAGCTAAGTTTCTTGGGTGAAATAACCTGCTTCAGGAGGTACTAAGTTCTCTGTCACTGGAAGAATTCAAGAGGGAAAAAACAAACAAACGATGGATCGCGTGGTAGGGAAGTTTTAGAGGAATTTCAGGATCAAAGGGGAGACAGAACTAGATAAGCTTTGGGTCTCTTCTGACACTTGAATGTCATGCTTTGTTAGAAAAGACTGCCAGTCTGCATCTACCAGTTAGAGGGTTTAGGGTCAGCAATTAGGTAGCTATCTCATCTTGTTTGTAATGATAAACATATATTTAATTACAATGTTATCTGGATCTCAGTTGAGGCCTTCCTACACCCCAAGAGCAGGATAAGATAGACCTGAACCCAAAATTCTATGCTCTGAGAAAATTTAAGAAACAACATAATATGAATGATTGGAATGAAAGTCAGGCAGGGGGAGGATTTTGCATTCTTAGTATTTCCAGGTTTCTCTTTCTGCTCAGTAAAGCTAAATTTTCTCACTTCTTTCAAAACTAACTAACCAACCAACCAACAACACTCCCACCAACATTAGTGAATTTAGTGAAATTTAATAAAGTTTAAAGTGGGGAGGATGGAAGGAGGCAGGATTTCTATTGCAGTAAAGTAACTAAATTAGGCACAAGCTATGTCTGATTTAAAAATACGCCTGGGTTAAGCCACCAGGGAATACCACTGGCCTTTTAGTCCATGTTGACCCTATCCTCATACAACTGAATGGCCTTTCCCCCTTCCTCTGCCTCCCCCACTCCATCTCTCCTCCTTAGTCACTATCTCAGGATTGCTCTCAGGAACTCCAACTTCTTTTCCAAGCTCTCAAACTCTCAAACCTACCTCAGATTCATTATCACGAACCCAAACTTACCCAGGTGCTCGGTAGACATTTTGGAATTAATGAACAATTATTTTTTTCAAGTTTATTATTTTAATTATCATACAGTAGAACTGACTTTTAAAAATACTAAATGTTGGAGGGAAGTTTTTGTCAGACTCAAGACCCTCAAGATTTAAATGGAAAGAGGAAGCACACCGTGGTGCTCTGGGGGAAAACAAACCTTGCTTCTGTCATGGTTTCCATTTGACTGGCTGTGCTGCTTTGGGCGGTTTACTGAACTTCCCAGATCTTCAATTCTTCCATCTCCAAATGTGATTGATAGCAATGTGTTCCTCATGGTTTTGTCTAAGTTAAATTAAATAATTCACGTAGAGCATTAGTCTACTCCTTGGCATGTGGTCAGTGTTTTGAAAGTGTTAGCCACCACTATTAATAAAGTTTCCTCAGTCAAACATCTTTTTCAATTTTCTAAACTCACGAAAGATTTTTCAATGTGCACTGAAAATTTAGCCTGAAAGACTTTGAAGCATGTACTAAGGATATTTACTACCAATTTTTTTTGTCTGTCTATCATTTGCCAAACCGTCATCAAGATTTCCTGAAAATACATCTCAATAACTTCTGTACTGAAGGCAATTTATGTGACTGGCAGAATAATAGAGGAACTATTAGTAAAATACATTTTATCAATTTTACAACTCTCCCTGCTAGCATGATATCAAGATCTGATACTATGATTCTTAATAACAAAGAAACATTTTGACCTTTGGCAAAATTGTAAATTAGACATTGTTTAATTTAGCACTAAGTTTCTTTTCACTATCTCTATCCCAGCCTTAGGCTAAGCTCCAGACCTATGCTGTCCAATATGATAACCACTGGTCACATGGGGTTATATACATTTTAATTAAAATGACTAAGTAAAATTTAAAATTCAGTTACTCAGTTGAATTAGCCACATTTCACGTATTCAGTAGCTACAGGTGACTAGGGTACTCTCTTGGAGAGTGTGCATATGAAGTTTTTTATCTTTGCAGAAAGTTCTATTGGACAGTGCTGCCTGAGACTCAACTGGTATCCTTCTTTAGCCTGGCACCCTCAAAACTACTTCCTGCCTGGTGCCATCACCTCAATACCTTCTCCCTCTGAGATATTCCTGTTCCTTGCTTATATTATCAACTAACAGAAAGTAAGGTGCTGTGGTGCTAATAGGGAGCAAGCTCTGAGATCACTTCCAGGTAAATGAATGTCTCTTCTTTCCTCTTCTACAGCAGTATTTCTCAGAGAGAGGTTCTAGAATGGCTATTTTAATAAACTAGAATGCTTATTTAAATTTGAGATTCTTAGACCCCCACATCGGACCTTCTAAATTTGCATATTGAAACAGCTTCCTCAGTCATTGTTATGGAATGCTTAACGTTGAGAGCTGTTGCTGAAAGATCCAGCCACTATTGGTGTTTGATTACCAAGGCCAATACAGTTAGATGTTAGTCTGTATAGAAATGAGCAATGCCAAGTTTTGGTACCTGGGGAACACATTTTTGGAGAAAGATTGGTTTTGTTGCTCTTTAAGATCATATGGTCACCTCCATATAGACTGATCACAGACCAATTGGCTAACATGATTCAATGTGACAAAGTCGACTTACTAATTTTGAAAAAATTTACACTTGAGATTTTTAAAAAGTTAATATTATGGGATACTGTTCACTTTTATAATTTGGTATTCCATCATTTATAATTTGATTTCATGTGATTTTAAAATTTCCCTTTGAGAAGGAAAGACTTTGAAAGAGGAAACAAAACAGGTAAAAAGTAGACATTACATAAAACTGGAAACTTTTACTAAATAGACAAAAAAAAGTCAAAACTAGAAGCAAAACTAAGCAGTTGGAAAATCCTCTGGCAAGTCTCATCAAAGAAAAATATGTATAATTAAATAATATTAGAAATAAGAATGGAAAAACATAGATGCAATACTTAGATGATTAAAAATAATGACTAACACAATGCAGTAGAAGAATCATAAGCTATGTTTTGTTTGATCAGTTGTCAAGACTTACTATAAAGCTATACTAATTACTGTAGTGCAATTTGCCACAAATAGATGAGAAAAGCAGAACAGAGAACACGGAAATAAGCCTTGAAAGATGAGAGAGCTTCCTGGAGGATAAAGGTGGCATTGCTAAGCACCAGAGAATGATGCTGAAACAAGTGACCATCCACCTGGAAAAATATAACATTAGACCCCTAACTTGCACCATAATACAACTCCAGATGAATTAAAACCCTCGATGTGAAAAATTAACAGTAAAACAATTAGATAAACTATAAGCCATTAAAAATACCACTTTATCCAAATTTATCAACTTGACCTTTTTTATCCTGTTTTCTGATTACATGGGTGAAATACTCCTTCTTCAAAGGCTAAGGGTTTTTTTAAAAAATTTAATTGTGCACTGGCTCCTCCCTGTTTCTGATACTCATGCCTGACTCTCCTCTCTCCCCTGTCTCATCAGTTTCTCACCGATTTTATAAAATTGCAACAATGCAGCATGTTCTAACAGCACTCAGCTAAGAAAAAGAAACCTGCTCCAAATCTCCTCTTATCATCTAGTTTCACTTCTCTGTTTGTCTTAAAACAAAATCTATCAAGACTTGTCTTCACTTACCTTCTCTTCTCCCCACAAAACTGTCTGGTCAGGCTTGCATTTCCTCTACTTTGGATGCTACTCTTGACAAGATCACCGCAGACTTCCACCTTGCCAGGTTCAATGGTATACTTCAGTCCTTGTTTTTCTGATCTCTAAGCTGCATTTGGCACAAACTGATCCCATTTTAACATTGCATAATACCTTTCTTTACCTGGCTCCAGAAGTGGATTTTCCATGGAGAAATAAAGCTTAGGTTTGAAAAGAATTATGGATTTTTAATTTAGACTTTTTTATTTTCAAAATGGCTCCCCAACTTGTGTTAGCAGCTAGCTTTCCCAAATATCTATGTATTCCTGCTTATGTTATGAATACCACTCCCCTGATTTTTATTGAAGGACAGTAGTTAAAGGCATGGGCTCTGCAATCAGAATGAATTTAAATTATTGTCTATAATTTCTATCTTTTTGAATTGTTTCATATTTTATAATGACTATAAATTTGTATAATCTCTTATAATTTTTTATTTTTTAATAAAATAGATTCCTAGAAAAAGGCAAATGATCTGTTTCTTGAAAAGCATAAATTACCAGAATTGACTCAATATTAGAAATAAAGCTTTATTGAAGAGTAAAAAATGACTGTGAAAAAATGTTGAAAAAGTGACTAAAACAGTCAAAGACTTATATACCTTACTAGCAGTCCCTTTCCACAAAATGGACACACACACACACACACACACACACACACACACACACACACACACACACACACACACACAGGCTCAGATGGTCTTATATGTGAATTTGATCAAATCTATAAAGGGCTTATAATTCCTATGTACTTTAAACTCTTCCTGAACATCAAAAAGTAGTAAGTCAAGAAAACTAAGTAGACTCACTAAAATAGTGTGCCCACTCAGATGATAGAGATACAGAGGTGAAAACTTGGATATTTCTTTAAAACAAGTTCTTTATTATTATCTGAACTATTTGAAAAATAAAATTCCATTATGGAAAAATTGTGACTATAACACACATGTTTCTAAAGCAAAGTATAAAGGACAAGGTAGCTTTTCTGGAATTTTTAAGGACTTTTGGGCAAAACAAGATCTCGTCGGATTTTCTTGCAATGATTGACACAAAGTTTTGCTTATTCTCAATAAAAAAGAATTATCTGTCAACGAACACAAGTTCACACATGTACATACACACACACGAGTACAATTCATAAAGGTCGGACATAAATCTATTTATTCCATGAAAATAATACAATTTAATACGGTTGAGGACACTGAGAAATGGGTCAAGCCATGTACATGTTGCTTACTCGTCTGGAGACCATTAGAAACACAAGCAGAATTCTGACAAGCTAGGTTAGATACATTTACCTGACAACATTTGCCTACGAATCCCAGAGTTCTTTAATCTAGGAAATAGGAGGAGCAAAGAGCCAAGTAACCAGAGACATTTAGAAAAGTGTTTTAGCTGAGGAATAGGAATTTTTTTTTTTTTTTTTTTTTTTTTTTTTTTTTTGACGGAGTCTCGCACTGTCGCCCAGGCTGGAGGGCAGTGGCGCCATCTCGGCTCACTGCAAGCTCCGCCTCCCGGGTTCACTCCATTCTCCTGCCTCAGCCCTCCGCCACCACGCCCAGCTAATTGTTTGTATTTTTAGTAGAGACGGAGATTTCACCATGTTAGCCAGGATGGTCTCGATTTCCTTACCTCATGATCCCCCGCCTCGGCCTCCCAAAGTGCTGGGATTACAGGCGTGAACCAAGGCGCCCGGCCGGAGTAGGAATTTTATGGGTTATAAACTAAGGATCTGGAGGTCTACTTGAGGAAGAAACCTGGAGTATAAAAATTCAGTTTGGAAAAAGACGTTTTGTCTCTTAAACTGAAGCACATTCCTGCCATTCATTCGGACCATACGAAGATAAAACTAAAAACTTTTCTCTAAAGCTCCTGGTGATGGTAGTTGAGTCAATGAGCCACCAGCAACAACAAAGGACAAAAAGGTATGTATGATTCACCACGTGTTAATGCGACTGGTAAATTATTGCATCATTACAAGTTAATCAGAAATTTTAAGTTCTATCATTTCAAAATTGACTGAATAATAGGATAGTGTAGTGGTATTAGCCAAATACTGTAAGAGTCATGTTTTTCTAAAGACCTAGTTTTGCTGCCTAAGTTGAGAACAAAACAAAATTTTTGGCTCTGGTCTTTGCCTCCCCTTCTCACCACATCTTGCACCCTAACTGTATGTCCCTCCTTGAACTGTTCCAAATATTCTATGCTCCTTGCTCTGCACTGAACAAGCTATAATATGCCTAAAAATGTCACTCCTTTAAAACAACAACTAAGTTCAGATGTGAGTTGCACGATATTTTGATTAGGACCAATGACCCAAAGTCAGTGATGTAGAGAGTCATTTCACAATTACAGAAAAAATTTCTGGTTCTTAGTATGAGTTCTAACATTAATTGAGTATGTCACTTTGATACGTCTTTTCTTGTTAAATATTTCATGAAGAAGGTGCGATTTTCATTTCTGTAATACAGATGAGAAAACTGAGGCAAACTAAGAAAAAGTCAGAGCAGAGTAAAAATTTTAGCCTTCTTAATCAGTATTCTATACTAATTCCTCTGAGTTATATGTGAGTTGAGTTGATACACACACACACACACACACACACACACACACACACACACACACACACACAGTGCAGAGCTATAGATTTAAAAGAAAACGAAACAAGATCTTCTAGGATTTTCTTGGAATGATCAACACAAAGTTTTGCTTATTCTCAATATAAAATAATTATCTGTCAATGCACACAAGCTCACACATGTGCACGCACACACACACACACGAGTACTATCCATGTTTTCCCCCAAAGCTATGAAAAGGTTACCTAATCTAAAAAAAGATATTCAGCTTCACATCTTATGAGATGCTATATAGTTTTAATATCTGTCCTGCCCTGCAGCTATCTCCCAACAATAAACTATACATAGAAATCAGAGTGTAAGGAGAAAATAAAGATATATAGTGACACCAATATGGGAAAGCAGAACATCTGGAAATTCAGTGAAAATATTAATAAACTCTGAAAAATTTAGTCAAACTTTTTAATATCATGTAGCCAGAATAAATGGTTAACTGAGTCAATTTGATATTTTGGTATTGCTTGAAAATAAAATGACTTAAAATGGTCTATTTTTTTCTAAATTATTCTTTTGTGAACTGGCCATTTGATTTTAGTCACACGTCTGTTTACAGTTAGATGAGGTATAAATAAATGTAGACATTTTCGCTCAGAGGAGCAATAAATTAGCTGCATATTACCAAGGTTTACATTCCTAGAAGTATATTTTAGAATATTGATCTGGGAATGATGTAATGTTTTTAAGATGTTCACGTACAATGGTCAATAACTCAAATCTCCTGATCAAATTAAGCACATAGATTCTTTCAAGGTACTCTTCTACTCCTAAATGTGAAATAAAGCCAGCCAGAAAAATTTTGACATGTAACGTGGAGGTAAAAAAGATAACCAAAAGCAGAAGAAAATCCTAGCAATGGGTGCTACAGTGGTCTTGAATAGAAGGTGGGAGAAGTATGTGGAAGTTTGTCTGGAAGATCCTGGGGTCAGATGTGCAGGATTCCCCCAATGAGAGAGAAGAAAAATACATGTGCTTCTATTCTTATTTTGTTTTTTAAATTTTTTTATTATGGTAGAATGTACAATATAAAATTTGCCATTTTAACAATTTTTAGGTGTACAATTCAGTGGTATTAGGCATATTCACATTGTTGTGCAAACATCACTATTATCCATCTTCAGAATTTTTTCATCTTCCCAAACTGAAACTCCATAATTACTAAATCATAACTCCTTATTTTCCTCTTCCCCCAGCCCCTGGTAACTGCTCCCTTACTTTCCATCTCTATGAATTTGACTACTCTAGGTACCTCATATAAGTGGAATCACACAATATTTGTCTTTTTGTGTCTGGCTTATTTCACTTAGCATGATATCTTCAAAGTTCATCCATAACGTAGCATGTATCAGAATTTGGTTCCTTAGTACGGCTCAGTAATATTCTAGTGTATGCGTATACTACATTTTAAATATCCACTCAGTGGTCCATAGACCTTTTAGTTGTTTCCATTTTTTGGCTCTTGTAAGTAATGCCGCAATAACATGAGTATAAAAATATCTGCTGGAATCTCTCCTTGAAACCTCTTTAGGTATAAACCCAGAAGTGATGTTTTTTAAATTTTTAAAACTTTTTGTGGAAATATACAGAATGGTACACAGATCATAAGGGTACAGCTTAATGAATTGTCTTTCAGATAACACACCCACCTAAGCAGAAGGCAGATCAAAAGGCAAAACATTGACCAGCACTTCAAGCCCCACCCCCATCCAGTCCTCAGGCCGCTGCATGGGTGTCCACTTTCTTGACTTTCAACCTAGATCAGTCATATCTGGTTTTTGAACTTATATAAATGGAATCATACAATACATACTCATTTTTTTCACTCAACATTATGTTTGTGAGACTATAAAAATTCTGTTTCTGAGGTTATTAACATTACCTAACCTTCTAACATTTCTGAGATCTTTAAAAACCCATATTGCCACTTATAGTTTTAATGTGTCCATTCTCATTGATATATAATATTCCATCATATAAATATTATGTAATTTATATGCTGATTCCATGATTGATGGGAATTGTGCCTCCTTTCTTTACGCTTCTATCCTCACAAAAATCTTGGGTGGTTGAGAGTCCTTGCAGAGAGATTCAGGGTGTTGGACTTTTCCTTCTTGCATTGTAAGAAAAGAAACAAATGAAGTAACTACAAACCTTGTCTTAAAAAAAGCATTTACCATTTTACTTTCAACCTATATTTTGGGCTTATCCTGATCTGCCAGTACCTCCATTCAGCTGTGGCTTCCTGACAACCAGATAAATTCTCTTCTCTTCTTTTACACTTCCCTCAGAAGTACTTAGTTAGGCAATTTGACATTTTTTTTTCCTCTTCAGTATCAAAGGGTGATCATCTAATTTTAGAAATTGTGTATTTTAATGTGAGTGCAGTTTAGAGGTCTCCCTGCTGAGGTTGCCGGAGTTGGATTCAAGGGAACTTAGGTGGCAGTGGGTGTTGGGGAGGAAGAGCAAGTATCTAGCATGAGGAATAAGCTCTTGCTTTTTCTGTCATAGCCACGGGATTTATACCTACTGGTACATTCGGTGGGCTCCCTTTGACTTAACCATCCCTTCAAATCTTTCTTTCTACCAGCACCATCTCACCAGGATGATTCACCACTTTTTCCTACATAATCACTCTGGGCGATATTGGAGCCCATTACTCTAGTTCCTGGAGCCTTTCTCCACAGGTCCCACTCTTACCTCCCATCTCAAGGAGGTGGGTACTTTCAAACTCATGACCCAGAAGTTCTTCTACTTTAAATTACATGTCCCTTAGGAATGTTCCTTTTGAATGGCTAGTAGATGGCATAACTATCTGTATTACTTTGTTTTCATTCTTTTGTGTATAATGACATACCCGAAACTGGGAACAAAAAGAGGTTTAATTGGATTTACAGTTCCACATGGCTGGGGAGGCCTCAGAATCAAGCTGGGAGGCAAAAGGCACTTCTTAAATGGCAGGGGGAAGAGAAAAAATGAGGAGGAAGCAAAAGCGGAAACCCCTGATAAATCCATCAGATCTAGTGAGACTTATTCACTATCATGAGAAGAGCACGGGAAAGACTGGCCCCCATGATTCAATTACCTCCCCCGGGTCCCTCCCACAACATATGGGAATTCTGGGAGATACAATTCAGGTTGATATTTGGGTAGCGACACAGCCAAACCATATCACCATCTTTGTTTTACCAATAGTTATTTTATGTTTTGAATGACCAAGAAACTCCAATAATAGGGTATGGAATAAAGGGAGAATGGCTAAAAAGCCTCAAGCTTTTGAGTAAATTGAATCCAAAGTTACTGATTTCATGGATTACAGCAGTGAAGTCTTCATATTGGTTCATCCCTTGGCTATAGCAGTGAGATTCAGGGCAAAGAACATGCATCTTATGGGCTGGATTGGGGCTCCTCAAATTCATATGTTGAGACCCTCTCCCCCAATAAGACTGTATTTGGAGACATGATTTTAGGAGGTAATTAAGTTTAGATGAGGTTATAAGAGTGGGGCTCTACTTCTATAGGGCGAGTGGCTTTACAAGAAGAGGAAGAGAGAGCTCTTTCTGTGGCTCTCCACCATGTGAGGGCACAGTGAGAAGGTGGCCGTCTGCAAGCCAGGAAGAAAAGAGCCCTCACCAGGAAGAAAATCAATTTGCACTTTTATCTTGAACTTCCCATCCTCCAGAACTGTGAGAAATAAATTTCTGTTGTTTAAGCCACCTAGTTGATGGTATTTTGTTATGCTTACCCTGGCAAACTGCAGCTTTGTACCCCTGAATGAGTCGTTTATGCTTTTTAAGTTTCAGTTTCCTAATTTATAAATTGGCGATAATAATTCTTACTCCACCCAAGTTGTTGGGGAGATAAATGAGATAATATATCAAGGAGTGCAACAGATACCGAGTGCATTTCTTAAAAAATGATGCTTCCTTTTTTCTCCCATCCTGTGCTCCCTACCACCTGATCACAACTGTAAAACGTAAAGGGAACAATAATGCCACCATCACTTTTCAAACAATGAAATAATAATAATGGCTAAAAATTATTGAGTACTTACTATGGGCCAGACACTCTATTAAACACTTTATTTGCTTTATCTTGAGTCCTCACAGAACACTTTAAAGTAAATATTGTGATTCCTTTTAACAGAGAATTAAAACTGAGGAAACCAAGACACACAAAAGGCAAGTAACTTCTCAAAGTTACATAGTTATTATTTGGTGGAGCCTGGATTCCTATCTGTCTGTCTGACCACCTGGGCTGAGTTCTTATTCATTTTCTTATTCCCAAGTATGCGATTGTTGGTCATTCAACCCTAATGGCACAGGAGATTCAATCACTGCTCTCATGCACCTCACTCTCTAGTAGGAAAGATGAAAATAAGATTGGTAATTAATAAATAGAGTGATAAATGTTAAATTTGCACAGGCTGTTATTGAGTACAGAGGACAAATACCAACTGTCTGAAGTAGCCAGAATCAGTCTGCTGAGTTGACAAGGTTGAGAAGGACATATCATGCAGAGGGAATTAAAACACAGAGGCATAAGGGCAAGGCTCATTGGACATCCACATGTAGTTCTGGGTGCCTGGAGTGAAGGACCTACAGTCGGGAAATGGAGTAAATGAGGCAGGAGAGGTTTGTAGAGGCCAGATTACAAAGAACATTTATATGACATAGAAAGGCATTTGAATTCTCTTCTATGCAATATATGTGTTAGAAAGCCATTCTTGGGCTGGGCACCGTGGCTCATGCCCGTAATCCCAGCACTTTGGGAGGCCGAGACGGGTGGATCACCTGAAGTCAGCAGTTCGAGACCAGCCTGGCCAACATGGCGAAACCTTGTCTCTACCAAAAATACAAAACTTAGCCCAGCGTGGTAGCGTGCGCCTCTAATCCCAGCTACTTGGGAGGCTGAGGCATGAGAATTGCTTGAACCCAGGAAGCGGAGGTTGAAGTGAGCTGAGATCACGCCATTGCACTCCAACCTGGGCGACAGAGCGAGACCCTGTCTCAAAAAAATAAAATAATAAAATAAAATAAAATAAAAGCAAGCAAGCCACTCTTGTATGCCTTCCCCTTCAAGATAGTGTTTCTTCAGAGAAGAGTCTGTCCTATTCATCTCTGAATATCTAAGGCCTAACATGAGGTAGTCACTCAATGAATATTTGTTGAATGAATGAATGAAGGAATGAGTGAATGAATAAGTGAATAGTATTAAGCCCATCATAATGCATACTTTTTGATCACTGTAACTGCAGGGGCACAAGGTTCAAGGATGTCAAAAATGAGGTAAGGGCTGAGTGCAGTGGCTCATGCCTGTAATCCCAGCACTTTGGGAGAATAAGGTGGGTGGATTGTTTCAGCCCAGGAGTTTCAGACCAGCCTGGACAATATAGGGAGATCCCCTATCTACAACAAAAATACAGAAACTTAGCCAGGTATGGTGGCACGTGCCTACGGTTCCAGCTACTCGGGAGGCTGAAGTGGGAAGATCACCTGACCCTGGGAGTTTTGGGCTGCAGTGAGCCTTGATTGTGCCACTGCAATCAAGCCTGGGTGACAGAGTGAGACCCTGTCAAAAAAAAAAAAAAAATGAGACGAGATAGGAGAGAGGGAATTATGCAACAAAGGCATAGTGAGGAGGGTATTGGAAAGTTATTCAGGAGAGTGACAATTATTAACCAATACAAGATAATCCAGAGTATTGGCTGGGGGCAGAGTGAGGTGAGGTAAAGATGGGGAGAAGCAGATTTGGGGAGAATACAGTTGAGTTTTGGATGTATTGAGTTTGAAGTGGTTGGAACCTGCAGATAGAGGTTCCTGGTTGTCACTTAGACATAGAAAGTAGGGCAAAGGGTCATTGTATTAAAACTAAGGCCATGCCTATTTATTGTGAGAGAGAATGTGTAGAGGCAGACTGGAGAGAGTTCTAGGGTCAAATCCTAGAAAAAAAAAACAAGCACTTTCAAGAATTTGGTACATGTTATTGAATCTTATTTGCTGTCAATGGTAGAGAAAGAGGAGCCAAGAACGTGGGTTTAGGAGGAGTATGAGATGATATGAACCGTGTGTCATGAAGTCTGAGGAAAACTCAAGGAGGTATGCATCCAACAGGTAAATGCTGCAGAAAGGAGTAAATTTAGAACTATTTCCTTTATTGCTTGGTAGAATATTTATTGGGGAAATTATATAATATCTATGGAATTAATTTTAAAATAATTTTAAGTGTCTGCTTTGCCTGGTGCTATATTTTTTTCCATGAGTTGGGTACATTTTATATTCAGCATCTGAAATTTAGGATTTAAGAAAAGTAAATCACACCTACAAATAGCAGTTCTTTTTTCATGAAAAAAAGAAGAATGTTAACACAGTATAATACCAGGAGGATACAGTGAATGTAATTGCTTGCTTGCTTAAGACATCATTAAGTTGGTGGTCAGTGCAAAAAATAATAGGACCAAATGGAAATTTCTGAGCAATTTGTGTGCTGACTTTTCTGGTGGTAAAGGCTCTCTAGGATGACCATGAGAATATACTATCTCAATAGACTAAAATATTACAAATAGAAGCATAATGGAAAATTCAGCACGGTAATTCATTTATAAAAATAATGATGCTTCTCATGTTTTTAAAAAGTGTTAAGACTTTTTAGTTTTTTGCTTTTTAGAAACTTAAATTATAATTCAATTTTTAAAGTATTTGTTGAGACTAAGGAAAACGTGTGCCTATTCTTTGTAAAGGATAAACAAATCTATACCTTTAAAAATTTTAATCAAAGTACAATAACTATGAGAAAAGTACACATAAATGTGTAACTCAATGATTTCTTCACAAACTGAACACAATTGGGAAACCTATACCCAGGCTAAGAAACAGAACACTAGGAGCACCCAAGATATTTTCTCTGAGTTTCTTTTGAATTACTAAAAGAAAACACCATCCGCCTTCTACAGCATAAAATCTAAATTTTTAAACACTATATTTTTTTCTGATTCTCTACCATGCAAAGGGATAATAGTTCATTGAAGACAGTGCATTCATTCATTTATCTCATTTTTCTCCTTTATTTAGGCTCTAAGCTTGTCCACACCAGGAATTATGGCTTATGCTTTCGTGTTTGCCTGAGGGCCTAGTGCAGACTTTGGAACATACTAGGTATTCAATAATCACATTGACTAACAAAATTGGAAAGCAATGGAGACAAAAAAAAAAACCCTGAGAAAAATTGGAGCCCAGAATTCTTGTGATAGAGATGTTTTGGTCTTGGTGACACTGAAGTACAATGTATGCCTGGACCAGTTCTCATCCTGAACATGACTCAGAGCAGGGCAAGAGAAAAGAGTAATTCTCTAGAGCTGATTTTCTGGTCTCCTTTGATGGGGTAGAAAGAGGAGGCTTTATTATTGCATCACATGTAATGGTGTCAGGACACCCAGAGTGATTCTCTAAATAATTTGGCACAAATCTTATATAGTTGAGAATGTTAGCACGTTTTTTTTTCCTTTCATTCCTAAGGGAGATTAAAATACTTACTTTCTAGAGAACCCAAGGAGGTTGCAGTTGAAAGAAATGACTTACATTGCTAATATTTTATCATTGCTATTTGTTCTACATATATTTTAGAGTTTCCTCTCAATCTGATAATTTACTGATAATTATTAGAAATAAAATGAATACAAAAAGGAGAATAGTTGGCTATATATTTTGCAGCATTTAATTACCTAAAAGTGTCAATAACCTTGATTTTTAATTTATTTTGTTGTACAAATGACATTAAATTCAATGATACTAACAATAATGCAGGTTAAGTGAATGCTTGCTCTAAACCAGCCTTATAATTTACATAAATGAACCCATTAGAGCCTCACAATTATTACACCTCCCATCACATTGCATCCTCATTTTAAGAAAATGAGGCTTAGGGATGTTCAGCTACTGGTCAAATCAAGTAGGTTTTTGAATATGCATTCAATCTAGGTCTTCCTAGCTCCTGAACCTGGACTTTTACCTATGTATTAAAATCTTATAAATTTTAATAATTTGGGTTTTTACCTACTATTATTAGGTTGGTGCAAAAATAATTGTGGTTTTTGCCATTACTTTTAATAGATACTCAACACTGTTTACTGAAGTTTTTCTTTTTAACCTTAATGTGATTAAGCAGATAAGCTTTCAACTGGAAAATAAAAGCTCAAAGAGACAAAATACAGCCCAATAGTGATAAAAACAGCCCAAGAGTTTTTATCTCTAAAGTTTTGACCATGATTCACAGAGAGGTTTCTGTATCACACCAGGAAGGTTGGTTGTGAATACAGAATTACAAGAAAAAAATCCCAATTATTATATACAGCTTAAAATGAAGTGTGGAAAGGCATCCTTGACCATTATATGCATAGATACAGTAGCTAAAATTCTGACCAATTTAGTCATTTTTTTTTCTAGGTGAAAACATTTTCTCTAAGAGTTCCCATTAAAAAGCAAATGATACCTGTTAGTTTCCATTATGACATTAGCATCAATTAAACTAAGGGGTTATAAGAAACGGACAAACGGTATCATGTCAGTGAAATGTCTTAGTGAAAGGCCACCTCTCGGCTAGGGGGCCTCAGAGAGACAAGTCAGCCTCTTGAGAGAAGGCAGTTTGTTAGGCTCTTCCAACCTGGGGAGTTGCAAAGAGGAGGTGGTTCTAAGTAACGTCCAGTTATACCCTCAGACTAGAGTCAGGAACTAAGATTTGGTTGCTCTTCTTCATAAAAGCCTTCCCAGTCTCCCTTTGTTTTTAGGTTGAGTCATCATCTTGCATTTTCCACTAGAAACTCTTCATGGCCTCTTCTCCAGCCTTGTTTCACATTTTGCTAACACACGTGGTCTTTCTAACCTACTTGAGCTTTTCTCAATATACCTTGGGCATTGTCTTTAAACTGCTTGAGAAGTATTCTGAGAATAGTAAACAAATGCATATGCATGTGTATTTGCTAAATTTCCTGAACTACTAAAAATCCATGCAACAGAATTTGAATGCTGTAAGATACAACTCTCTCACATGTCATTTGAAACACAGCAAGACACCAAATAGGTGACAAAGAGGCAGGTAGTAATAAAAATAACATACTATTATTTTGTCTTTTGCAAATAAATCACATATGAAGAAATAAAAGTATTCCTATAAAATCTGGTAAATTATTTTAGGCCATATTCAGAGAGAAATAGAATGTGTTCAATTAAAAATGATTGAGAAATGTTGTTCTTTACTTTAAAATAGCTGCCAATTTAATTATTTATAACTTTTATTCTCTACTCAAGATAAAAAGATAACTTTTATATAACTGGATAGCTATTATAAAGCTAACGAGATACCTTTGTCTTTCTTCTTGCTTTCATATGAAGCTCTATAGACTAAGCGTCTGGCTATAAATAAAACTACTGATGTTAAAAGGTCATGGCTATGACCTTTCACATGTTTCTTCTCCACTATATCTATATACACTGGATACTTTACCCAGAGAAGAGATTCTTTATTTAAGAGAGCTTAAACTGTTCAAATTTGTAATGTACTAAGGATTTTGGAATGTCTAGGGGACTTAGTGGATAAAAAACTGACCTTTCATCTCTGAACCCAGACACAGTCCAACCTCAGATAAATGAAAAAGTTTTGTGTCAGTTGCCTCTATGATAAACTGGTACTCTCCACTATCTTCCAACCCAATTAAGCATTACTGGCAGGTCTGGCCTCAAGAGGCACATGGAATATAGAAATGGAATTACTTCTGCTCCTGGAGAGGGTGTCTGAACCTTCAAAATAGGATTTTAAGGTTATAAATGGGCAGTGTTGGCCAAAGTTATGTCTACAGACAGAAATCCATAAACTTGTATGAAAACCTCCCCCAGATCCCATAATTATATGCAAATTTGAGATACTGTGATACTTTTCATGATTCATACTTTTGGCTTTTATTTGACATGTTTTCAAATTTATAAAATAATTTTATTCTATTACTTTACAGAAAAAGGATAACTTGAATGTAGTAGATAGTAGCAATTATGTATAGAAATAATAGCATACAATGCAGTTTGAAGCTGTTACAGCTAATTTAGTTTTCACAGAAAAGTATGGACAAGATTTTCTAAAATATTAAATAATACAAAGTCTTGGCATTTTATTTTGAGTATGTAATACGAAGTTGTAAAAAGTTTTTCATTTTCTTGTTTAAATTTTACTTATATAACTTTAAATAAACAGATTTTTGGCTGGGCGCAGTGGGTCACGCCTATAATCCCAGCACTTTGGAAGGCCAAGGTGGGCAGATCAGGAGGTCAGGAGATGGAGACCATCCTGGCTAACACGGTGAAACTCCGTCTCTACCAAAAATACAAAAAATTAGGCGGGCGTGGTGGCATGTGCTTGTAATTCCAGCTACTAGGGAGGCTGAGGCAGGAGAATCGCTTGAGCATGGGAGGCAGAGGTTGCAGTGAGCCGAGATCGTGCCACTGCACTCCAGCCTGGGCAACAGAGCAAGACTCTGTCTCAAAAAATAAATAAATAAATAAAAATAAATAAAATAAAATAATAAAATAACAAAATTTTCATTTCAAATAAACATTGCAATTAATTAAAATAATATGTAAGCTTCTAGTGGGCATAATTGCCGTTTCTGATAGCTTTGATTTTCAAATATACAACCCAACAATACGCAGTGGATGCTCACTACCTACTTTATGATGAATTAATAAGTAATGATTGAATGCAGTATTAATGTGTATCAAGGAAGGCCATTGTAAGCTGAAAAAATCCATCAAATATTTCAGTTATGTAAATATAATGGAGGGGGAGAGGTTGAATCATTCTTATAGATATATTCAAATGATTTAAAATTTCAACAATGAAAGATATCAGGTTTAACTTGAGACGAGCCTTCACTTTCAGGGAGAGCGATAGTGATTGAGGGTCTCTATTTTTCTCCCTCAGAGAGAAGACAATGGCTATTATTGAATTGAATTGAAATGAGTTTAATTGCAACTTTAATTTACATATTACTAAGAACTTTGTAATGTGCATTTATACATTAATTTATTTTAAAACTAACAGAAGAAAAATACATGATTTTTTTCCCTGTAGATGTACCACATGACACTAAAGGATATAATGATGAAAACCACTGATCTAATCTCTTAGGTTGGATTACAAGTTACTTTCATTTACTTCTTTGCATTCTTCTGTATTTTGTAAGTCTCATACCAAATACAGAAAAATGTTATGATAAACTGGTACTCTCCACTATCTTCCAACCCAGTTAAGCATTACTGGCAGGTCTGGCCTCAATCTTTTATTCATACAGTTGTACAATTTTTTATTTTTTTATTTATTTATTTTTTTTTACCAGGAAAAGTAATCTCTGAAACAAACAGTGCTCCCTAAATTCTACCTTATTATAATTTTTTTATGTAGTCATCCACCCATTCATATTTGGAAAATGAAATGTAATATTCACTCTGTAAATCTGAAAATCATTAAGTCCACTGGACATTAGAGGAAGAATATTTGAAAATTGTTATGTGGTGAGTAATTAGATTTGTAAGTTGAGTGAAAGTGAACTCAATAAAGGTGAAAAATTAAAATTCAATAGCAGAGACAAAAGTGGCTCAGAAGGGGCTGGGAACTTGACAATACTTGAGAGGAATGTGTTGAGTGGTTTCAAAGAAAACAAGACTAGCTTGATCTATGTACATAGATGATCTGGATACTTTATATTATTGGGTTTGGCCAAATTGATCAATTTAACCAAATGGTTACTCAATCATACTCTAATAAAAACATGAAATATGAACAGCAAAATATTGGGTAATTAGGAATAACACCCTGAAGAAAAAAGTAAAACACAGAAAGTAAAAGACTGATATTTCAAGGTGTGAAATATCCAAATCATTACCAAATTGGAAGTGAGAAAATGATGCTATACTCTGAAGATTAAATTAGAAATATAAGCTAAAATCTGAGAAGGATTAGAGTAGAACACTGATGTGAGAAAAAATCAAAAGCTAAAATCCAAGTTTTGTGACTAAAGATTTTTGTTTTTATATTTTAATATGTTCCATTTTCACTATACGGTTTTCAAAGGGATATCAGATATAATTATTAAGGACCATTTAGAAATGGCTTATATACATACATATTATATATATACATATATATATAATTGTCTTCTTATACTGATTATTTTTCCTACTTAATATGTGAAACTAAATATGAAACTCAGAATTCTGAAATCATAAATACAAATTTTATCATTCCTGAAATCTGTCATTTGCAATCTTATCATTCCCATCTTGTTTATAGGTACATGTTTTATTTCTTTTTGGAAACTATAGATATGAAATTTTCAGTTATTTTACTTAGAATAAATCATAGCATCCTTATGTCAGAGCTATACAAACACAAATGTTGGCAAAATTCACATTATGGGAATTTCTTATTTTCATGACCATTTACAGCTGGCTAATTGTAGTTTACATAGCTATTCACTTAATTATTAATTTAATGTATATGTCTCTCACTAGACGTGAAGGCAAAGCTATGTCTATGTTTGCACCCTTGAATGTGAAGTGCCTAACTGAATGACACGAAGTGCTTGAAAACTAACTCGAATGAAAGATTGACCCAACGACTGAATAAAGATCTCTTTGAGCTTTCATTTGGACTTAAACCACATGTAATAAAATAGATGACTGCAATTAAGGGCTTTTTCTTGCTCAGAGATTATTTTCGTTACTTGAAGGAAAATTAACAGTTTTAAATTTCATTGACTTGGATAATTCATTGAGTTGGAAATAAGCATTTTCCTACAAAAAAAGTAAATATACAACCTCAAACTCCAGGAAAATATTTAATAAAATAAACTACCAATTTAACAAAGAAAATGCAAGTCACTGAAGATCATTATGCATTTAACTTTAAAATGGCCTTATATTTCTCTTATATAGAAAATTGTTTAGAGATTCATAAATTGTAATTTAAAACGATGTCCACTTATTTAGTGTCTGTGAGCACTCAATGCATGTTAAAGCCAAGAGAAGACCACTTGCTTTAAAGATGATAACACCTTTGGAATGTTAATAGTATAAAACTTTCTAAAGGAAAATTATTTCTTTACTGAACAAGGAAAGAGTCAGATTGGCTTAGTCCATTTTGCACCTTTGTGCTAGGGAATCTCTGGGTTTAAATTACAGCAGCCTCAGTCTTTGCTTTTCAATCCCTTAATCCTTAAGGAGCATAGGTTTCAGTTCAAGACAACTTCACACAGAACACAAGAAAAGATTCTGTGAGCCTACCTCAAGTATGATGATGTTTTTTTCAGCTGTGATCTTTCACTTGCATCCCATAGTAAAAATGACTTTGAGGCAAACCAGTGTCAAATAATTAATGCATTTTCAACGAAGGGCTTTTTTTTCCCACTATACTATAATGCAATGCATGAAAAGCAATAAATGCTTTCATGTAAGCCACTTGTACCTGTGGTTTTCATCACTGTTTCACTGGGATCCCTCACATTAGAGAATCTATGTGAGGTGCCTACGCTGAAATGGAAAGAAAAGCTGGCCTGGGAGGTTTCACATCTGGTAGCCTACCCCATTACTTAAACAGGCTACATCTTAAAAAAAAAAAAAAAAAGAAAGAAAAAGAAAAAGAAAAAAGTTATACAGGTTGAATTGAGGCAATTATGTTCTGATCCAAGACATATATATTTGTCGATTATTTCCAGGTGTTTCTTGAAAAACATGTTTTCTTGATCTATAATTAACATTCTGCTAATGGAACTCTAGCAAAATGCCACAAAACCACTCACCATTTCTCCATGCCATAAATGATAAGAACTAATAGTAACCATATTAAGATTCTTAGGTTTTTAAGCATTATCCTAGTTTATGTCATGACTATTATTTAAAATTATAATATCCAGGTGCTGTATATGGTATTTGATCAAAGGGAATCAAAATGTAATGAGTTATAAGTTTTCTCCCTGAGGGCTCAAAGTGTATATAATGGGAGAGGGTGTGATTTATTTTCTGAGTCATTCTGGAAACAGTTATGAAAACCTTTAGTTAAATGTTGGTAACTGGGGTTATTGAATCTGCTGATATTCACCACTTATAGGAGGTTATAGGAGTGTATTATTTTGAAGGGAAAACTGAACCAAATTGTCTTTAAAAAAACTCAAAATATCATAAAGCATTACTACCAACCACTGATTTTTTTAAATGAATATTTTCAGACTCTATATAACATGTTCATAGAATCACACACACACAAAATCAAGACTTCAAAACTGACCTTTAGAGATAACAAAAAGTGACACTTGATTTTTTTTATGGTGATGAATGTATGCTCTAAATTGCAATGAACAGTACAGCTATAATTTTATGGGAACATTTCTAATTTTTCTCACATTAACCTTGTATTAAGAAATGCTGACAACTTTGAATCGCAGAAGTACATCCACTTCCCATTCTCTGCCATCAGTGAAAATGATCAGTCCTTCCCCTTTAAGCAAATACAATAAGGAAGCATCAGAAGAGGGTTGAACCCTTTTCTTTTTTTTTTTAAATTTTGATCTTCCTCAAATATTGTTTGACCTTAATCACTGTCTTCCAACAAGCTTAATGTGACATCACCTTGAAACAAAAACACACAGCTCTCAAGTCTGGCTCTGGAATGAAAAAGCCCTGATTATTAGTCCTCTGTGTGATCTTTTCAGATTGCACTGATGAGATGAAGTTTAATCTCGTTTCTCTCCTCTCCAGTACCACAAACCACAGGCAGTTTAAGGCAGCCTGAAAATCTCTTACATCTGGAAGAGCAATAATTCATGGGATTTCGCCTGACAGCCATGACAGGCAGCAGGGCAGCCAGAAACAACCATCTCTTATGTTGTGCTATTTGCAAAAAATCAGAAGAGGAGGAGTCGGCACATGACCACATCCTTCTTTAGCATATGTTAGTGGAGAAAACTCTTTTATTTTCTGCCAGATGCTTCATAAATAGGTCCTAAATATTACATAGACAGTAGCTATCACTTCCAAACAAAATTCCTGGGTGTCTGCTAAGCTGCAAAGCATATGAAGGCCTATTGTCTGGCAAAGGGTCATGGTTAGATTTTTTTAAATAGATATTTCAGATTCTACATGTGATTTATAGGCATTTGCACACCCTGCTGTGCATGAATATGATACCATCTTCTGAGAAGGATTATTTCATGAAATGTATATGGGATTTAGCTACAGTAACTTTTACTGGGCAGTTTAGAATGGCCAACAAAGTACTAGAATTTACTGCAGCACAGCTTGGGCTGTCAGGCTCCGGGTTGGTGTTTATGATTTCTGCAGAAGCAGAAATAAACAACTTCTCCTTAATGGCCTTCTTTATGTGTAGGCAGCAGTGGCCCTATCTGGTCTCACAACAGTAGCTGGTGCAGCAGTCTGTCCCATTTCATGTGGAACCAATGTCTGAAGATTTGCATTTCTGCTTTTCTGAGTTTTCTGTAGTAGCAGCCAGAAATAGGGAAATAGACTGCAAATGTTTGAATGGGTAGCATTCCACTCTACTGTTTCCAGTGCTATAAATACATTGTGGATAGAATGACTCAATTTTAAGACTCTGACTGAGAGAAGGGAATGGCTGCATTCATTTTCAGATTATACATTGTCAATAAACCCTATAAAAATACTCATCAAAGAAATTTTAAATGACTTCTCTGAGAGGCCTGCTTTCCCCAAAGTATGTGATATAGTTAAGTCTCCATTCAATATGCATTTCAAGTTATATTTAAGCAATATTCAGAATGATACCAGGCATAAGAACAAGCATATGAATATGTTAAATATGCATTTTTCTATTTAGACAAAAATTGTAAAAAGGAATTATCTACAAATTTCCTGATATAGCAACAGTTTTTAAAGTTCAAAAGAATGTCGACACACATTGTGTATAGAAGCAGGCAGAATATACATTTTTAAAAAACGAGACAACCGTTTCATGCCAAAGAAAAACAATTCCTTTGCCAAACTACACATTGTTAACTTAAAATGTGTTCCATGTGGAAATACGGAGACTGATTTTAAGGAAAGACTAGTGATCTTAAGTCAGCTGGCTCCCTGCCTGTCAACTATACGTTTTGGCTTCTAGTTTTACAGCTAGAATTGGAAATATTTATTTCCCCTATTTAAGACTAGTTCTTTTCCTTTGCCTAGTAAACCAATGAATTTGCCTGTAAACATGCATATAGCAAAAACTTTCAGGCAATACACAAGGGAAGAATAATTTAAAATCTCTTGTAGGCAGCATATAATAGGTTGGAAAGATTGTATTTTATTCTGTTCTCATTTTGTCCAGCCCTTTTGCCAGCATTTTTGTAAACTCATCACATTTTCTGGAAAGAAATTAAATTACCAAAGCCTTCAGCTCTTGAGTTTGAAAGCTTATGACCACAAAACAGATACATATTTGGAAGGCTTATATTGTGATGACAATATTTACCCATCACCACTGCTTAGAATTATCAACATCAACGAGCCTTCACATACCCTGTTACGGGTTTCTTTAAAGTAGTCATTATATTGTGGTCTTATGCTGGTTACAGATGAATTCTGAAAGGCAGCTTGAATACACAGCGATGAGCAGTCATTGGAAAGACCTTGCAAAGGGAGACATTTTTGATAGTGTTTAGAAAAGATTATCTAATATTCATTTGCTAGTCATAGCAAATTTACATTGGATAACTTTATACATATTTTCAGCATTTGATCTTCACAATAAAGAATACAAATGATCGACCAAAACGTATTATTGTATTATTTTACATAACATAAAATAGCAGGAATTCGAATTTCATGTATATGTGGAAAATATACCATATTTATTTCAGTTTCATTCTCTGAAAGGCTAATCCAGAGGCTTTCAGTAGCCAGATTTTAGTAAGTCTGAGTGGGCAAGAGCTATTTATTGCAATTCTGAGAGCATAAAGCTCCTCCTTTTCACACATACCCCTTTGCTGGAATACCCAAGTTTTATTTATGATTTTGGATTTTATTTCACAGCATTCCAGTTTAGTTTAGCATGATGTATTTAATAACCATGTCGACTGTCTTAATTACCCTATAAAGCAGGGTTCCATTGGCATTTGACCCTCCACGGCATTCCAGAGAAACTGCAGGACCATGATAATTACCAACCGCCTGTGAGAAAATTAAACAAAAGGCCCAACTTTTAAACCACCATTTTAAACGACCTATTACATCTCAGAAATAAATCATTGATGAAATAGCCTGCTTAACAGGAAAATAGCTATTCCATAGCAAAGAATTTCCCCTTGTGTGATCATGAAGAGAATATTAAGTATTCTTCAGCTCAAAAGGTTAGATTTTATGTCTGTCCAATGTCTTTTAATGACACATTTTTGTGTAATTTTACTGTAATCAAAGCCTTTTCCAATAGAGGTTACAGACTGTGGATATTTTGTCAGTCTCACACATTTTTCTATCCATAGTATATTAAATGCACTTAGATATGGCTGGGGGTAGGGAGAATCTGTTTATAATCGGAGAAAATTCAAATTAAAAGGAGATCTATGAATAGTTTTATTTCCCTTGATTAGCATAGCCATTTGCTATACATTCTTCAAAATGTGCTAATCAATCACTCTGTGATAAGATTGATTTATTAATTGCTGCCATAGTCCAAAAAATAGTGACCTGCTTTGAAGGTCTAAATGTCTGGATTAATTTGAGAGTGGTGCCAATATGTCATAACTAATCATGATATATCTTTATGTTCATTTCTACATAGCAGTTCTATCAGTCTCATGCTCGACAAATACAAAGTTCAAATTATTCTCCCCTCTCACTCCCCATCAACAAATATTTGTTTTGTGAAAGTTGATACTTTTACATATGCTTTCTATTATGATTCTCAGTGTGACATTAGAGATATTCTAGATAATTCTTTTCTGATCTCACTATAATCTAATAATTAGGATCATCACTTTAAAAAATAGGAATACAGCTCAAGTAAGGACATATAAAACTTCTAAGCTTTTGTTCTTTTTTGGAATCATTTTGACTGTCCTCTTTGCAAACGCCAGGGTAAGGAAATCTGCCTTAAGGTCACATAAGGTCCGTTTCCAGGTTTTTCACACTAATGATTCTGTTTTTTCTATTGGCAAATTGCCCAGAGTCCAGGGAAGCTGGCCAATGGGTACAAGAAATAACTGGGTGAGCAAGTGCGTTTCTTTGGCAAGTAGATATGACAGCAAAGAGGAGTACTAGATTTGTAGTCAGGCATCCTGGCATCACATATGTATTCTGCTGTTTACCAGCTGTGTGATCTTCAATAAATTACTCACCTTCTCTGCGTTTCAGTTCTCTCACTTGTAAAATGAAAATAATGGTAGCTATTCCACACATTTTGAGAGGATTAAATAAATTAGTATCTGTAAAATATATTCCATAATGCCTGACTCATAGTAGTTATTCAGTTTTTGTTGGATTTGATATTTTGGCTCTTCCCTCACCTGAGTTCACAATAATCTGGTTAATGCTTTGCGAAATGCTTTCGCATTAAAATCCACTCAGAAGCTCCAAGAGATTGCCAAGAAGCATGGAGTAGCTGATCAAGGATCCTAAATCTATTTCCTCAACCATTCACATCACATAAATTACTTTGACTATCAATGCGAGTTCCCAGGGGTGCATTCCTCATTGTTCTTCAAAAATTCTATCCCAAACATAAACTATTTGTTTTTTCCTTCTTGGCACAGCCAAAGAAGATTACAGTCTTAAAATAATTTAAAAATACTATGAAAGAAAAAGAGGGAAATAAGAATTTTTTTTAAAAAAATTAGGTTTTTGAAGTAGATATTTCTGACTCTGTTATCATTAGTTCTTGCAGGGTTATCCAGTTCTAGACTGTAACCTCAAATGGCTAGTGTCCATGTATCTATGGCCTGTACTGCTCTTCTCCTTGTCACCCATTGAAAGCAGAACACCTCCACTTCCACAGAGTTGAACTGCTCTTCTTGATACTTTAAGCTCTACTATTCAAGGCTTAGTGCTAAATATAAACCTTGCTACCCGTTTAGGACTCAAACGCAAAACAAGGTGTAGGTCTGAGAAACAACCTTTTCTGAACAAAGTGACGTCACAAATTATTTCACTCTTCAGATGAGACATAATGGGAATAGCTAGGTCAAGAAAGGCCTACATCACAATCATTTAAAATAAAATCTTAGTTTTGGCCTTGGCGTAAAATTATCCAGGTGAAGATGGGCAGCTGGATCCAGTAGCTCCTGAATGCATCTTTTCTTAGGGATTTTTCAATTCTTACCTCATTGACTCTCTAGTTCAGCAGCTTCTAGCCTGGAGTCCATGGACTCTGCAGTGATCTATGAGCAGAATTCAGAGGGACTAAGGACTTCGGTGGGCAAAATTGTAACATTATTTTTACTGGCTTCAAACTAAAGTGTATAACTTTATTCAAATTTTTAAGCAGGAAACAAATCACAATAATACTAGCAGTATCTGTATTGTTACCAAAAGAAATCACAGATATTTTTATATAACCTTACACATGTGGTAAATACTTATGGTCACTACTACATGAAAATTACATGAGGAGTGATTAGGCATGTTTCCACGTCTTATCACTTAGTGTATCAGTAATAAAGCATGCATGTGATTGTATCATAAATTATTTTTAATATATTTTGATAGCTATACTTAAATATCATAGTTTTTTTTTTTTGCAATCTTATATGTTGTGTTTTAGGAGTTTAAATACATTATTCTTAGACTGGGTTTTTCGGTTTCCTCCAGACTGCCAAAAAGGTCTATGGCACAAGAAGTTTGAGAACTAGTGCTGTGGATACCATCTATACAGCAAAGCACTATGCTTGTGACAATAGACCCTGCTTTCCTAATTGATCAAGAGATAAATAAGTGATTCCAGCTGGCTAAATGTGAGTTTCTTCCCTTGATTTTTCAGGCTAGAAATGATAATAAAATGTCCTTTCCTTTCTGATGAAATTATAGGGATATGAGTCCAGAGAGCCATGTGTACCACTAGGTGAAGAAAGTTCAGTGGTAGAAGAAAATAAAGCTAACAAGTAAAATAAGAGAAAGAGCTGGAGAGCAGAAGGTCCTGATAATTTTTTTTCACCATGAATTCAATTCCTGAGGCCAGCCCCACTCTTCCGATGATTGGATTATATAAAGCCAACTGGTTTTCTTTTCAAGTTAGTTCATGATGGGTTTCTGAATCTCCTAACAACTACGACAACAACAGCAAGCATCCTAACTTATAAAAGGAAGCATCACGGCTTCTTTCATCTCTCACCCAGGCAGTATACCAAATTCCTTTCCTTGGAATATATTTATTGCGGGCATCATTTTTTTTTCTTTCTTTCTTTTCCTGTTCGGAATCCTTCTCTTCTTCACTTGTAAAAGTAAACCATTTTTCCTTGGGAAACTTCCCCCACACCCCACATTCTCAGTCTACTCCATATGAATGAGGCTGACCCACTTTAAGCTGGAAATGTTGGGATGTGGTCCAGGATTAGCCACTCAGCACATTTCATGACCCTGGTTGGGTTCAACATAAGATCTAATCTAGGCCATTGGGAAGCAAGTCCAGTGTTTTTATAAAATTTGAGAAGAAATATAGCTCTTTCCATTGGGGCTACTGACAGTAAGGAAGAAGTGATGCTGGAGGTACAAGGACCCTCTCGGTGGAATGCTAAGTGGAGACTTTAAGATGGACCAGAGCCTGGTGACATCATTTGATCCCCTACTCCTGGCCATGCCAGTGGTTGATTACTGTGCACTTAGCAATGTTCAACTAGATTTGCAATTCTATGAAACAATAAATAGCCCCCACATTGCTTTTTGGCTTAAGTTAGTTCGCATTTGGTTTCTATCTGTTGAAACCCCAGTAGTCCTGAATAATATACCACAGTACATCCTAGGCAGACCAAAATACTCTAAAATCTTTTTGCTAAATACTGCCAGCTAGGGTTGAGTTGTGTGCCTGGAGGTTCATCCATCTCTAGAAACACAGGTGATGTCAGTAGTCACTAGATCAGTAAACTTTCCCTGTGAACAAGGAAGGTTTGAGAATACTTCTTGCACATTGCTTAAATTCTGACCCTGTCTGTTTCAGGAATACTACTGAGCATTGATCAGATTTCTTGGTGGTCAGATTTAGGTGTTTACCATGGTGGTGTTACTGACCCTCTACCATCTTAGGGAAAGATGAGATGTGCCCTAATGGTCATGTTTTGGACTTTTCCTGTCTTATCATGGGATGAACCCAATTCAATAGTAAGAAAACAATCAAATTGAAAAAAAGACAAAGCGACAGGTATAAGAAAAAATGTTAAACATCACAAATCATCAGGGAAATGCTTTCCTGCCTTGTTATAGGATGAAATTCTTTAAATGACATAGTCTGTTATTCCTATTGTCTCTCCTCAGCACTTTCATAGCTATATCTCCTCCCTGTTCTTCCCCTTATGAATGAATAAACGAGTGAATGAATAAATCAGGTCTCTTTGAAGTTGGCCTGAACCTATAACTGACCTGCTATGCCTGTGACAATTGCTTCCTCACCTGTTTACCTTTGTTCATTTTGTTTCTTACTTGCCTTCCTCTTCCCCAAGCTCAGCAACTTTTGGCTCTCAGTAAACTGTGTTCCTGAGTTTGTCACACAGGATTGAACCTCAATCTCCAGATAAACAGAGATGTCAAAGAGGAAAAGATGCCAAGAGAAATAAACTTAGAGAATGCAACAAGAGTAAAAGTGTCCTAGCTTCCACAGTCTTCAATAGCTTAGTCTTTCAGTTCGTTGGTAGAGCATACGCCATTTGAATTATCAACACCGTTACCCCAAGGGCTGGCACATATTTTCAGCATTTGGATATCCTAATTCTTGCCCTTTCTTTGAATAAAGGACACCATCTTACATATTATTCTACAGAACATCTCAGTTTCTTCAGGGCTGAAACCATGAGGGCCATATTTTCATGGACCATATCTGCTATACCTTCTTGGGTCCTATACCTACTCTGAGAAGCTCTTCTTCCCCCACTTACTGTCAGCGTGAAAAATCTCAGGCTTACTGTTCCTTTTATGTCTTTACAGACTCTATGCATACATGAGGTATCTCAAATCTCTCCAGCCTATAAATACAAATGAATACATATGATTATTAATGCCAAAGGTATGATTCCAGTTAAATATACAAATAAGCATGGAGCACCTCCCCGGGGTCAGGCATTGTGCCACATGCTGGGGAGATATTAGTTGAATGAGACAATATTGTCACGTTCTACATGTACTTAGCCACTTAAAGAGAAAGGCTGGCTTCAGACAAACCTTTAAAAACAAGCAGAATATTAAAACTGTTACAAATCTAAGCTAGTGCAGGAAGTCAGGGAAAGCTCATCAGATTATGTAACATTGAAAGATGAATAGTGAGTTAAACACAAAAGCAAGAGAAAGGCTTCTCAAGCACAGTGAACAGAATATCTGAAGGGGACAAGAGAGAGAATAAAAAGTATCAGTGTGGCTAGAGCCCAGAGAAGCAAGAGAGAACACAGCCCTTCGGGAGATTGGTGAGGTGGGAAGGAGCCAAATTTTGGAGAGCCTGGTAAGCCATGTTAAGAATGTTTTTAATTAAAGTAGACTTGAGGAAAACTACACAGATTTGGAACAGATGCTGTGGGAAATGGGAAATAGCTGTCGAGAGAGGAGCGAAGGGATTGCCAGTGTTTGTGAAGGCCTAGCTGAGGGTGGACATCATGACAACGTAATGAAAGCAAACAGCCCAGCTATTTAATTTTCTCCAACAACACTTAGCAGCGTGGAAATAGGCATGATGAGTACAGGCAACTAAGTTGCTCCAGAATTTGGGATTGGCTTAGTATGTGCAATCAAACTGAAGGAAAAAAAATTTAAGAATGTTGGTGTAAGCAGTGGTGCCAAGATTGACCAGGAGATTCAGGTTATGCAAGGAAGGAGTATTTAGAAAATATATTCAACATAAGGACCACAAATACAACCTTGTAAGTCCTGACTGCCTTGTTCACTTCCAGGTCCTACCATTCATAAGCTCTTAGGAAAGTTACTTCAAGTGTTTGAGCTAAAAAGGGAGCATGATAGTTCTTGTGTCATAATTTGTGGGGGAGGGAAAAACTGATAAAGTTTATGCAATGAGTTTAGCCCAAACCCGGCACATAGTAGACACTCAGAAATTATTATTTTAAAAGAGAGAAGGAAAAAAATATGTCTGTGAAGAGACTAAGAGATTTGGAGAATTGGTAAAGGACAGGAGGTCCTGGGGTAGTTGAAGCTCCAACTTAGTAGGATTGAGGAAGTAATAGAGGCAGAAGGTTCTCAGCAGTAAGATAGATACCAACTTGCTAAAGAGTAGAAAAGAAAACTATTACAGTTACCATGAGAACAGCCTGTTCTATAGGCCATCACCTGTGAGCCATAATGAGGACAAAAAAAAAAAAAATAAAGAAAGAAAGAAAGAAAGAAAGAAAAACCATGAGCCAGGGACCAACATCCTCAGCCAAGTGTCTGGTGGAGGCATGTTGTAAAGCCAGGTATACACAGTTCACAGGGAGAACAATTGCATTTTAGGATTTCGCTTCCTTCATGATTGCCTTTTCCTTCTTCAATCTTCTAGTTCTTCTACTCTTCTCAGTCTTCCCCTGAACTGACTGTCGTGTCTCTGCCCTCAAGACAAAGCTTCGGCTCTTTTTATCTTTTCTGGTTATGA
Source organism: Gorilla gorilla gorilla (assembly GCF_029281585.2). Classification (NCBI taxonomy): domain Eukaryota; kingdom Metazoa; phylum Chordata; class Mammalia; order Primates; family Hominidae; genus Gorilla; species Gorilla gorilla. The sequence continues at coordinate 43,809,613 of NC_073231.2, forward strand.
TCCTCACCTGCCCTCTGCACGTGTTCTCTAGGAGCACTTTTCATTTTCTATGGTCTGATCATGCTTCAAACCGGGGCAGCAATCAGGATTGTCTGATTGAAGCCTGGAGTCTCCAAATGCCCTCCTGTTCACTAAATTCCACCCTGTTAACCACGCCTACTCTCGTTTACCATAAACATTTATTGCATGAGCCTATCTGCTGCAGCTGGGTGCTGTGCCAGGTGCTGGGTTGGAATCATTCCAGTACTGGGCGATATGGTTTGTCTGTGTTCACAACCAAATCTCATCGTGAATTGTCGCTCCCATAATTCCCATGTGTTGTGATTGGGACCCAGTGGGTGATAATTGAATCATTGGGGCAGTTTCCCTCATACTGTTCTTGTGGTAGGGAATCAGTCTAATAAGATCTGATGATTTTATAAGGGGCTTCCCCTTTGGCTTGGCTCTTATTCTGTCTCTTGCCTGTTGCCATGTAAGACATGCCTTTCACCTTCCACCATGATTGTGAGGCCTCCCCAGCCACATGGAACCGTGACTCCATTAAACCTCCTTTTCATTATAAATTGCTTAGCGTCCAGTATGTCTTTATCAGCAGCATGAAAACAGACTAACACACTGGGTTTCCTCCGTTTCAATGACACTCTGCCTGATACTAAATTGTCTAATTTTGCCAACTTCTAATGAGCACTGGTTTTTTGTGTCGTTGTCCTTGACCAGTTTCTACAGAGAGAATAAGCTCAGTGTTTATTCCTCTATACTCTTACCCAGGAGTTTTCTTTCAATTCTAATTTGTTTACCTATCACTTCTCTACAGGTAATTCTCAAAGAGACTTTCCATTGCTGACCCTGCCCCATGCTTCAGTCTGCATTCCTGATAACTCATCTACATGAAAATTTAAAAAAAATACTAAGGGTCGCTAACATTTGTTTCAGTGCTCGAGGGTTTACAAATTACTTTCACATAATTTCTCTTAAGGCTAATATAAAGTTTATTTGCATAATGAGTGATTTACATTTTCTTCCTTTTTTTTCTATCTAGATTCTGGAGGAAGAGGTACTGTTCTGCTATGCTCTGTGACATGCTATTTGCTTTAATTTTATTCTTGGTACAGTCCCCGCCTCTCTCACCTGGGACCTTTTCCCATCAATTATCTCCTCTCTCTCCCGTGTCTTCAATCTCAACTTTTCCCCTGGCTTCCTTTCTTCAGCCAACAAGCATGCTCACCATACCCACCATACCCATTCCTAAAATGACCTCCCTGCAACCTTGACTCCCTGGACAATATTGCCTCATTTCTCTGCACCTGCTTTCTTCACTTCATTACCCTCAATTCTCTCCTCATTACCATCAGGTTTCCACACTCACCACACCATTGAAGCCTACCTCTTAAAAATCAGTGACTTACAATGAAATTCCTGCAAAGGTGAATTTACCACTTTTTGGAATTTATTCCTTCTAGGTCAAAAGAAGGGAGAGAAAGAATTCTTCATTTCTATACTCTCAACCTCCTTTGAATCAGGCTTTGGCCTCTTCTAACCAGGAGGAAAATGCACTGTAGCTTCAATACATAGAGAAAATATATAATTTAATTCTCGGCTTTTGAGTTTCCAGAACCCAAATACTGAAGACATAAAGGCAATTTGAGAGATGTCTTAGGATGGTTTTGATCATGTGAGGTTATCATCTCAGGTACAGATTTTAGAATGTCTTCCTTGTAATGTGCTACTCCAACATATGTCTTCCTTGTAAACACCAATAATCTCTCAAAAGTTTTTGTTTCATTTACTTGTCTGCAGTGGTGTACACATTTGACTATACTTCTTAAAATATCTTTTTTTGGCACATAAACATCACTTTTCTATGTTTTATTCCTATTTCTCTAACTACTTCTATTAAGTTTATTTTACTCTCTATTCTTTTGTTGTTCTCTTAAAAATTAGTTTCCTCCACAAAGTCCATCCTCAATCCTTTTTGTACTGGACACATTCTCCCTGGGTGGTCTCACTCTGCTCAGCCCCCATTCAGAACCCCAGGCCCATGTATTCCACTGCCAAGCAGGTATCTCCACCTGATATACCAGAGGCATCTTAAACAAAATATATCCAAATGTCAACATCTAAATTCTCCCCTTTTTTTCCTCCACTTCCAAAGTGCATTTGAATGCCATTTCTGAAATAAAAGCAGTAATGGGGTTTTCTGCCCTACAATAATGTCTGTCACCTTTTCACAGCCACTCATGCTAAAAATCTCAAAGTCATTGTGGACTTATTTATAATTCCACACATCAAATAGTTTAAAGTTCTACCCATTCTATATCCCATATATCTCAAAATTTAATTTCTATATCATCACTGCCATTTGGTTTACTATACTTCTTTTCATTTTTCATTTTACCCATACTATATTATTTGGCTCTGACAAAATTATTTTATTGTGACAACCTCCAGAATCTCAGTTTATTTTCAGCTGAAGTTATATGTTCATCATGAGCTGCCTTTGGCTCTTCACTCTGGGCTCCTTGCTGGTGTTGAGGCACTAAAAAGAAAGAAGGCAGAGCCATGTTGTGGGTTTTAAAGTTTTGCACAGAAGTGGTTAATGTTCTTTTCACTCACATTTCACTGGCCAAAGAAAATCACAGGACAAAGCTTTACTTTAATGAGGCAAGAACTCTAATTTTCCCTCAGGGACAGAGCTGGTAAGGGCACATTTGGTAGAGATGCATTCAGTAGGAAAGGGCAGTGGATATTTTGAATAAATACTGTAATGTATTTTACACTCTGAAAAGATTCTAATGATTGCATTCTTGATTCACTTGTAATTTTACTTACTCGTTAGATGACCTCATTCACAGCCATATGCTCAACAATCAGTCATACATAGGAGGCAGTCTAATCTATATCTCTAAGTCAGCTACCTCACCTGAGCTTTAAACTTGTATTCCAAATACTACTAGCAAGGTCTATGCAGATATCCCACAGGCAATTAAATTTCAGTAAGTCTCAAACTGAATATACATTCTTTCCAAATCTGTTTTACATTTGCTCTTATATTTCTTATTTTGCTTTTACATTTCTTATTTGATCCACATTGTATTAAAGCACATGTCACATGACGTTTTAATAGTGTTGTTTATTTAGCTATCCTTATCTCCCCTTATCCCATGTCTACAAGATAGTGAGCTTCTTGAAGTTAGGACCATGTTTTAAATTTCTGTATCCCCATTATTATTTTTGTTTCTCCAGCTTCATGCTTATTCATAACAAGTACTTTGTAAATGCTTCCTTGTTGAATAAGTGAGTGCTGTGAGCACCCTTCTAAATGGCCTGTTTCTATTTCCTCTCCTTTCAGTCCATTCTCTACAATGTCACTCTATTTCTTTTCTGAAACTCAGAACACATTTAATTCTTCCTTTGCCCATATTGTGAAGAACAGGCTCCTCAGCATAGTATACAATTTTCATCCTAATATGGACTGAATTCCTCTTCTGGGTTCATTTCCCCCCACTTTCTCATGTACCCCAACCCCCACCCAACTAGTTGTATTTCCTGAGAGTACTGTTTCTCTGTATCTACCTACTTCCCTTGCTTGAAATGACTTAAAGCTACCATTCCTCATCACTTCTATATTTTTTCGTCTGATTTCTACATACCTTTCAAAGTCAAATGTCAAATCTAAAAATATTCTTACTGAATCGTTCCTCCATAACCCAATAAAACTAATTTTAGTTTCTTCTTGCATTTCCCCATTTTATTACATAATTATAACTTTTAATAAACTTGTTACATTGTATCACAAATATTTCCATTCAGATTTCCCTCAACAGAGAGTGGAATTCTTGAGTTTGGGGTACTAGGTCTTATAATCTTTATTGCTAACTCCACTTGAGGGATTGGCTCATAGTTCAGTTGGAAGTGAACAGATGAGCGCCTGCATGAATAAAAAGGCTGGGTGTGATGAAAGTGTGGCCTCTCTCTCTGAACCCACATGAAAGAGGAGATGGAGAAAGAGGGGGAAGGACTAATTTGAGGTGTTTAGGAAGCTCATGCTCTCATTTTTGAGAATGAAAAGTTTCGAAAGAGTTAGGAAGCTAAGGAAAATGACGAAGGCCTGAAACAAACATAGTATAAAATGTTCTCTGCAATAGGAATCTGCTAAAATACATCAATTGGTTGGCTAACATTAGGTGTTATGAACTTATTAGGAAAGTTCTAATCATCATAGTTCTGGACTTTTTCAGTAATGCACTCCTGCCTGAATGCAGAGTGAGAAAATGAGATAATGGAAGTGCAAAGATTTGGAGACTGGTAAATACACATATTTATGGATTGGTAAATTACACCTGAAGCTCAAGAGGGCATTAAAGATGAGCAGGAACAGAACTAGGTGTGTCCTTCTGACAGTCAATCATGAAACTTTGTTTAAAAATCTCCTTTTTTCAAGTAGACAGAAAAATGTGTATTATATTAATATGAAGTAAATAAAATCTTCTGAGCATCATTACTATGTCTTTTTGTAAAAGTATCACTCATGCCAATAGGTGGTAGGTGTTCATTCAAACTTGTTATGTTAGTTATTCTAACTCATTTATGTGTGTGTGTGTATTATATCTAACTCATTTATATTTATGCTAAATATATACATATATGTTATATATAAAACTGAATGAGTTAGCTCTATAATATAGAATTACATATATATCTATATATAAAATTAGATAATATATATAATTAGATAGTTTTGATTCCCTAAGGCAAGGAAACCTCCTTTGAAGTTTTCTTCAAGTAATTTTTGTTATTTCTGTAATTGTCCATATAATACTCATTCAGTGACTTATTTACATATAAAAAAATTGCAGGTGTTTGACAACAATCCTGAATCGTTAGAGAATATAATAATGACCAATTTTAGATTTGAAACAATCTAAATTTCATGAAAAGATTTGGGTAGCAGTTATAATTTGAAATAACATCAATTAAAATACTTAGCATTGGTTAATAATCAAATGTATTATAATATGAAAGTGCTGTAATTTCCCAGAGCAACACGGACATTCAGATATAAAGCTAAAATATTAAAGGCAATTATAATAAACATCATAGTACTTTAAACAATTCTGTTATTGTAGGCAATTTTTATACTGAGTATAGCATTTAAAATTACACTTAGTTTGCAGTAATAGGAGACAAAGCAATGTTGGATCTGAGACTTCCTCACATGACATAGGAAGCTAAAATAATTTCAAGATACACCAGAATTTAATAAGGGAAAGGGTAAATTCCTATTTTAATTCCCAATACTTTTCTTTCTTCCAATATTTTATTAAGGATGAATTTTGGGGATAATATTTTTGGTAGAATGATTGGAAAGGAATTGAGGGTGATTATTTTGAGGTATGAAGTTGTTATAGGGAAGGGGATTAGAGGTAGAGTGCTCATTTGAGTCAAAGCCCATTATGTCCTGTGGAAAACTGGGTTTAGCCCATCTTGAAACTCTTTTCTCTAAATCTCCTTTGTCCCACACATCCTAAACCAAGGAAATAACTAAAAATTGAAGCGTCAATTATTTTTATAGTAGACAGTTAATATTACATGACAGAGATAATATTTGTGGATTTGTATTGCTTATTGCAGGGATTTTGATATAACTAGATCAAAGAAGCATTAAAATTATGCACAAACATTATCTGGAAATACCAGATTTGGTTTACTTTAAATTTTAAAAAGAGATTTTAGCAGATTTATTTAATTTTTCTTTTTTATACACATTTACTCTGGAAAATTTATTAAATTAAGAGGCCTCAGGAAATGAGACTAAATTTGGTAATTCAGGTAAAACCTAAGGCTTATGAAAAACAAAGACGTGAAATCATAAATGTTTTTATTAAATTAATCTTGTATTAAAAGCATAACATAACTTTGGAAATGAAAACTCAAACAATTTATGAATTAATTCTTCTTATTGTTTGCCATAGATATTTAATGTGGTCATTCATTAGGCAGAGAAGACATGCTTTATCTATAAATGAATACATACAAAAAGTCTAACTTTATGTTTTTTTCCTTCTTGATTTTGGCTAATGGTCTTCTACCACTATTCATAATAGCTTTTTTTCCTTCATCTGATGTGAGCCTTCTTTAGATTAGGAAATATTTATCAAAGCTTATGAATTGGGCTTCTGTAATGAACATAGATACAGAAGAAGAATAAACACGCATTGCATAAGCCTAGCTAAAATTTGAATATTTAGAATTCCTCAAGAAATATTGGGAAACCCGATGAAACTTAGCATACTGAATATGGTATTATTTAGGGTAAGTTGGACAAAGTGCTGAATAAATGGGTGTAAAATGGAAAATGGCTCAAATACAATGAGCTAATGCACCATCCCTCAAATGGCAGTGGCCACTGAGGCGCTCTCCTCTGCGTGGTGAATTGGGGGTCAGCTTCCTTCCTCTGTGCCTCTGGTTGCCTAGGTTCTTATTATCATCATCTGCTTCCCGCTAGAGGCTGGAGAGAGAATGGGAAGACACACTGACTTTTTATAGGCTGTAGCCCAGAGCTAGGATCTGGCCCTCTGCTTACTTTCCATTGGCTGGAAATAAGTGATAGGATGATGCCTCACTGCAAGAGGGGTTGTGAAATATATAGCTACAATTGTTTATATACTAGGAAGGAAAGAGCGGATTTGAGGGAACACCTAGCATTTTGTCTCACATATCTACATCTTTGAATTCAGTCTTTGATCTTAAAATTCAATTATCTTGATACGGCAAATTGTTTGATCTCGTTGCCTAAATTTTTATATACAGCTCAAGTTTTCATCATTTGCAATTCCTCAGTAGTTATAGTAGAAGTGTTGTATCAATAAATAGTAAATAGGTTTGACATCCTTAGGAATAACAATTGATTTCAATAAGAAATTATTGAACTTCTCATTCAGAGATAATATAGTGAATGAGATGAACTTCTGTATGCCAAATGTTTTTCTGGATACTAGAATACAGTGGTAAACAAGAAAGACACAGAGCTTATGTGCCAGTAGGTAGACCAATAATAAACAAACAAGAAAACATAAATAAACAATATGACTAGTTACTGATAAGTACTATGAAAAACAGAGTGAGTGGTTTTGATTTGCATTTTTCTGATGGCCAGTGATGATGAGCATTTTTTCATGTGTCTGTTGGCTGCATAAATGTCTTCTTTTGAGAATGTCTATTCATATCCTTCGCCCACTTTTTGATGGTGTTGTTTGTTTTCTCTTGTAAATTTGTTTGAGTTCTTGGTAGATTCTGGATATTAGCCCTTTGTCGGATGAGTAGATTGCAAAAATTTTCTCCCATTCTGTAGGTTGCCTATTCACTCTGATGGTAGTTTCTTTTGCTGTGCAGAAGCTCTTTAGTTTAATTAGATCCCATTTGTCAATTTTGGCTTTTGTTGCCATTGCTTTTGGTGTTTTAGACATGAAGTCCTTGCCCATGCCTATGTCCTGAATGGTATTGCCTAGGTTTTCTTCTAGGGTTTTTATGGTTTTAGGTCTAACATTTAAGTCTTTAATCCATAATCATCTCACACCAGCTAGAATGGCGATCATTAAAAAGTCAGGAAACAACAGGCGCTGGAGAGGATGTGGAGAAATAGGAACATTTTTGCACTGTTTGTAGGAGTGTAAATTAGTTCAACCATTGTGGAAGACAGTGTGGCGATTCCTCAGGGATCTAGAACTAGAAATACCATATGACCCAGCCATCCCATTACATCCCAAAGGAATATAAATCATGCTGCTATAAAGACACATGCACATGTATGTTTACTGTGGCACTGTTCACAATAGCAAAGACTTGGAACCAACCCAAATGTCCAACAATGATAGACTGGATTAAGAAAATGTGGCACATATACACCATGGAATACTATGCAGCCATAAAAAATGATGAGTTCCTGTCCTTTGTAGGGACATGGATGAAGCTGGAAACCATCATTCTCAGCAAACTATCACGAGGACAAAAAAACAAATACTGCATGTTCTCACTCATAGGTGGGAATTGAACAATGAGAACACTTGGAAACGGGAAGGGGAACATCACACACCCGGGCCTGTTGTGGGGTGGGGGGAGGGAGGAGGGATAGCATTAGGAGATATACCTAATGTAAATGAAAAGTTAATGGGTGCAGCACACCAACATGCACATGTATACATATGTAACAAACCTGCATGTTGTGCACAAGTACCCTGGAACTTAAAGTATAATAAAAACATATATATATATGTTTATATATATATTTATATTATTAATATAATATAATCATATTATTATATAATTATATGTATATATTTATGTAATATATTATATTATATATATAATATATATAATATATAATATATTATATATATATTATATATATTATATAATATTATATAATATTACATATATTATATAATATATATAATATATATAATATATTATATAATATATATAATATATTATATTATACATATTATATATTATATGTATTTGTATAATATATAATATATATTATATAGATTTATATATTATATATTTATATAATATATATTATATATTATATATATTTATATAATATATATTATATATAAATATATATATTAATATATATTTATATATAATATATAAAAGAGAAACAGAGTGAGTGGCAATGGCAAGCAACACTGGAAGGCTAGTCAGAGAGGCTTTCTGAAAGAGTGACTTTTGAAAGAGGGGCTTTCTGAAAGAGTGATGTGAAGGATGAAAGGAAGTCAGCCATGCAAATATTCAAGTGGAAATTGCTAAGCAAGTGATGATGGCAAATGTAAAGCCTGCTGTAGGATTGAGCTAGGAGCATTTATCAGATGTGCTTCTGGATAGCGGGTTGAAGCACAGTGATCCTGGGTATGTGAGAGGGTCAGAGAACTACACAGGGGCCGGTCCATACGGAGCATTAGAGGCCGTGTAAGGATTCTGGCATGTTTTTATTTGGAATAGAAAATCACTGGAGGATTTGAAGTGGGACATTAGTATATTCTAATATAACTTTATTTTTATTTTTTTGAGACAGGGTCTTACTCTTGTTGTCCAGTCTGGAGTTCAGTGGTGTGATCACAGCTCACTACAGCCTTGACCTCCTGAACTCAAGGGACCCGCCCACCTCAGCCTCCAGAGTAGCTGGGACCATAGGCATGCAACACCAGGCTTGGCTAATTTTTAAATTACGTTTTGTAGAGATGGGGTCTCACCATGTTACCCAGGCTGGTCTTGAGCTCCTGGGCTTAAGCAATCCTCCTGCCTTGGCCTCTCAAAATGCTGGGATCACAGGCATGAGCCACCATGCCCAGCAAGATATAACTTTAAATTGCTGCCACATATTAAAGTATAAAAGGACAAGAGTAGATGCAAGGGGAGGAAGAAATGGAGGGGTACAGGATATGCACCTAACACAGATATGGGAAATTGAGAATGCTTTGCTGGAGGAGGCAATGTATGAGCTCGGATTTTAAAGAGTTACTTGTAGTTGAACAACTGAAGCAGGTAACCTGGCTGATAGAGTAGAGCAAGAGACAGCAATGAGGGCGTAAAAAGCCATAAATCATTCTGTGGCAGAACACGAGGTCCAGAGGCATAACCAGAACCCATAATGAAGGGTCTTTTGTATTATGCAATGGTATTTGGGTTTTATCTTCAAAACAATAGAGCAACGAGAGGACTTAAGCAGGGCTGTGTCATGATCCACTTTCCCTTTCAGAATTAGCTCTCCTGAAATCCTGGGAAGGATAGACTGGGTGGGTTTGGCATGGAGAATGGTTGTCTACATGAACAGTGACAAGGGCCTAAAGCCCTAAACTAAGACCATGGATGTACATGTGAAATTATTAAATAGGGGTGGGAAGAAAAAGGAAACATCTATGGGTAGTTTCTAGTTCTCTGGCTGTTGTTGATATTCTCAAAGACAGAGCAGCAAACATGAGTTGGACAGGGGGAAGGAAGGGACTAGAATGAGGTGGTGGGCTTATATAAAAGAAGTATTATTTGCAATAAGAAATATGTCTCCAGGAGCCAATAACAGTGTAATAGTTGGAAAGTCATGTACATTGAAAGCTATTGAATAGTTTCTGTCAACTTAAAATCCAAATATATAATATAGGGTCAGATAGGTGTAGTTAAATAATGTATTTAGTTAAAAAAAAAAAACTCAAGTACATATCATAGTAACATTTACAAAGCTGCACATGAGGCTGCATACAATTTTTTATCAATCAACTAGTTAATGAAGATACGTATTTGTTCAGCATTATATCAACTAATATTAAAAATCATAATCATATTTTTTATTAAACACACTTAGTATGCTAAGAACTTTACATATATTAATTTTCTTATTTAATCTTCTTAGCTGTCACTATCAAGTTAGAACAAGTATTATCTCAATTTGTTGTACAATGAAGCTGAAACTCAGAGAGATTATGTAATTTGTCCAGTCACTGGCTAGTAAATGTGGGGTACAAGAATCCTACCCCTATTCTGAACGACAACCAGCAGCCTCTAACACATATTTTATTCAGCACAGCATGGTGATTTGTTTAGATGCCTCCTTGGGGCCTCTAATCTAACCACATAAAATAATATATTTTTAAGCAAGCTATTAGCTTTGGAATACAGAAAATATAAACCTGCTTTTTAAATTTTAAATGAATTTGGCATCATTTTAATTGGATAAAGGCCCTAATAAAAGTAAGAGTCATCAGGACTGGTTTCTGTGGTGGAAAAAATGAGGGTTTTGGAATCAAGTCTGGATTCAAATCCAATTCAGCACATATTGACTGGTTTATCTTAAGCACGTTTCTTTTCCTCTTAAATTTCACATCTGTGAAATGAGGGCTGTAACTCAGTGCTGGGTGCAGAATAGGCATTCAATAAATGCAGTCATTCGCTTTCCTATATTAAGTACATTAACCATTGAGTTAGAAGCTCAATTGTTAAACTAGCTTTCTCTTCAGCAAAAATGAAACTAGCAAGCTGGTTGCAGAATTTTCTTTCTTCGTCTCTGTTTAAATCAAGATAAAGCATTCTTTTTTTCTGGTCTGGATAACTTTGCCAGTCTCCGAATTGTCCCTCCCCTCCTAATGTGGAAAAAAACACACAAAATTAATGGAGAGCTGGCTGGCCTGTGCTTTTAGAATCTTGGGGTGTGGGTACTGGGGACTGGAACCTGCCCTGCTGAGTGTGTTCGTCACCAGCTCCTTCTCGCTTTCCGCTTGGCTTTTTGCCCTTCGTTCCCATGTGTTGGCTGTTCTCATTTCCAGATCAGAGTTGACCTTTTTTGTAAGGTTAAAAAAAGCGTTAAAAGCCTCTGCCTTTTTACTGTCATACATTATTAGCTTTCTCATCCCATCAAATAAAAGAGCTGCATTCTCCTTTACCCGGCTCTTGTGACTGATGTATTTAAAGAAAGGCCTTTTTTTCCTGTCCATTTTCTTACAGTTTACAAAGAAAAAAAACACACACACACACACAAAACTAACATCATGAATTAATTTAACAAATGTAGTAAAATAGCCTTCTATCTTCACGTAGAACTCCTTCCGCCCACTATAATTAAAAATTAATACGAAGTTGTTTTGAATCAATTACCCTAAAAATGTCAACATAATCACAAAAAATTAGGGCTGTTTCTCTTTTATTGTTAAGTGTATGCATTTTAAATATTTCAGTCTATATCAATGCATTGAGGGACAGATAGCAAAAAAAGATATTGCCATTGCATGACACAATTTTTAAAACTTTTTTGTTTTGAGATAACTGCAGATTCCCAGGCAGTTGTAAAAATAATATGGAGAGATTCCATATACCCATTATCTCTTTTTTCACAAATATTTTTAAACACAGTCATTTCTATTTGTGTGTGCCTGCATAGTACTTTAATAGGCCCAATGTACTTAATTTTTCTGAGAACTGAAAAGAATCTCTTTATTGTCAATACACTTTTTGCCTTCTCAGCAGTCAAACGCACACAAATATATACATATATATACATAAATATATATATATATATATTTACTTCTGGAAAATTCTTGGAAAACAGAATATTCAAGAGTCCCAAAATAAAAATACCAGAATTATTTACTATAAATGTATTGTTTAAAGTATGTAAAATAATCAGAATATTTATTGTAACACAAAACATTTTTGTTACTTATTATTCAAAGCATATAGAAAAGTTCCCAAATTTCATTGTGTTACAACTCATATAGTGGAATATGATGTATGCATGTGTGTGCACACACTCACGTTTGTGGTTATTTTAATTTGGAGATCATAAATTGTGTATGCCTTTAATGTGGTAATCTCTGCTATTTTCCTTGTGACATTTATTTTATCAACTTTTCTATAGGATTAGGAATCTCTCCAAAGATGCATATCTTTTGAGAGAGACAAACTGAACAAAATCTCTTTCAAAATAAAAGGGTTAAAACTCTCTTCAGGATTCTACAATGTTTTCCATGATCTAATCATAAAACTAAATTATAATGGTGACAGCCTTCCATATCTGGTTCCTCTGAGTCCCTTTAAATTAATTCAACACCATTACAATTCTGGGAAGCTAGAGGCTGTGACTTGCAGTCCAATTAAAAACATAACATAATTTAACTATTGATAAAAAGATAATCTTAGAAAGTTCCTTTTCATGGGAATTATTAAAAACTTGATATATTCCACATGGGAATAACAATTTTATTTCACCTCAGGTAAGAAAAGTAAATGGAAATAAATTCAATTGTAAGTACAACTCAAAGAACTGCCTCCAAAAATATAGTTTTGCAGACTTAACTGGTGTTCTTGATGATTAACAAAAAAAATAATGCTTTTCTTTCTAAGTTAAAAGTGAAAAAGGCAACAGTAAATCCTAATATAGCTTTAGCCTCTGACTCCAGCAAAACAAAACCACTGAATAGAAATTTCTCAGTACAGATTGGAAAAAGCTACTAGGTCAGTGAACAATTTTAGAAATGAATTTATAGACCACTTGAGTTCTTAATAGCTGAATAATACGTGCAAGGATTTGGCACAAGTGTTAAAAATGACTAAACCTAACTAATGAGGTAGACAGTAGTAACTCACTTTTGGTTATAGCCTTTGTTGAAGCTCTAGTTTGTAACAACTTTTATTAACTATTCAATAAATCCTTAACTAGTAGAGTTACAAATTCTAGGGGATCTTATCAGGAAATAGCAGCTCTTTTTTATTTTCTCTACTTGGTCTGGAAATGGCTGACCTCTGGGCTCTGGCACAAAGAGAAATGTCTTCCTTGAGAAGGCAGCCATGGGAATATCCACTAGGTAAAGGGAAAAAACAGTGCCTACATTTTTTTTTCTTTTTTAAAGAATACAACTTTTTTGTTACTTTTAAATATATTATGAACAAGACGCTTGACTGTCCAAAAAACAATACCTACATAAAAATAATGACTTTTGTTCTACACTCCAAGTTTTTATTATCTTAGAAACTGGCGATGACCAGGTTTCCTTTTATGACTCGTTAAAAAGAAATTCAACAAACAAATTATATCAATGATATCAATAAGCAATTTTAAGATGTTTATTTTAAACCTCTCCTCCCTTCTACTTCATCTCCACACCACTTCATCAAAGCATCCTGATTCACCTTCTCATCTTCCCTATCAATTTTTAGCTCCAAGGCAGCCCAAGTATTGAAGAAATGGATCCAGATACTAGAGGCCACTGGAGGTCCAGGCTGATGGGCAAAACTGTGATGCCTCCAGGTTAACACAGTTACTGAACTTGGTCTATCAAATAAACAGTAATGGTGTTGTCATGTAGGTTTCAACAGAAATACAACAAAGAGGCTGGAAAGGTAGGCAGTTAACAGCTGAAAGAGCCACAGATGATGAAGGAAGATTCTAAACATTGGATTATGGCAGAGGCGGGTTCCCATAACTGAAATGGGGGCTCACAAGAGCAAAGTGGTGTCATTCAGGGCCTAGACATAATGTTGCAATAAATCTTTCTGACCTTGAGATCCATGAAGAAGCCTCTTGGGGTATACAGTCTAGTGTATTTGCAGTGGACTTGCACACAAGACTGTCTTATTCTAATGATGCACCTTAGGATAGGTGCCTAGGAAATACTATAGAAGTCTCGAATGTTCCCCATTTTATCGTTGACTTAATGGCAAGGTAACTGAATAAATAAGCTAAAGCAATAAAATAAATTTCTGTTTCAAATTAGGATTGACTGAAAACTGGTGCAGAATACCTATACTTGAAGGAAAGTAAGTTTATTAGTGGAACACAGGATTTGGAAGATAATGATGTTTATTGGAGTCAAAGAACAATAAGATGGGGGCTGATGTTCAGGGTTTGCTGTGAGAATCCAATGAGGTAATATTTTTAAGAGTAGTTTCTTAAGTATGAATCACTTTAATATGTTTATTAATACCTTATTGCCCTGATATTTCTACTGACTCTAGTTACTAAGGTCAATAAATTTAATGAATAAGAATGCATATGCATGATTGTGGGGTGCACGCAAACCATAGAAATGCCAGTTTTACTTTGATGGTGCATCTTTATTTTCCTCCAATCTTAATTGGAAAATGCCAAATTGGTATCTCAGGTCTATACCCATTAACATCGTACTACTTATAAAATTGTGAATGAGTTGAAATCCCCTAGCATTTCTATTAGGGTTTTGCTAGCCTTACCGGAAATTCTCACAAACAGTACTCATGATTTTCCGGTAGTCTTTTTTTTTCTTTTTTTTAATTACAGATGCTCCTTGACTTACAATGGAGTTACCTCCAGAAAACCCATTGTAAATTGAAAATATCAGAAATAAAAAATGCATTTAATGCCTTGATAACCCCATCCTAAAGTTGAAAACCTTTGAGTTGAACCATCATGAGTCTGGGACCATCTGTATATGCTTTGCTTTTGTGCTTTTTGCAACACTATGCTACTGCATGTTTTTGCTTCTGTTCTAAGGTTTTTCTTTTCTGATTCTTTCATTGTCTTTGTCTGCTTTGGCTGCCATAACAAAATACCTGAGACTGGGTAGTTTATAAGAACAAACATTTAATTCTTTCAGTTACAGAGGCTTGGAAGTCCAAAATCAAGGCATTAGCATGTTTGGTATCCAGTGAAGGCTACCCATGGCTTCCAAGGTGGCACTTTGTTGATGTGTCTTCACATGGCAGAGGGGTGAATACCCTGTCCTCATGTGGCAGAAAGTGGAAGGGCAAAAAAACATGACTTGTTTCTTTCAGCATTTTATAAAGGCATGAATCTCATTTTAGAGAGTGGAATCCCCATGACCTAATTGCCTCCCAAAGGCCCCACCTTTCAATACCATCACCTGGGGTTTAAATTTTAACATATAAATATTGGAGGGATTCATACATTCTAACCATAGCATTCCACCCAGGGCCTAAGCCTCTCTGAGGCATCCTTTGAAATTGTAGTGGAGGCAGCCATGCCTGCACAGCTCTTGTGCTCTGCAGAGTCAGCACCTCAAGGATGTCACCAAGGTTTATTACTTGTGCCTTCTGGAGGGGTAGCCCAAGTTGCACAGGGCCCGCTTAAACCAAAGCTGGTGGGTGGCCAAGGGGCTCTGCGCCAGAATGCAGGGAGCAGAGGCTTGAGGTAAAACTGGGCATCTGTCCTTGAGATCCCACAGATGCCCTGGGCCCCTCCCTTGAAACAGTTTTGCCCTCAAGTCCCTGGCAGTCTGGGCCTATGATGGAAGAAGTGGCAGCCTCAAATATCTCCAAAATGCCTTAGAGTCATTCTTCTGTTGTCTTGGTAAATATTATCTGGCTTCCTTCTATCCAGAATAATCTCCTTATCAAATATACTCTTGGCTACTCCCTCACTGTTCTCTCCTAAACATGCCTTTTCTTTCTTTTTTAAAAACATGGCCAAGCTGATAATTTTTCAAATTTCTAACTTCTGCTTGTCTTTTGATTATACATTCTATCCTTATTTTGCTTTTCTCTTTTTGTATTTTACTACTGGCAGTCAGGAGAAGTCATGTCGTCACACCTTCAACACTTTGCTTAGAGATTTTTTTTCTGCTAAATATCCTAGTTTATCATCATTAATTTCTGATTTACATGAAACAATAAAACATGGACATGATTGAGTCAAGTTCTTTGCCACTTTATAACAAGGATGGTCTTTCCTGCCATTTCCAGTACCTTATTCCTCATTTTCATCTAGGATCTCATCAGAATTGCCTTGACCATCTATATTTCTATCAACATTCTTATCAAGAGCATCTCAGTAGTCTCTAAGAAAATTGAAGCTTTCTCTATAGCTCTCCTCTTTTTCTGAGCTCACACCAGATTAGCCTCTATAGTCCAGCCTCTACCCATTACCCAGTTTTAAAGCTGTTTCCACATTTTTAGGTATTTGTTATAGCAACAACCAGGTTCAGTGTTGACTGATTTCTGTCATAGTTTGCTCCTGCTGCTATAACAAAATACCTGAGACTGGGTAAATTATAAGAAGAGAAATTTATTCCTTACAGTTCTGGAAGCTGGAAAGTCCACCATCGAGGTGCTAGTAGAGTTGGTGTCGGTGAGGGCTGCTCTTTTCTTCCAAGGTGGTGCTTTTGTTCCTGGTGGTAAAGCCTTCTGCCAGACAGCAAAAAAGGTGAATGCTGTGTTCTCACATGCAGGAATCAGAAGGGCAAGAGGCCTAGCTAGTTCCCTTCTGCTGTTTTATAAGAGCATTCGGCTCATTCGCTAGGGTGGAACCCTTATGATTAATCACCTCTCCAAGGCCCCACCAACATAGGAATTTTGGAGTGACACATACATTTAAAACATAGCACTCACTGCCCCTGCTGCTATAAAGATTTCTAATCTTTGCCTGCATATACTTCTTGGCATTAGTTCCCTCTGGTCTCTTCTGCTCTCACCATTAAAAACTCATTCCATCCTCTCACTTTTCGTGGTGCAGCTTTCATCTTTTGTAGTATGACTTCCTGGATCCTAGCTACAATTACAGCCTGAGGTATGTGACGACTCTCAAATTGTTTTCCGCTGTTTGCCACGGTAGAGAAAGCTGCTTATCTGTCCCACAGCAAGGATGCAGTGAGGTGAAAATGAAGGGTTCTTAAAATATTTTGAGTCCCAGAACCCTTTGGGATCTAGTTAAAATTACTATGAACCCTCAAGAAAGAAAGTATCCATACATAAGTATTATTCTGCATACAATTTTAAGAGATTTACCCCTGAAGTCATACATGTATCTGCTACTATTCTTTTGCCCAATATAGATCTACAATCTTTGCCCAAGGACCTTGCACCTCAGGTTAAGAGTTTTCTTATGCAGAGAAAAAAGATCATAGACTTTGTAATAATCCGGAGTGCAAATCCTGATTTTGACTATGTGATTCTAAAAGAAAACAACATTTCACTGAGCTAAAGCTCCCGCTTTTGTAAAATAAGGTTAACAATATTTATATTTCTGTGTTGTTAAGGATTAGAGATAATTTGATAATATCCTGGCATAGGGAAGCTCCTCAATAAACATAATATCATAATTAAAAACAATGTATCTCATTACTTCTAGTATAACATTAGGTCCTGCATTAAGATAACAATATTTGGTGTGTAGTGAACTAAATTAAAATTGTATTTAAGAAATTGCTGTGCCATATATTTTTCCCTCTTCAAATTTGAGCTATGGGCTTGTGCTAATTTTCACTGCTATGTTACTGTATTTATGTGCTGGTTATGTGAATAATAACCAGTGTTGAGTCAAGCCTGTGATAAAAGTTCTTAAATTCCTTCTAGTTACAGGAAGGAGGATTTTTTGATAGAGTTTAAAGCAGATAATTTATTCAACTAAAACTTTGCTCCCGTAGGCTTTTAACTCTTAATTGCAGCTTTATACATTGATTGGGATTTGTACAAATTTGGATTCTAAGTTTACAAAGTGTCTTATGACCATTAAAAAATTTCAGATATCATTCCTGTTATAATTTATTAAATTGGAATCGGAAGGGTCTCAATAATTAAATAGTTGCTTACACACTTTGTACAATTTCATCACAAATATGGAAGGAAAGAGCTGAAACTTGCCCAGGTTAATGCTGCTGAGATCTCAATAATCATGTTGATAGATGCTAACATGTAAAGATGGTAATCACACACCTCCTGACCTCTGGAGAGAATACAGGAACATGAACAGAGAGGCTCACCTTTTGTCTACACTGAAACAAAAGCATAATCATATCCTCTTGAGCTAAGAGGGAGAATAAAATCCCAGTTTTAGTTGTTTATGCTCTTGGTGTACTCGTTTTATCATTTGCTCACAAACACCCGTTATGGGCCAGTCTCTTTGCTTGACCTTAGAGATAAAAAGATATATAACACATAGGTCTTGCTTTCACAGGCAAAGTAGAGAGTGAGTGTTTGATTCCCATTTAGAACAAGACTGCAAAGTGCTGTGGTTAAGAACACAGGCTTTACTATCCAACAGACCTGGTCAGCATCCTGCCTCTGATATTTACTGTCATGCCAATTTAGCCACATTTTCAAAGCCCTCTGTGAATGGTATGTAACTTGCAGGATTGGTGCAGAAATTAAATAGCATAACATATGTGACATGCTTAGCAAAATGGCTAACATATACTAGTTGCTCAATAAACAATGGTTATCTTTATTGCATCTACATCACGTTAATGCCAATAACAGCGACAGCTTCTCAGTGACACCATGGAGTTTTATTTTTTTGCTGAGTGCGCACAGATAGGAGTTGCTCTGGAGCAACTTTTAATTGCTAAATACTATTAAAAACAATAACCTACTTATTTCAAACAAATAATCATTTTATATTAAAGAATCTCATAAGGTATGCTTTACTAGCTATTTTCTGACGGTAATCTAAGTCTGAGACATTCCAATTAAAATGATCTCTTGGTTTTTTTGAAACCCTCCATTAAGAACAGATACTATGAAGAAAAAATAGAAAATTAAGATTAAATAAAATCTGTATCTATGTTTTGTTATCCTAATCTCTGAAACAAATCAACAATTTATATTTTATTTCCAAAATGCATCCGATTATTTGTTTCACAAAACTACTAATGTATTCATATGTACATACACACATTTACACTTACACATACACAGATGTGTATTTATCAACCAAGTGCCCAAATCTCAAGAAGATACCTTATTAGGCAACATCACGTTTTCTTTCTTTTTTTTTTTTTTTTAGAGACGGAGTCTTGCTCTTTCACTCAGGCTGGAGTGCAGTGGTGTGATCTTGGCTCACTGCAACCTCCCCCTCCCGGGTTCAAGCAATTCTCCTGCCTCAGCCTCCCGAGTAGAGCCTCCGAGATGCTGCTGAGATCTCAATAACCATGTTGATAGACACTAACATGTAAAGATGTTTTATTTTTTGACTACAGGCACACGCTGCCACACCTGGCTAATTTTTTTTTTTTTTTTTTTTTTTGTATTTTAGTAGAGATGGGGTTTCACTGTGTTGCCCAGGCTGGTCTTGAACTCCTGAGATCAGGCATTCCACCCGCCTCAGCCTCCCAAAGTGTTAGGATTACAGGCATGAGCCACCGCACCCGGCCACATCGCATTTTCTTGGTTAGGCATTAGCACATCTCTTTGAGAGTAACTGCCCAATGTCTGTACTTTTTTCTCACTATAGACTTTCTAACAATAGCAAATAAAAACAAAATAATCTCAAAACTAAATTTTAAAATACTTCTTACCTCAATTACCCATCAGGAGCCATAGAACTTAAATGAAAATAACCAAATCTCCTGGTTTCAAAAAATTGTTATTAAAAATAAAATTGTCTTATTTCCTCCTATATTTTCTTAATAAAATATTCTTCCATGACCCACAATGCATTATATAAGAACATGTCAAATATAAGTGACCAATTCCTTATATAAACCTTAATAAATATATACTTTTGCATGATACCTTGTACAATAAACCCTTAAGTTCTGGAATGCATTTGTAGACACAATTCAATTTTTCATAGACGTAATGTGATCTTTTAAAAGCATTATTTTTAAAAGCCACAGTGCTTTTTCTTCTTCTGCCACTGACTCTAAAGTTATTGGTAATTTCTTGAATGTTTCCATGACACCTGACAAATATGGCTAAGTATTTCCATAATGTCTATCACAGTGATATCTAGGTGCTCTGAAAGAAGTATTAGACTATAAATGTAATGAATGAGGGAGAGTGCAGAGCTCATGTGTTTCCACAACTCTGTTGGAGCTGTTCAAGTAGTTATGGGTTAGAGGAAACTGTATAGGGTCAGTGCTTTTGGTTTATAGAGTTATAATTGCCATTTGGCTGGAAAAGGGAGAGAGTTGCTACTTCACTCCTGTGGCCCCAGGACTTAGGGTATTAACATTTGTAAATTTTATAATCGGTAGTTTTAGAATTTGATTTTTCAATTTTTAAAAGTAGTAACATGAACGTATTTCTAATTCAGCTTTCCTATGAACAGGGATTCCTAATGGACTGACAATAATGAATGTATAATTCAAAGTTGAAATTAAGTAAGGATAAAAAAGACATGTTAATAAACTGAGATTGTTTAGTCTAAACACGTAGGATAGTAAATAATAATAATAGTAACCACAGTTATAAAGTACAGTGGGCTGAATGCTTGTGTCCACCCAAAATCCATGTGTTGAAACCTAATCCTAATGTGATGGCATTTGGAAGTGGGGCCTGTAGGAGGTAATCAGGTCATGAGAGTGGAGCCTTCATGAATGGGATTAATGCCTTTATAAGAAGAGGCCGGAAAACTGTCTAGCTGTCCTTTCTGCATGTGAAGATACGGCAATAAGATGGCTGTTTGCAAACCAGGAACAGGACTTCAACTATGCTGGCACCCTGATTTTGGACTTTCAACCTCCAAAATTGTCAAATATAAATGTCTATTTTTTTAAGGTTTCTAGTTTGAGATACTTTGTCATAGCAGCCCAAGCTGGCTAATATACTAAGCATAAAAATATTTAGTCTTTTGGAATTGCTCTGGTGCTTTAAATTTAAGCAAGACTTTGGTTTGTCTAAATAAGCCTTGCAGTATGCTTGCCATGTTATGACTGAGGAAAAAAAAAAAGTAAAATTACACTCACAGTTTATGTCAGCATGAGGAGTTAAGCTTGATATAACTGAGAAGTTTATTAAGAATTAAAATGAATTCCTAAGGGGAAATATGGAATTTTCCAAAAATATGTCTAAACATTTCTTAATCTACCTGACACTTTTGAGGCTGTGTGTTAGGAAAGCAAGAAGTTGGCCGGGTGCAGTGGCTCATGTCTGTAATCCCAGCACTTTGGGAGGATGAGGTGGGTAGATAACAAGGTCAGGAGATCGAGACCATCCTGGCCAACATGGTGAAACCCCGTCTCTACTAAAAATACAAAAATTAGCCAAGTGTGGTGGCACGCACTTGTAATTGCAACTACTCAGGAGGCTGAGGCAGAAGAGTTTGAATCCAGGAGGTGGAGGTTGCAGTGAGCCAAGATCACGTCATTGCCCTCTAGCCTGGCTACAGAGTGAGACTCCATCAAAAAAAAAAAAAAAAAAAAAAGCAAGAAGTTGCATACAAGATCTCTGGTCTCTTTATTTTCTATAAATTTGGCACATTTTAATGTATATATTTGAGTTACACAACATGAGGTTTTGATATACACATATATAGTAAAATGGTCACCACACTCAAGCAAATTAATATAGGTCACTTCACAGTTACCTTTTTTTATGTGTGATAAGAGCACTTAAACACTACTCTCTTAGTAGATTTTCAGTATGAAATACAATAGTCCTTAACTATAGCCCTTATGCCATACAGTAGATCTTTAGACCTATTCATTCTATGTAACTACAACTTTGTACCTTTTGACCTGTATCTCCTCATTTTTCTCCCCCCTTAACTCCTGCTGGCCACCATTCTGCTCTCTGTTTCTACGTATTCAACTTACAGAATATTAACATGTAAGTGAAATCATGCAATATTTTTATTTCAATGTCTGTCTTATTTCACTTAGCATAATGTCCCTAGTTTTGTCCATGTTTTTGCAAATGACAGGATCTACTTTTTAGAAGACTGAATAACATTCCATTGTGTGTTTCTGCACATGTGTGTGTATTTCTTTATTCATCTATCGACAAATACTTAGGTTGGTTTCACATCTTGACTATTGTGAATAATGCTGCAGTAAACATGAGAGCACAGATTTCTCTATGTAGTGCTGATTTCATTTCATTTGGGCATATACCCAGAAGAGGTATGGTTGGGTCATATGGTAGTCCACTACCTATTGTTTTGAAGAACTTTAATACTGTTTTTCATAATGACTATATCAAATTACATTCCAACCAATGGAATGTTGTTGTAGATGTACAAGCATTCCCTTTTCTCCACACTTTGGCCAATACTTGTAGCTTATCTTTTTGATAACAGCCATTCTAACAAATGTGAGGTGATATTGACATTTCATTGTGGTTTAGATTTGTGTTTCCCTGACGATGAGTGATGCTAGGCACCTTTTCATGTATCTCTTCACCACTTTTACGTCTTCTTTGGGAAATGTTCATTTAGGTATTCTGTCTATTTTCTAATCAGCTTACTTATTTTCATTTTGTTTGCTATTGAATTGTATGAGTTTCTTGTATACTTTGGATCTTAACATTTTATCAGATATTTGGCATGCAAATATTTTCTCCCAGTCTGTAGGATTCTTTTCATTTTATAGATTGTTTCCTTTGTCATGTGGAAGCTTTTTATTTTAATGTAGTCCCACTTATTTATTTTTGCTTTTATTACCTGAACTTTTGGTGTGATCACCAGAAAATAATTGCCAAGGCCAAATTTATTATTTAATTATAATGTGAATCTATTTCTGCTTGATATAGTTTGGATTTTTGCCACCTCCAAATTGCATGTTGAAATGTAATTCCCAATGTTAAAGGTGGGGACTGGTGGGAGATATTTGAGTTGTAGGGGAAGATCCTTCATGGCTTGGTGCTCTCCTCTCAATAGTAAGCGAGTTCATGTGAGATCTGGTTGTTTAAAAATGTGTGGCACCTCTTCCCTGTCTCTCTCTTGCTCCCACTCTGATGATGTAATATGCCTGCTGCTGCTTTGCTTTCTGCTGTAAGTAAATTCTCCCTGAGGTCTCCCCAGAAGCTGAGCAGATGCTTGCATTATGTTTGTACAGCCTACAGAACCATGAACCAATTAAAACTCTTTTATTCATGAATTACCGTGCTTCCGGTATTTCTTTATAGCAACATAAGAACAGACTAACCCAGCAATTGGTACCAGGAATAGGGTGTTTCTATAAAGATACCTGAAATCATGGAAGTAGCTTTGAAACTGTGTAACTGTCAGAGGTTGGAAAGTTGAGAGGGCTCAGAATAAGATAGGAAGATAAAGGAAGGTTTGAGATTTCTTAGATACTGGTTAAATGGTTTGACCAAAATGCTGACACTGATATTGACAATGAAGGCCAGGCTGACAAGGTCTCAGAAATGAGAAACTTACTGGGAACTGGAGCAAAGGTCATGCTTATTATGCCTTAGCAACGAATTTGGCTGCATTGTGTTCATAACCAAGGGATCTGTGGAAGTGTGAACTTAAGAGTGATGACTTAGCATATATGAAAGATAAAATTTCTAGGCAACAAAGATTTCAAGATGTGGCCTGGCTGCTTCTAACAGCCTATGTGCAGATGCAGTAACAAAAAATTACTTAAAGTTGGGACTTATATTTAAAAGGAAAGTAGAATGTAAAAGTTTGGAAAATTTGCATCCTAGCAATGTATCAGAAAAGAAAAGCCTGTTTTCAGGGGAAGAACCCAAGCAGGCTGCAGATCAATCACTTGCTAGAGAGATCTGCATGACTAAAAGGGAGCCAGGTTCTGATAGCCAAGGCAATGGACAAAAGAACTTGAAGGTATTTTGAGAGATCCATGAGGCAGCTCCTTCTATCACAGGCCCAGAGACCTAAAAGGGAAGAATGGTTTCATGGGCCAAACCAGGCGTGCTAAAGCCCTGTGCCATCCCAGGATGCTAATCCCCATCTCCCTGCTGCTCCAACTCCCGCTATGGCTAAAAGGTCCCCAGATACGGCCCAGGCTGCCCCTTTGGACAGCATAAGCCATAAGCCTTGGTAGCTTCCAAATGGGCTTATACCTACAGGTGCACAAAATGCAAGAGAAGGCTGCTTGTTGGCTTCCATCTAGATTTTAGTGGATGTATCAGAAAGCCTGGGTACCCAAGCAGAAGCCTGTCACAGAGGCAGAGACCTTACAGAAAACCTCCACTAGGCCATTGCAGAGGGGAAATGTGGGATTGGAGTCCCAACACAGAGTCAGCCCCAACACACTGCCCAGTGGAGCATGGGAATGGGGCCACCACCCTCCAGACCACAGAATGGTAGATCCACTGGTAGCTTGCATCCTATGCCTGGAAAAGCCACAGGCACTCAACTTCAACCCATGGGCACAGCCAAGTGGGCTGCAGCCTGCAAAGCCATAGAGGTGGAGCATCCCAGGGCCTAGGGAGCCCATCCTTTGCACCAGTGTGCTCTAGATGTGGGGCATGCAGTCAAAGGAGATTATTTTTGAGCTTTAGGATTTAATGATTGTCCTGCTGGATTTCAGACTTGCATTGGAGCTGTACCCCTTCTTTCAGTCAATTTTTCTCCTTTGGAATGGGAATGCATACCCAATGCCTATACTACTATTATATCTTGGATGTAAATAACTTTTTTAAATCTCACAGGCTCATTGATGGAAGAAACTCATCTCTAGATCAGACTCTAGACTTGGGACTTTTGAGTTAATGCTGGAATGAGTTAAGACTTTGGTGAACTGTTAGGAAGGTATGATTGTATTTTGCAATGCAAGGAGGACATGAAATTTGTGGGGGGGCGCAGAGGAAGAATGATATAATTTGGATGTATGTTCCCTCAAAGTCTTATGTTGAAATATAATCGCCAGTCTTCGGGGTGGGGACTGGTAGGAGATATTTGGGTCACGGGGACGGATGTCACATGGCTTGGTGCTGTCCTCACAATAGTGTGTGGCACCTCCCTCCTTTCTCTCTTGCCCCTGCACTCATCATGTGACATCCCTGGTTCACCTTCCACCACGAGTAAATAAATCTCTAAGGCCTCCTCAGAAACCAGTATCATGCTTGTCCAGACAGCCTGTAGAACCGTGAGCCAATTAAATGAGCCAATCAAACTGCCTTTCTTTATAAATTACTCAGCCTCGGGTATTTTTTATAGCAACACAAGGACAGACTACCACACTGTTCTTTCTTCAATTTTCTCATTGAATATCTGAATGTTGATAAGTGGAAAGGTACATTCTAGTCATTCTAGTGAATAACTAGATGTTACTTTCTGGCACTATTCTGGAAAGATTACTAAAAATCTATTGACTCACCTCAAAATGAAAAGGAAGTTATGACGAGTAGTACCTAGTACATGTGCATTAAGAACAAGTGAAACCCACTGGGCAGCCAAAGGATGATGTACCAGGGCAGCATGAAACATCTGACAAAATAGCTCAGGGATCCCAGTGTGAAAGCTAGAGAGACCCAAACCCTATGGTGGCAGTTTTGAGGTGAATGTTTTAATTGGCAGCCTTCTTCTACAAAGATTCTCTCTTGGGCCTTCCCAACTCAAAAATTATACTAATGACTTCAAAGAAAAGAATTATGGCATTCTGATCACACTTTGGAAAAAGTGAACAGCCAGTGAGTGGCTTTTATGATATTGTCAGGATTTTTACAAACCAAATAAATAAAATAAAATTTAATAACCTTAGAAATTGCCCCACAAAGATTAAATAAACCAGTTGTACTAATGTATATAATGGGAAAATAGGTAATTTAAAAGTGATTAAAAAGCGTTAAGTGAAAATTACCTTCATTAAACAAATATTTGTTGGGCATCTAATATCTGCCAGTCACTGTGCTAGAGTTATGAATGAAAAGGTAAAGAAGACAAATACACTTTTCTTTTTAACCTCATGGAGTTACATCCTAGTTAGTGAGATAAAAAAATTAAACAGCAAATGAATATGTAAACAAAATAATGATTTTGAAAGTGCTAGAGGCAGAGGAGAAGGAAGGGCTGTCAAGAGAAAGTCCAATAGGGAAGGGATATTTTAGATCAAATACCCAGGGAGGTCCTCTTTGACCATGTAATATTTAAGTAGAGGTGTGAAGAAAGAGAAGAGGCTAATCACATGAAGAGGCATGGGAAGAATTTTTCACATAAAGAGAATAACAAATACACAGTTTTGGGGGCAGAAAAGACCCTGATGTGGTCTAGAAAGAGCTAATAGGTCGGTAGTGGTGGACTGTGGAGATCCAGGAGGAGAAAAGTATATGATGACATTTTAAAGGTAGAGGGATGCTGAAACACATTATTATGGTAATCATATAAAACATTATTGTGGCCTTAATTAAGGTAGTCGCAGAGACAGAGAAAAGAGGACAATTTGAAATATACATTAGAGGTAGAACAGATAAGATCCACTGATGGATTAGAGGTGAAGGTAAGAATTAGGGAGCAGAATTAAAACTGTCTCTCAATTTTCTGGTTTGAGATAGCATGAGGTGATTATGCTACTTCATAGAGATAAGTTAGGGTGAAAAAGATTTAGGGGAGATTCAAGATTTCCATGTTGCCATGTTATATTAAAAGTGAATGTGAGATCTTTCAGTGGAGTGCAAAATAGTCAATTAAATATATGAGAAAAGGTCTGAATTAGAGACATCACTATGAGACTCATAAGCACAGAGATGGCATTTCAAGTTTGTCAATATATGAGACTATCTTGGGAGAGAGATAGAAAAAGGATTAAAAGAGGGTTCAGGACTGAGCCAGGTAGAAACTCAGCATTTAGGGGTTGCAAGAGAAAGAGGTGGTGAAGGAGACCAAAGACTGGCCAATGAGGATTGTAAAATCATGTAGTTTGAGGAGACATGGGAGGCAAGAGGGAAAAGTATTTTTAAAATGAGGGAAAACATCAGCTTAATCAGATGGAATATGATGAGAATCAAAAGGCTATTGGATTTGGCAACTGGGATGTGATGAAGATCTTGACAAGTGCAGTTTCGGTGAAGTTAGAGAGAAATATGATAGATAATAGGAGGTGAGAATAGATAGAAGAGATGGAGAAAAGAGAAAATGGAAGGCAAGGAAATAGAAACATTACATTTAATCAAATAATTTTAGAAGTTTCAGTAAAAGGAGCAGCAACAGGGTGGAGTGTTGCCTGGAAAGAAATGTAGTGTCAAGGGAGGTGTTGATGTTTAATGAAAAATTTTAACACATGATAGTATGCTTATGTAAATCTAATAGTAACAAAGAAAGTTTGATAACTGCATGATCAAAATTCTTAATAAACTAGAAGGCAAAATCAAAGAGAGACACAAAGTACAGATAAACATTGGTTTGTAGCTTTGGATGTAGGAACTTGAGGAAGTTGTACTTTCTTCTGTTTTCTCAAAGAAGTATGAGTTGATGTCAATAGCAAAGTCTTAAAGGGTAGAAGAATTTGTGGGAACTTTGAGAAGAAAATGTAAGGCATAAAGTAGTCATTGTGTGGGAAATATAAAAATTAGACTCCTGGGGAAACACAGTATTATTACACGGAAGGACTGAGCATCCAGTTGAGGTTTGCGATAATGAATTTAAAGGGAACTAGTTAGCTTGAGTGGTTTACTCCAAATATTTTCAGCTACAGTTTTTTTTGGTGGAAGATTTTTGGACAGAAAAAGGGAAGTGACATGCAGAAAACAGAAGTGTTGAACATAAACAACTAGACTAGTTACAGGTTGGCATTTGCCTTATTTGGACCTGGTTTGAAAAGTTGGCTGCTTTTGATTGGCTGAAACTCCGAGATTGTAACAAGAGTAGGCTACAATTTGTTTACACATCAAGTTACATTCACTGTAACCAGTTAGGTTACAGTTAGGTTAGTCTACAGTTCACTGTGCACTGAGAAACCTTAGGCTGAGCTTAGAGTATGTAAGGAGGCAGCTTTAAGCTAAACTGCGAAACTGAATTTAACAGTTTCCTCATTTTGGTCATCTTTTCAATTTTGAGAGATTGACTTTAGGCATTGCTGTCACACTGTCATCATTCTAAATGTACTTATTTGGTCTCAAATCTTACCGGGGAATAGCAGGTCAGTGAATTTTGTAAGGTGGGAATAAGGACTTCAGGTTACTTTTTTGTAATGGTTAGAGTACAGGGGACCTCCTTGTGCTGTTATCTCGTTTTCAGAAGTAAAACAAAACCAGGTCTGTTTTAGGACTCATCTCTTTCTTAAAGTGTTAGTTTGATTATGTCACATTTAGCATGAGTGACTGATCTTGGTTTGGTGTGGTCTGGTGTGTTGGGGCCTAGTGTACAAACTCAGTCTAAAACAATGGACTGCCATAATTTTAACAATTCTCCTTTTTTGGTCAGGTTCTCATTTAGGCGAGAGTGTGACCAAAACTAGGGGCCTTAGCTCCACTTCAGTTGCCATCATTTTGGGTTTCTGGTCTCAGCATGTCATTCATAGGTTACTGTGTCCTTAGAGTGCACATTTTAGTTTTTGCCATTTTAGTTGAAGAAGGATCATTTGACATTCTACAGATAGCTACATGCTACCATTTAAAACTTCTGAGAGAATACAGTGCACCAGGGAGATGACTATTATGTCTATCTGGAGGATAATTCCAAGAGCTCAGAATATGCTCCTTAGCCAGGGTCCTCATTAACCAAACCAACTAAAATCAAATAGATCAAAGAATGAGTTAGATAGGGAGTCTACTCATTTCAACCAAGCAGCCTATTCATTAATCCCCTACATCTGAGCCTCTGTAATACCCGATGTATTCCTCTATGTCCAGCTAGAACTATCAGCAACTGTGTAGAAATTTCTGTGCTCAGCCAGTAAGTAATCTACAGCAATTCTACTATTTAGCACAACTTTCACAAGAGAATTTAAAGCTTTGTTGTGTAACCATAGCCTTTGCAGTAGAATCTGCTATAGAGCCGATTGTGGGGGACAAATTTCTAATCATTGCCTCATTTACTCCAAGCCATGGATAAAGAGACCTAACAAATAATGCCCATCCAGAAGAGTAAAGGCCTCTGGAAATGTTTTCTTTAACTTATGCTGGCAGTGTTCTCTTTAATCTATGATGTAGTTTAAGCGGACCACTGTTCTTCTTTTTCTGACTGATTATGAAGCAAAAAAGGTACTATTAACATTTCTTTCCAGCTTCTTCGTTTCCAGTACTCAAGAAAATGGTAAAGCTCCTCTACTGTTGTGATTTGCCAGAGGAACATTATGAAAGAAGAGAGTAGGAAGGGAATTGAAGATGTTTTAGGGAATGATTACAGGACAGAAAATGAGCTCCATATTGGAGAATAAGGGACATAAGGATAGGTGTAAACTTCTGAATGGTGAAAAAGAGGTAGGATAAAGGGGTTCACAATTTTTTTTAAGAAAGTAACACCAGGGTCATTAGGGCAAGTTAACTTGTAAGATTATATGTGGGAGCTGAGCACGGTGGCTCACACCGGTAATCACAGCACTTTGGGAGGCTGAGGCAGGCAGATCACGAGGTCAGGGGTTCTAGACCAGCTTGACCAACATGGTGAAACCCCATCTCTATTAAAAATACAAAAATTAGCTGAGTGTGGTGGCATATGCCTGTAATCCTAGCTACTCAGGAGGCTGAGGCAGGAGAATTGCTTGAATCTGGGAGGCAGAGGTTGCAGTGAGCCGAGATAATGCCATTGCACTCCAGCTTGGGCAACAGAGCAAGACTCCATCTCAAAATAAATAAATAAATGAATCAATAACTATATATATATATGTGTGTAAATAAAGATTTTATGTAGTGACTAGAGTGAGATGTTTTATACTAAAGTTTCAACAGCTTCACAATTTCCAGTAACGATAAAGTCTAGAATGTGATCATGGCAGATGGTGAATTAAGGGGAAGAAAGAAAATTATCACTGGAGTTGAGGTCAAGAACTAACAGTCCAGGGTCCATCACATGGATGTTAGAATGTTAGGTCAACACCGTGTTGTGATTGTGCTTCCTGAATGATTGTGTGGTCTTAGGCAGTACTAATGAAGGTATAGTAATTAGAAGAAGGGAGATGGTAGTTATGCTCTGTGGGACATTGGAAAGCCTTTATTTTAGTAATGTCTTTAACTCTGTGTGCCACACTTTGAAAGGGATTATGCCAAACAGAAAAAGAATCAAAGCAACAGAAAAGGATAGTGAGAAAAATTTTAAATATATCATAAGAGAAACAACTGAAGAGATTAGGAGTGTTTAGATTAGAAAAGAGAAAAACATTAGGGGAAATTGAGAATTGTTTTCAAATAGTATGTAGGGAAAAAAACTGGATTTGTTCTGTGTTGTTTCTGAGGAAGAACTGATAGATCAAAGCCTGTATCTTACAGGAAAAGATATTTCAGACAATGAAGTTTTCTTACAGTCAAGTATGTCTAAAGACAAAATAAGTTTCCTTGCAAAATATTGAAGTCTTATCATTGGAGGTGTCCAATCTGGTAGGCATATGGACAAGGATTTTCAAGAATCAGAGGCTAATGTCCTTTCAAATGTCCACAGTCCATAAGGTCCTCAAATCCAGAATAATCCAGCATTCAAGACCATGAGTTTTAATGTGGTGATGATTTTTTCCTGGTCTATGTATTTGGGTGTGTGATACTATTTTTTTTTTATTTTATACTTTCAAATATTTGTAACAAAATGAATATTGGAAAGTGTAAAACTTATCAGACATAGAATTAAAATTTCCGTATTTGTACACCAACTATGCTGTTGATTACTACTTCACTTCACTTCACTTTTACACATATGTAACATGAGAATAACCACTTGGTTAATGAGCTGATGGTTAATAAAATATTTTTTGTAGAAAGCAGGCCAAAGAAAGGTGCTGAGCTTTATAGAAACAGGTGAATTTTCAAAAGGAAGAGAAAACATACTGATGTTTAGAATGGCATGAAGAGGTTCTAATAGCTTTCCTGATATTCCCATTGTATGGAGAATCACTAATAAGGATGAGGTGAAAAAACAGAAAGGACTATAACCAAAATAATAAAGCTATTATCCAACTTATAAATAATTGGTTCTTTATATATTCTCAGTACCTAGAATAGTTTTTTTAAACTTAAAATATCTAGCCTAAGAATATATTGGTTTTATGACAATTTACAAGATGAGAAGTACTAAGGCTTGATAATAGTATGGTTACATCTTCAAGTTCATGGCCACAAAGGAGCCTTTAAATATACAGAATACAGTAGAAAACTAACAGCCAGATTATGCCACCCTGGGGACTTTATATAGTAGTATGTTACTTTCTATACCAATCTTTCACATTTTTACATTGACTGCCTCTGTTAAGCCCCTACAGGGCTTGAGAAAACAGAGGAAAAACACTTAGACTCACACCCCCAAGTATCCAGACTAACTAAGAGAATGGAGTTTTGCATAATTTAGTCTCAGGGGTTTAAATTTGGCACCAGTAGTATATTGATGACTTGGCTGGATGGAGCCTCAGCATGTCATGGGGTTAAGAGCTCTTGACTTAGAATTAGAAATGTTGCAGTTGAGCTGTTTTCCACGAGGCCTCTTTGGATAAATCTTTTAGTGTTCTTCAGCCTCAGTTTTTTCCTAACCTGTGCTAATAATTCCATCTCACCCACTTCATGGTTTTTATGTGAGGAACAAAGTGGAGGGCACATACATTTCAAGGAGGAAGTTACAGGTGGATGTTTACACATGTTATTTTTAAAAAAGCTTCCTATATATAGTCTTCAAAGAAGTTACTGATTTGCACATTTGTTGCTCAGAAATAATTGCCAAGGCTCAGCAGTCTAAGGAACCTACCAAAGGTCACAAGCAACAACACAGCCAACATGGAATGCGAGTTTACTAATTTCAAAGCCCAAGATTTTTCCACAGCACAGAAATGCATTGATGTGTGCCAATGTTTGCAAACAGCAAAACATTCATTTATTCCAGGAATAGCAAAAAGTTATACTAAAAAACAGATTTAATGATAGTACATTACTTGGCTCTGTAGTGAATAATATTTGCATAAGTATAATAACTTAAACCATGTCTACTTATTTAACTAAACATAGTTTTATCAGGAAGGCACAGTTTTAGAGGATAAAGACTAAATTAATAAACCAAAAAAAAGCAGTAGCACTAGCATATCACTTAAAAATTTGTATGTAATTACTGAAAGAATCAGATAAAACAAAGAAGATGAAAATAATGGATTGTACTAGGAGCAGAGAACACAAGAACAAAGAGCTACTGTTTTCTATGATGAGCTTTTTATTGCTACTTGATTTTTAACTGTGTCCATGTATTACATTGAGAAACATACAAGATGGAAAATACAGAAAACTTTGAAAAGCTTACTGAGGCCACCTTGTAAATATGCTGCATTTTATGTTGAGTTTTGAGAGCATTGTAGCAATGATCTTGTTCTTTACATTTTCATATTCTGGCAAGTTAGAATATTTAGTGTCTATTAAGATATTTAAAAAGTAAGAGGTTATTAGATCCCAATGAAAAATATGTTTACTAAGTTTGAAAGCTGAATTTTTAGTCTGTGGCCAGTCTTTGTTTTTTAATTATTGCTCATAGTTTAAAAAGCATGTTGCTTTTTTCTGTTGAAGAATTTTGGTTAAGGTGAAAACCCGCAGCAGGATGAATGTGGAAATCTATAGTAAAGATGTAAGAAATCTTGCTTAAGATATGTCCAGAAATAATCTCATAATCTTGCATCCTTCAATTAGGCTGCCAAACTCACTCAGTATTCCTGGAGTTTAGGTACCACTAATGATGAAATGATGAGTGAATTCCTTAAGGGCTAAAACTGCATGACCAGGAAAAGGCAAGTCTTTCCTGAATCACAATATGACAGGTAAAGTACTGGGTTTTATGCCTGGCCATACTCCAAAAGCATAGGGGAAATAGGTATCTTTAGCTAAAGGCACCTCTCTATTTTTAGTTGACAGATCGATAAAATGAAAATATATGACAATCAAATTTATATTTCCTAACTTTTACAGAAAATATTTCCCTCCACGTACATGTGTATTTATATATATGGATGCCCATACATATGTATTACACATTTATAGTCAAAATATGAACATGTAAAAAGTTATGAGTGATTTTACATCCTAACTATCAACATTTATATATCTAACTACATGCTGTCCTTTGGAGAACAGTTCTCTTGGATAGCATTATACTTATCCTAATATTCTTTCTAAATGTAGAAGTCTCCTTTCTAAAAATTGGCTTCTTTGGCTAGGTGCGGTGGCTCACGCCTGTAATCCCAGCACTTTGGGAGGCCGAGGTGGGCGGATCACAAGGTCAGGAGATCGAGACCATCTTGGCTAACATGGTGAAACCCCGTCTCTACTAAAAATACAAAAAATTAGCCGGGCGTGGTGGCGGGCGCCTGTGGTCCCAGCTACTCAGGAGGCTGAGGCAAGAGAATGGCATGAACCCTGGGAGGCAGAGCTTGCAGTGAGCCAAGATTGCTCCACTGCAGTCTGGCCTGGGCGACAGAGAGAGACTCTGTCTCAAAAAAAAAAAAAAAAAAAAAAATTGGCTTCTTTGATAGTACATCCTACCAAAGACCCTTGGAGATAGATTGTAGAAAATCAATGTCTGGGATCAGCTGAAAGTATTTGGAATGAAATCTTGTGAAGATGAGTGAGAGATCTGAGTCATAGGGTTATGAGTCAACTATAAGGTTTGATGATAAAAGCTAACTCTATGTTTCTTGTTGGTTAAACTAAAAATCTCCAATGGAAATCCAATAAAGCAAGTTCCATGTGTGCTTCTAAAAATGTGTCCTCATTGGTATATGTCTTGAATCTTGAAAACTATTCTCTTTCGGTAGAAAATTTTGACGTTGCCCAACACAGAATAAAGAAATAGGCGTCTTATAAACACTTCATGCATGAGTCCAGATATATGAACGAGAAATAAATCTTATAAGGACAAAAGATGAATTAAAGAAAAAAACATGGCTGAAGTTAAAGAAATCAGCCAGGAGGCAATATAAAGGGGAACTTAGGTAGAATACAGGTTGTTGTGATTTGGCTGTGTCCCCATCTAAATTTTATCTTAAATTATAGCTCCCATAATTCTCACATGTTGTGGGAGGAACCTGGTAATTGAATTATGGGGGTAGGTCTTTTCCTTGCTGTTCTTGTGATAGTTAATAAGTCTTATGAAATCTGATGGTTTTATAAAGGGGAGTTTCCCTGCACATGCCCTCTTGCCTGCTGCCATGTAAGATGTGCCTTTGCTCCTCCTTTGCCTTCCGCCATGATTGCGAGGCCTCCCTAGCCATATGGAACTGTGAGTCCATTAAATCTCTTTTTCTTTATAAATTACCGAATCTTGGATAGGTCTTTATTAGCAGCATAAGAACAGACTAACAGAGTAATACACAGTTCTACCAACCTAAGTTGTTAGTCATTTTGCCAACAACTATGGAAACCTTCCTAAGAAATGAAGATAACCCAGAAAAAAGCTGGTCCAAGACAGAGAGAAAATACTTGCTTGATGACAATCTTTGCTTTCCTTGATCCAGCCATTCATAAAGACAGATATCTCTAGAATTCACAATTAAGCAGGCCAATAAGTTTACTTTATATTTACATTTATATTTATTTATTTATTGGTGGTAGTAGTCAAGGAGGAGACAGAGAAGAGAGGAAGTGAAGATGGAGAACTAGGGATAAGAATGAAAGGAAAGGCTGAATCTACCCAGGGGAAATTATTGCTACCCTTGAGAAACATGAGAGAGTTGGGAACAGTAACCAGTTTGAGGAGTTGAAGAAAGGATTAATTCACTATCTTAAAAACTTAATTTTGAGAGAATGATGTGAGTTATTTCTTCCAATGAGCTCCTACTGCTTACTTATGATTATGCTTCTTATGTAACCTCAGTTCACAAAGTTACAAACTGAAAGGCCCCTGCCATAAAGAAGCTTGCTGTCTAATAGCTGAACATACATTTCCACAACCCTTCTGAAATAAGTACTATTATTCTGCTCATTTTCTAGAGAGACAATATAGGGATTAGTGAATTTAAATTTGCTCAAACAATAAGTTTCAGAGCTAGAATTTGACCCCATTCTTGATTTCAGATTACAAGCTCCTGAGCATCTCCATTATATGTATACACTCTTTCCAGATTTCTTGCATTTTCTGCAAGCTAAATTTAATTATATATTTCCTGTGTCTTTGGTAATAAAAATATACTAGGAGATAAATGTAAGTTTCCAAGAGTATAGATTTCAACTTAATACACTCAACAAAACTAATAATGAGCCATACACAGCTTAATTATAATATTGTCCTGAAATGAATATAAACTTAATGTTTCATTCCATATTTATCTACAATGCTCAAACTAACAATACTGATAATTGTCATCCATAAAATACTTCTTTAAACAAGAAAACATGCAAACAATACCAGCTATAAGGAATACAAATTTCTTACTGGAAATTATATCAGAAAAGTCTGTGTACTTTCAATACACTCTAAATGCTACATATTGTCTCTGATCTGTGTACCAAACAAAAATCTTAATGTTATTGCTTTTGCTTATCACCTTTACCCATAGCATCTCTTTGAACTAAGCTAATAGTACTATCTGCATGGTGCTTTCTACTTATTAAACACTTGAATTATTAAAGTCTTTCTTTATCTTCCTTAGTACTACTTGTGGCAATGTCAGCACTGATCTGCCCTTTTTTCCAGGTAAAAGTTACTACTTCTTTCATTTTCCTAAAACAAATGCTGTTTTGCACAGAATAAATTAGAGGAAAGGCATAAGAATGTCAGGAAGAAGGTTAAAGATTCTATGTTTCCTCTTGTGGGCATGTCTCACTTTCATGCATAACCTGTAGGGATGATCTCATATGCATAGCCAGAAGAAAACGAACAGACCTTTCAGTCAACGTCAGAGTAATCTAGGAAGCTCTTCTCCAGCAATCCTGAAGTAAGCTTCAATGAGAACAATTGGATTTGGAAACTTATGGCAACCATTATTTTTGAAAATTAATACTTCCTTAAACATGTTTTGTATGTTATTGGAAATCAGAGATGAGTTTTATTGATGCTTTTTTTTTTAAAAAAAGAAATAACTAAACTGAAAAAAGTGGAAACAATAATTGCTTTCTTTTGATTCCCCCTTCCCCCCACCCAATACTGGGAAGATGTTTAAGAGATTTTAATTATAGCTTGAGAAAAAAAAAATCTCCACAACTGTAAAAAGCAACTATTGGCAATCCATCATCTGTTCATCTTTATCATAATTATCTTAAAGTCAAAAAGTTTATATTTCTAAATCCAATGGTGTGATATTTCAGGACCATATCCCCAAATTTGATTGTAAGCTGTTTACCGGTATTTCATTTGCATTTGTATGAAATGAAAACTAAAGATGGGTTTAAAAAAGTATTAGAAATGTACCCAATCTGATCTTCCATGGTAATGCTGTCAAAATTGCAAAGCTTTCTTAAATGTTTAATGAACCACCTCACATGGCGTTTAAACATTTTTCACCTTTTTAACAAAGCTTCACAGATATTATGAAGTTGACATGATCTCTTAAGAATTAATGTATTAATATGACAGACTCTTGAAATTTCAAGCATGGTCTAATTATTACTCCAATAAAAAAGCAAAGATTGTGCAAAACCATTTCTCAAGCTGTAAAAAAAGATTTGTAATATTAATTCTTAAGTATTATTTCCAATATGCTGGATTTCGTTGCCATACATATGAAGAAAAGCATTGTCATTGTCTTCTAATCTGTGATTGTTTTTGTTGGCCTGGACAATGGGCTGCAGAATGAATTAGCCCTTAAGAGGCCTTTCCATGGTTGGTTTTAAGGTCAAGGTGGATCATTTAAACCATTAGGAAAAACAAAAAATACTTACAGTTCACAGATATCATTTTAATTATTATATGCTTCATTTGTGTGTGTGTGTGTGTGTGTAAATGTGTCTAAATAAAAGGTAATGGTTTCAAGATACAATGGAAAGAGTTGGGAATAATAAAGCTAATTTGATCAATGCTACAACCAACCTGGATGATTTAGTCTCCTATGAGTGTTTCTTGTCCTAAGTCATCTGGCTTGTCTGTCTACTGACCCATCACTCTCCCTTACGACACACTTTTTCTCCTAGACGCAGTCAGATTCACCACACAAGTTGGTATAGTTTACCTCTGAAATGCTGGTTCAGCCATGGGAGTACAGTGACCACTGAGAGGTTTTGCAGGGCATGGGGATTTTCAGTGCTTAAACAGGATAGTCTGTGAAAAACCAACAGGCTCATCATCCTAGGTGTATATGCTGTCAAGAGCCAAGCACATAGGCTAACTTTTACGGCACCTCTGTCAGTTCTGCTGTTCTGAATCATACAATTTCAACTTCAATCAATTCTGTATTTTACTGAAAAATATATTACCTTACACCAAAAATGAATTAATAGATTCTCTGGTTAAAAGGAAACAGAGAAAGGGAGAAGTTTTGGAGTTAAGGTATGTTTCACCTAGGAATCTTTCTCTCTGGGAAACCTTGTGGATCATAAGGAATCGTTCATTACTCTGTTCATCTTAATGCAATATTTGATTAAACAAATAATGCTTAGCATAGGTTGTGAACCCACTAAAATCACAGCGCGGAAACAACACATCTAATGGCATTTTGCAATGCATGTCTGTTTTTAATTCTCTACCCCTCAACTCAATACTCTAGTTTCTATCCTGGGCAGGGTGTATGTAAATAAGCAAAAGGATGTAGCTGCCATATAAGAGAAACAAATAAAAATAAAATCCTTAGAGAGAGTTTTTGTTTTCTTCTTTTCTTCCTTTCTTTAAATGGAGAGTTCATTTTATTTTAATGGTTATGCCTTGGATCCAGCAGGCAAACCTTTCTTACTGATGGGGTCTCTACTTAACTGGTGTCTCTGTCATCAGCCTGACCTTGTAGCTTTTTCTAGTGCCATTATACCCTGGTCGCTGGCTTATTTTCATACAGCAGCCCCCTCTGCTTGATCCCACTTCATCTACTTCACGGACACAGACATTTGTTGGGCTTATTAGCTCAGCAGGAGCCTTATCATATTTTGTATCTGAGGCTGCTGGAGATGTCAGGAGATGGAAATGCCGTGTAGCTTTTTATCCTCCTTTCTTTCACTTTCTCCTAGAGCCCAACACTACATTTGGATTCAGTGCTCTCTTGCTACTAGCTTCTGAGATCTCTTTAAATATGTCTAGCTTTGCCATCTGTACCAATAACACTGCAAAGGCTTAGCCATGATTAGGCTGTCAAGATTTATTAAGTTAAAAAGTATCAAAGTTACTTGCTGCAACCCCAGACCTTTTAAGAATCTACCTTCTTTGGAATCCCTTCCCCCCTCCTCTCTAGCATTACTGTCAATGTGCTTCGCTTGACCTTGACCAACATCTGCACCCAGGGAACACTAATGAATTTGGGCCAATTCATCTCTGAACTCCAAATTTAATCAAGCTGACATCCAGGGATAGAAGCCTATAATTAACTCCTAGCATTTTAGGTAATCTGTAAATTTTCATAGATTTCACCTGATATGTTTTGCCATGCTTAATATTTCAGTTTTCTTTAAGATACAATGTTAAACAAATATATGCATATGTAGTAGCTATTTTTTTAATATTAGAGAATTGTGTTTGTGTGTGTGTGTATCTATGTATGTGTACTTTTAATTTTGGTAGTATACTGAAAGTAAATATGACAAACAAATACCCTTTGCTATGTAACAACAACCTACACAAACCACAAAGCTGTTGAAAATTTATTTCATGATTTTGTTTGTCTTTAAGATAACTGATTGCTCTGGTTACTTTAATACATTGACACATATATGGTTGTATGTGATTATAAATAAGTTCTAAATGCTTGTACTTCACCATTATCACTTGGCTGTCACTTTATTAGAGGATGGATTATTTCATTCATATAGGATGTTATTACCTTTTTTGTGTTCACTAAACAAAAAAAGCTCTACGTTGATAGAAATTCTCATGTCTCCAAATGAATTGATCAGTTCTTATATACTCACTTATAAATGTTAATACTTAATATCAGGTCAAATCACGATCCAATTTGTCCTTGATAAACTTATGAATGATGTCCAGGCAAGTTTGTTAGAAAAAGTAAGTCTGCAGTGTTCGTCACAAAATCAGAATAATGTAATCTTTGAAAAGTTGTCATTACTTCACTTCTAATATGTCTACACTGGTGGTGGTGTGTTTGAAAGTGAGAACAGTAGCATACAATAGAAAATCTTTCATTTCCAAAGTAGTCTGCATAGTAAAAAAGGTATAATAGTCCAGGCGTGTTGTCTCACGCCTGCAGTCCCAGCACTTTGGGAGGCCGAGGTGGATGGGGAATCACCTGAGGTAAGAAGTTTGAGACCAGCCTGGCTAACATGGCAAAATCCTGTCTCTACTAAAAATACAAAATTAGCTGAGCTTGGTGGCGCATAACTGTAATCCCAGCTACTTGGGAGGCTGAGGCATGAGAATTGCTTGAACCTCGGAGGCAGAGGTTGCAGTGAGCCAAGATCGCACCATTTCGCTCCAGCCTGGAAATTCTGTCTCAAAAAAAAGGTATGATAGCATTATTTTATTCTTATTTTATGTCATATTTTCTATAAGAAAATCCAAAATTTGTGTTCTTTATTACAAATGGTAGGTGTTTATATATATACGTGTTTACAAATATCTAGTGCTTTAATATAGAGAAAAATCTATGCTCATTTTCTCATAACTGCTTCTAGAAAATAGAAGATATTAAAGGTGAACAAGATTCAAGGAAGATATTTATAGGTATCTTTCAGTGAAGAAATTTTCAGTTTGTACCATAGAATAAACTCTAATGAACATATATCATCAACCAAATATTACATACCTAAAGACCAATAGCACATATTTACGCTGGCTGAGTTAAAATTTTAGTTAAAATTTTAATTAATATTTCCATACAATTTGTTACAATATCAGTTGAAACACGTTTTATCGTTACTGACATGCTTTTTTACATGATGAAAAATTCATTTAGAACTTACTTGAAAATCATACCAGTCGTAACTATTAACCTTTTATGGCAAGATTTTGGTTATTTGGAAATATTTGGAAGGCATAGAAGTTTCAGTATTAATTAGAATAATGCATCCTAATATTTAAAAAAAAACAGATACTTTTTTGAAGGCAAAGATAATTATAACTTTTTTAAAGTC
This sequence comes from Gorilla gorilla gorilla, assembly GCF_029281585.2. Taxonomy (NCBI): domain Eukaryota; kingdom Metazoa; phylum Chordata; class Mammalia; order Primates; family Hominidae; genus Gorilla; species Gorilla gorilla. The sequence continues at coordinate 43,850,050 of NC_073231.2, forward strand.
TGGAATATCTCTGTATGCTTTTAGCAACTGTTAAATTCCTCAATTTTCAACAGCTAATATTTATTTTCTTTAAATAAAGTAATATTATTTTCATTTAACTTTGAAAAGGGATATGATAAGAATGAAATTTCTTACCTATCATTCATCCTTAAATCTATAGGCACTAGTTTAACTAAAACCCAAATAATCAAATTATTTTTTGTGGCTTCAGATGTAAAATAACAAGGACAAAACCATCATGTGCTTTTTTTTTTGTTCCTTTTAACTAGTTGTCTTGTTAATATCTAAATAAAGCATTCCTTCATTTCGTGTTGTTTCTCATATAAAGAACTTGAGGTAAGTACTTTTACTCATTGGACATCAGAAATTGAAAAATGGGGCACCAAAATTTGACAAAACTTAATTAAAAATGAACTATAAACGTGTGGTTGTATTAACAAAGAAGGTCATTCATTTTTAAAATCCAGCTCTACTGGTTTGTTCGTAAAATCACCTTGTTTTATAAAGTTACACAAATATTCAGTAGTAGGGATAGTGTAAACTATGCAAAGATAAGACATGGAAGGTTTCTTTGTTTTTAGTTGGTTTCATTAATCTTATATGTTTTGGCTATATAGCCCTGGTCTGTGATAAAAAAATATAAAAATTATTTAAAAGAGGAAAACTTTGTGTTAAATGGCGTCAACATTAAATATTCTGGTTGAATGAAAAACACTTTACATTTAAAAGATCTGCAGGTGCTACATTAATGTCACCATTCTCACTTAATTGATAGACAACCCTAAAGTGCCTAAGGAATTACTAAAGATGTTCCAGGGCTAATGTAAACACTAGACTTGTGCTTTTCAGAGATTTTCACCTGTAGAAAAATGTCTTACTTGGGTTTCTATTTGTTTAATATTCACTAAGGGGCCATGCATATAACTGGCTTAGAAATGCTGATAGGGAATCCCTGATAGTATTTTGTTTATATAGATAATATTTTTTTGTCTGTGATTATCATTTGTGTGGGATGGTCCAAGATCTTCAAGTGGGGATAATTAAGGCTGGAAGTGATGTGAGGAAAATTCTCTGTTATGTTCATGTTAAGAGTAATGACAGCAGACATTTGTATGGTACATTATGGTTTATAACATTCTGTCATGTACCTTTCTCATTTGATTCTCACCAAAATTTTGTAAAATAGTAAAGTTCTTTGACATGTCCTACAAAACTATGAGCACTGTTTTTAATATCAGATGGACCTGTGTTCAGATATTGCCTCTCCCACTAGCTTATTGAACCTCTTGAAGATTTGATATCATCCCATATAAACTCAGGATAATTTTTTTCCAGGGTTGGGATCATGGATGGATTAAACATGAAAAGTTGTATAAAGCAACTCACAAAGTTCCTGGCACACACACCAGCTGCTTTAATTATTTAAAGACTAAGACCAAGTATTTTTAACTTAGTTCACTATTTTGTACCTGGTACAATGCCTAGGAGTCTAGTTGATGTTTGTTGAGGAAATGAGTGAAAAGTAAAATGTTAGAACTGACAGTAATACAGTAAAATGATTTGTTTGAAGTTATGTGCCCAGATAGTAGGGGAGATGAGAATCAAACCCATGTTTCTTGACTCTGAAATCCAAGGTTTTTCCTGCGTGCTGCTCATGGTGGGGAATGTGCCATTGTTCTGCCTTCCTCTCTCAGGGGATTGGATTCTTCTCTGTCTGCCATTCCAATGATGACTGCACCAAAATTTTGCTGCTTTAGCATCTTCACCACGAATCTCTAGTAGTTATTTGTTGTTTCAAAGCTTTAACAAAGCGTAACACCTGGCAGGATATTATAACAACACACAAAAAAAGTGGTGCCAGAAGTTGTTCATACTGATGCCATAGTGATCCACATACACAAACTGCATTTCCAGCCTTCCTGCTTTGAACAATGTCAATTGATCATACGTTATAGTACTTTTACAAGAATAACTAGTTTCATATAACACACTGTGCCCTTAAATAACAACACAGCAGAATTTCTATTTTGGTTATATAAAGGCAAGAGTCAGAAAAATGCATGTTATTTCCCATTTCTTGGGAAATGACAGATTCACGATGCGCTTGCACCTGGAAGCTCACATAAAGAACCCAAATCCTTAAGGAGGATTTGGGAAGCTAAAATTCTGTGAGCAAAAACATAGCATCAAAATATTAGCTACTTTAAAGCTAGTCTGGAAGACAGTATACAAAAAAAAATGTTAACAACAAAAAGCCTTACTATTATCAACAGCAACAAAACCAAAAAATAAAACAAAACCACACAAGAAAGGAAAAGAGAAGCAAGTGCCTTAAGATTTCAGTCATTGCAATCACTTGAAGGTGAATTTCTCTCCTTTTGTCGTACGATTTGTTTGAGAAATCTTATTTATTATTATTTTCACTATTTTTTAAAGCTAACCTTTATATTATCAAGAAAGCCATATAAAAATAATCACTTGAGTGGGGATGAATAGCTCTTATGGCATTCTCAATACATGACACAAAATATTTTTTACTGTAGTCATACAATCCTAGAAGACAAGTACCTATAGGGCTGATTAAATCAACTGGGGATTAAATCATATAGAATAAATATCTACTTTTATATATGGGAAGGATATAAGCTTCTAGATTTGAAAATCTTATTGAAAGTAAGGGAAAGGCATATCTTTATGGTTATTACATTTTTTATTCAAAGATGGGAGCCTGCAAGATATTGAGAGAGAAAGAAAGAAAAAATTGACTCTGTGCTCTGTGTTCAGGAAAAAGTGCTTTGGACAAAAAAAAATAATAATAATAATAAAAGGTCACAGTTCAAATTAAACTGCCAGGCAGTCTATACATGACCCGCTCATTATATATTTATTGTTTCTTGACTATGGAAAAATGATCATTATCATCATGGTTTTCACCTGACTTTCAAAAATGAATGCACATTATCTTTTGCATTATCTAAATAGAATAGGCTATGTTCCGTGCAGTTGCTAAACTTAAAATGATAGAATGTTCATTTAGCCCATCTGTCTCACCCATCTCTTTCCCCCTCCTTTCTGTTGGGAGGGAAAGAAAGGGGAGACAGTTTTTTTTTTTTTTTCCTTTCCTTTGGCAAGAGGGTAAGCAAGCAGTTGTTTCAGCAATCGATGCCAGTGTCATTTTATGAGTCAGCAAGACACATTGAACGCTCTCTTGGTTAGGGGCTGACTCTATTACTCCCCAGAGCTTTAACCTTCTCTGGCCTAATGCCAGAGGAGCTTGATCAGGTCCCCAAACCTCAGGCGGAGAAGTCCCCATCTCACAGCTCTGCAGAGCTGCCTGTGGTATCTACATTGTCATACAGGAAATTTGTCTATATGAATAGAAAGTGGTCTCTCATTTCTCACTTATAGCTGGTGTTGAAAAACAGTGGCTTAAAAAAATTCTAATTTCCCAAGCATGTACTGAAATGAAAGTGACAAATTAAATATAATTTTAAAGTACTTCAGTTTACATTTCTATTTATTGTCTTCAACCAAAATGGAAAAAACAGGTGTTTTGCAGTATGCATCTTAGGTCTGACAATCTAGTTTTTGATGCTCAGGGTTAAATTTAAATCCACATGGCCTGGTTACCAATCTCCACAGTTGCACCCAGGCAGGACTAGGAAAGATTGATGATTGTGATTGTGAGATTAATCCTGTAATGTTTACAAGACTCCTGAGCTGAAGCCTGGTTGGTCGTATCATGCTACCCAGAGAAGGCTGCTTGGCTTGCCAGGGTAATTTCTTCTGATGCAGTAAATAACTAGGCGTAATGAAAATACTCTGATGTATTCCACTGCTTGATTGATGCTCTGCATGTGATACGGTAAAAGCAGTGCACTTCCTATCACAAATTTACATATACAAACCAGCAGAAGACTCATGATAATGTCAGCATCCTGCAGAAGCCCTGGGATGCTACACAATTTTATAGCAGTTATGAATTACTGTTGACCTTTCTGGCCTCTTATACCAGTAGGCTAGACTTGAGCATATTGAAAGTCATCAGTCTGAAGCAGTCATTCTTTACATAATTATGGCTATTTGTGTGGGGGGAGGGCAGTGTTTCTTTTATTGTTAAGAATTAGCATTAAGGCATAGCAGTGCTGTGACCTGCCACATTCTCTGCTGCTTTATACACGTTTTAATAAAAGCAGGCAAAAAGACACTAAAAATACTTCAACATATTTTCAAAGCACAATCATACTGAATTAAAAATGCTAACTACTTTTCAATATTTTTTTCCTAATTGGAGAAAAATGATGCTGGCAGCTTGCATTCATTTTTTTAATGTAGTTACATTTAAATTTTTTAAAAAATGTTTTGTAACACTTAAGCCAAATGTTCTCATTAATTTTATGTGCCTATGAGCTGGGAAAATAGTTGGTAAGACCAAAGACAACTTTTGAGTCCATATATAGATTAAATTTTTGAATTCATGTAGATGTCTTACTGAACGCAGCTCCATACTTCATACGAAATATTTGAATAATCAGGCTTTCAGAACATCACTAAACACAGCTCCTTATTATCATTTGCATTTTAATGTTCTTAAAATTATTACACTAAGGGAAATGTTGTTGATACATTACAGCATTTCCTCTAAATGTGTGATTATGTTAATAAGTTTTCAATCAGTATCCTAGCCTGACACCATAAGAAAATTTATGCAAAGTTCATACCCTGTCAGGGCCTTTAATCAGGACCATTTATTAGAGCCCTGCCTTCTTTGATGGTTGCTGCTGCCTTTATTAAATATACTGACTTGGCCATCTGAAGAAAAGGACAATAAAAGGTTACTAGTGATGAAAGCATAAATGCTATTTGCTCATGTTTCCTTTACAGACACTTCTTCAATAATTAAGGAAGGGCTTTCTTTGGCATTTTAGGCTTTTGAAGTGCATATCAAACATAACAGTTCTTGTTTTTATGGAATGCTTAATACTTACACTTAAACACAAGACTTAAACTAACTTAGAGATTGTAAGCACAGGAATATCTATCTACCCATCTATATGTACATGTGCATACACACACACAACACATATATATATTTCTACCAAAAAATCACAAGCTCATCAAGTATGTGTTTTTACATTACCAGATTTTTCTCTAAGGAAAATAGATATGCTTTAAGTAACACAGAAAATAATTAAATTAAAATGATGCTCCTAGTTTTTGGTATCAACGATGGATATCTTTTTTTTTCCTTCTTTTATTTTTTCCATATAGGAACTTAAGTGGAACTGTGACTCTAGTATGTTAAATTGTGAATTTGACAAAAACAGTTTTCAATAGAAAAAGTGTGATTTTTAGCTCCTGACATTAGCACTAGTGATTTTAAACAATTAGTTAATACACTCCCTATACATTTATACAAGGGTTGAAATTGGCATGAACAGCACCATTTTTTTTCTGGATTACATGCAGAGAAAAAAAAAACAAACAGAAGCCCTAGCTAAGCAGTATTGACAACCTGGGGTTTGGATACAAATTCAATATGAGAAAACAGACTCACTTCAATGAAATACAAATAAACAACAAATTCTGTTTTAACATGTCTAAATAGGTAGTAGGTGACTGACAGGCTTGGGTCTCCTAGGAAAGCCATTAGTTGAGAACTTAATAGGAAAACGTTTGATTTGAATGCACGTGGCATTTCCCTCAGGGGGTGAGCTGAGTGGTAGAGGGGGAGTCACTGAATATGCCTGCTGGGCTATACCCAAGAAAATGAAATCTGTAGGGTACCATAATACTAACAACTGTATAACTCTATCATCAATTTCGAAGGCTTAGTAATTATAGTAGTCTGCTGATTGCTCATTTTGCTTTTTTCTCACCTTCCTTAAATCTCACTCGTTTTGCCTTCCATTCAAATTCTAAGGGCTTTTCTTATAACTAGAATGTTGTCCATCCTCAAGTAAAAATTAGTTTTCAGATTTACGTTTATATTTGCTGATTACAAAAATTATTCATGACCCGCCTAAGGTAACTGTTAAAATGTTTATTTAAAAAAAATGGTTTGTTACGTAAATTTGGTAAGTGAATTGATTATTATACACTTTTCAAAAATTTTCTCCCCAATTAGCATGGTAATCCGTATGTATTTATTCAAGTTTATAAACCACAATTCCTCAGCCTATAAGAAAGTTGCTCTGAATTTTCGTTTTTTGGATTAGTGATGCTTGTTATATTTTTTCTCTGAAAAAAATACACAGACTGCTAATTTGGATTTAACAATGTATAAAAATAAATACATTGTTGGCAATATTGACAATTTTTTGGGACCCAGAAATTTATAACAAGTTATAGTGTTAATTATGCCATAAATTTAAGCATTGGTGCACAAGAATTTGTATTCAAGGAAACTCTGAGTTAATCATATTTGTGTAGGAAAAAAAGTTAAAGAAAATCTTAGTAAATGAACCCTTTGACACCACATATGTTTAATTTTATGCATGTCTTTCTAATATACTGGATCATGTAACAATTATTTTCTCCTAGTGCTGGTCTATCTTTCACCCCTCCCTTCTTACCTTCATCTTGCTAATATGGACACACACAAACACACACACACACACACACACACACACACACACACACACACACACAACCCCTGCAGGCCAACCAAATGAATCAGGTACTGTCTATTGGCTTGAAGAAAGAAATATGGAGAATGCATCTTTAAGCACATCAAAACAACCTATAATGCTTCTGTGTTATTATTTTCAATATATTATTATAGAGTATTGAATTATTATTTTACTTACATTGGCGTTGAAAATATATATGCCTTTGGCTTTATCAAATAAAAAGGAATATGACACTTCAATTCACAGGGAAAAATGCAGAGAAAATACATGAATATTAAAACTAATAAACCTTGCTGACAAGATATACATTTCTGGCATTAGGTTTTTTTCCTAGCACTCTGTATATCTGGACAAATATTCACAATATTTCTAAATATGTATATGTATAGGGAATGCATGTGCACGTAGCTGTTCCTCTCCCTTCCCCCTTCCATATGTTGGAGTCTTATGAGGTGAACAATAAGAATGAAAATCAGCTTCTGCAAAAGGCAGCAGCAATCCCATGATTCCATCTGAGCCCATCACTTAACATATCATTCATAATGCTAGCCTGCTCCCATCATCCTTGCCCTGTCAGTAGTATCTTTCTTCATTTTCTTCTGCTACTCATTTCCAAGAAAGTGGAACCACTGTATCATTTACTGTCCACAACCTAAGCTGCTGATTTAAGGGTTGATTTGTTATTTTCCATAATGTCATGTACAATTCTTTTTTTATTTCAATGCAAAGTTTAAGTTGAAGAAAAGTCTTAGATAAATTTGACAGTGGAAGGTTTGGATAAGATTAAATTTATCTATAGCTTTGAATGGCTCTATATGGTTTTAAGCATTTTAAAAGATTTAAATAAGTGTTTTATGGTAAGCAGTCCTTTTTCCCTTTCAAGACTGTTACACATTAAGTGGACAAAACAAATGGCCTAAGATATCTTTAGCATGAGTTAAAGGAAATCTTTCCTATCACTGAAAATTGGTGACTCAAAAATGTCTATAATGAGAAGGAAAACATTTATTCACTATATCCTGAAATAGGTATGGTCCCATTATGTCTAACAAGGCCTCCTGAAGGCAAATTCGTTATAATTTGTATTTTTTCTTATTATTTTTCACAGTGGACAGTGATGACTCTCTGACTTAAAACCTAATCACCAGCGCCTATTAAATTTGGGTTTATATGTTGCTGAAGATAGAACTGATTATCATAGCGAATGAAATACTTGTTTGGCCTATTCCCAGAGGGCAAAAAGTCATTCTTCAAGGTGATGCATCTCATTTGAGGAATACATTAACAATTGAAGGCAGTTAAAAATACATGTGAACTCCCAGTGAGGCAAATCTGAGGTTGACCACATGTATTTACTGACTGACTCTTGCCTCATTCAGGGAGGAAAACTATGGTATGGAAGGCTGATTTCTGCAACATACTAGACTTTAATTTACAACTGTAACGTGGCACGTAGATCATGTGCGCTTAGAAAATATTTAAGTATTATCATTCTGTACAGGTTTGTATGCTTTTATATATCATGAATGTCATAGAAAAATACATTGAAAAAATGAGTTCTAACAGCATTAAAAGTCAATATGTTTGGTTAAAATAAGCCTCTCATTTCAAAGACGAGACTTTGAACAACTCACTCTGTCTTAAATAATATCAATGCAATTGTGTAAGCACGGATTCAAAAGCTTAGGAGAAAATGCTCAAAACCTAAATTATTAAAAAAGACAATTTGGTAAAATGAAACAGGTTAGATAATGATTTTCTAAATTAGATGGACATCTATAGTCAAATAAATAGGATATGGGGATATGGTATAAATAAAAAAAACGACCAATGTCAATTAATATCATTTTGCATTTTTGCTTTGCTAATTTGGTACAAACATACCAGTATTTAGATGTGAAATTATAATGCACTAAAGAAAAATAAGACATAATTCAAGTTTAAGCATATACTTTTTTTATTGCCCCTAAAATATAACAAGTGTAAAGAAACTCTAGGAATCTTCATAATTTTCAGATAAACATATTACTTCCCATAGCAATAGACTACAAAGAAGTGCCAGCAGTGAACTAATTTACTGGTAAGCAAATTCAAGAAAAGTAAACATTTGTAAATTTGTAAAGTAAAAACGTAGTAAAAAATCACAATGAGAAAAAAAAATCCCCTTTTACATGTAGCATTTTCTCAGAATGCTTTCTTATACATTACCTTATTTAGTTACCACAATAACTCTAGCAGGTGGACAGAGATGTACCATTGGTCTGCAAACTGATTTTTAAAGAGGATGCACAACTCACCCAACATCTGGGAGCCCGAAAGTGCTGGGGATGGGACTCAAGTTCTATCTAGTCTTCATACTTCTAGCTCAGTGCTCATTCTCCTAAACCACGCTGCTCCTTTTTTTTTTTTTTTTTTTTTTTTGTCTAGTAAAGGGCCTGTGAACATATTTCACTCAGTATGATGTATAGGTTTATTGGTAGAGTGACACAACAGAGCAGTGAAGTGCAATGAAGTCATGCATAAAGCTGTATAAGAAATATGTATATTGAAGTCCCATTTCATGAAGGTACTGAGGCCATGTGTTTTCCTATATTATTTATGTGCACATTGCTATTCCTATATTATTATTATTATTGTTATTATTGTTTACCTTCTTTGATGCACCATATTGTTTTAAATAAATTGTGCCACAGGCCATATGAAACAAGAACGGTGCACTTTGATTAAAAAAATAGCGTTATCTAGGTTCAAGTGCTAAACTTCTCCCTTGCCACAACCTGAGGGCATTGCAGGTTCATGATGGAGGGAATGCATTTCTGTCTCTGGGGAGGGCATCCTTTTCAGCTGATTTTAGAGCTGAAATAACAGGAGTTTCAGAGGAAGCTTCTGCCCTTTCATTCAGCTGCCTGTAAAGTGTTGTGAAAGCTGAGAAGAGAAATGGCAGTGATTGAGGATTTTTAAAAGTGAGGGAGAAAGAGGAAACAACCGAACAGGCTCCCACTGCCCTGAATGAAATCTACTGGTTGGACGTTCTGTTTGATTTTTAGAAGCCTGACATTTCCTAATTCATTTGAAGTCATTAAAAAGAATATAACAATTTTGAAATGAAAGGAAAAATACCAGAGAATACTAAAAGATCTTCAAATATGGCATTATTTGCCAGTTCTATTTTTCCATGTGCATTCAAATCTGATCTTATATTTCAACTTACTTTTAAGAACCAGATGTTAGATTTTTCACCATTTTGCCTGTTAATTTAAATATTAAAAATATTTAATAGTTATTTCTACTTTAAAAGGCCATTAAGGAAGTTGATCATACTACATTACCTCTCAAGTTAATTTAAAAAACTATATTATAGTGATAGCATGACATTATTATTTTTAAAAATAAATTTAGGAATACCTGAGAAGTAATTTCTATGAAACACATTAAATAAAGATAATGTTTAAAGACAATAAAGGTCAGTGTAGCATATTATTTAAGAATGTGGGCTCTGGAATCAAATGACTAGATTTAAATCTTGGCACCTGACATCCCACTCTGTGCTTCAAGTTTTTGACCTGTGAAATGAGAGAAAGTATAAAATTATATTTCATGAAATTGTTGTGAGAATTTCATGCAAATATTTTGAACAGTGTTTGGAATGTATAAAATACTTGATACGCATTAGTTATTGTTTTAAGTAAGTTTTTTTAATGGTGTTATGGTACAATACAGCCTAATATATACATGTTCTAAGAAAAGGCAGGAGTTTTAGAGATTCTAGAAAGAAGTGTGGTTCAGGCAGTTTACAATTAAAGAAGGAGGGGAGTGATTCAAGCTTTGGAGTCAAGCCCTGACTCTTTTAGATTTTTAACTTTGGTTTAGCTACTCTTAAGCCTGCTTCTTCTCTGTAAAACGGAATGATAATATTAATTATACAGTTTTTTTTCTTTTTTAGCAGGAGAGATGTTAGTATATATAATAAGCCAGTGCCTGGAGATAGGAGGCCTTTGAGATATGGTTGTTGTAGTATTGCTGGTGGTGGTGGTGCTCAAAGAGGCGGTGCTCAAATACAAGAAAGGAAGAAGTGTGGTGGAGATACACAGCACATAACATAGGAAAATCACTTGCAAAACTGAAGTTAAATTTTTAGTAAGATTCATTAGCTCGAACAGTTGATGCTTAATTTAGCTCAGCTTAGTAGTCATGTTCTATTGAGGTCAAACAGCCGAAAATTGGTGTTAGAGAGGTTGATTTTGTGGCAGCACCAGGGATAGCTCCCAGTAGCCCTCAGAAAAAACAGACCACTTCCACTTCCTCTCTCAAGTCTCTGCTTAGGCTTTCAAAAGTTAGGCTCCTATTCAACATAGTACTGGATGTCCTAGCCAGAGAAATCAGGCAAGAGAAAGAAATAAAAGGCATCCAATAGGAAAAGAAGAAGTCAAACTATCTTTGTTTTCTGGTTATATAATCCTCTAGTACAAAATCCTAAATACTCCACCAAAAGGCTTCTAGACTAATAAATGACTTCAATAAAGTTTCAGAATACAAAATCAATGTATGAAAATTAGTAGCAGCTCTATACACCAATAACATTAAAGCTGAGAGTCAAATCAAGACCACAATCCCATTTACAATGGCCACACAAAATATAAAATATCTAGGTATAGAGCTAACCAAGGAGGTAAAAGATCTCTACAAGGAGAACTACAAAACACTGAGGAAAGAAATCAGAGATGAAACAAATAAGTGGAAAAACATTCCACGCTCATGGATTGGAATAATCAATATTGTTAAATGGCTGTACTGCCCAAAGCAATTTACAGATTCCATGCTATTCCTATCAAACTCCCAACGTCATTTTTCACAGAATAAAAACTATTCTAAAATGTGTATGGAACTAAAAAAGCCTGAATAGCCTAAGCAATCCCAAGCAAAAACAACAAAGCCAGAGGCATCACATTATCGTACTTCAAACTATACCATAGGGCAACAGTAACCAAAACAGCATGATACTGATACAGAAACATAGACCAGTGGAATGGAATAAAGAACCTAGAAACAAAGCCACATAACATAAAACCAACTGATCTTCAACAAAGTTGAAACAAAATAAACATTGGGGAAAAGATTTCCTATTCAGTAAATGGTGCTGGGATAACTAGCTAGCCATATGCAGGAGAATAAAAGTGGGTTTCTACCTTTCACTACATACAAAAATTAACTCAAGTTGATCAAAGACTTAAATGTAAGACCTCAAATTATAAAAATCCTAGAAGAAAAACTAGGAAATAGTCTTCTAAACATTGGCCTTGGCAAATAATTTATGACTAAGTCCTCAAAAGCAAACACAATAAAAATAAAAATTAACAATTAGAACCTAATTAAACTAAAGAGCTCCTTTTGCACAGCAAAAGAAACTATCAACAGAGTAAACAGACAACCTACAGAATGAGAGAAAATAATCGCAAACTATACATCTGACAAAGGTCTAATATCTAGAATATTTAAGGAACCTAAACAAATCAACATGCAGAAAACACATAAACCCTAAAAAATAGACAAAGGATATGAATAGGCATTTCTCAGTAAAAGACATACATGTGGCCAAAAAACATGTAAAAAGATGCTCGTCATCACTGATCTTCAGAGAAATGCAAATCAAAACCACAATGAGATACCACCTCACATCAGTCAGAATGGCTATCAATAAAAAGGCAAAAATAACAGGTGCTGGTGAGGATGCAGAGAAATGGGAACTCCTCTACACTGTTTGTGGGAATGTAAATTAGTTCAGTCCTTGTGGAAAGCTGCCTGGAGATTTCTGAAGGAACTAAAAATAGAACTCCCATTTGATCTAGCAATCAATCTCATTACTGGGTGTATATCCAAAAGAAAACAAATACTTCTACCAAAATGACCATGCACTCATAAGTTCATCACAGCGTTATTCACTGAGCCAATGATATAGAGTCAACCTACGTGCCAATCAGTGGTGGACTGGATAAATAAAATATGGTACATGGGATATTATGCAGCCATAAAAAATGAAATCATGTCTTTTGCCACAGCATGGATGGAGCCAGAGGCCATTATCCTAAGTGAATTAATGCAGAAACAGAAAAGCAAATACCACATGTTCTCACTTATAAGTGGAGCTAAACACTGGATACACACAGATATAAACATGGAAACAATAGGCACAGGGGACTACTAGAGACGGTAGTGCAGAAGAGGAGCATGGGTTGAAAAACTGCATGTTGAGTGCTATGCTCACTACCTGGGTGATGGGATCCATACCTCAAACCATGGCATCATGCAATATACCCATGTAAGTAACAAACTTGCACATATACCCCCAAATCTAACGTAAAAGTTGAAATTATTTAAAAAGAAAACAAATTATAGAGGTTAGATTCCCTTTAAGACAATTCCCAACACTGATAAAGACCAAATTTAATCCTTTATCTACCCAGGAGTTTCAGTGTTGAAGGGATGACCATGCTATGGCCTATGGCTAGATGGAAGACAAGGAATACATTTATGTCTGGCTGGGTGAGAGCTGTTTCTTTTTTCTTTTCTTTTCTTTTTTTTTTTCCTTGACATGGAGTCTTGCTCCGTCACTCAGGCTAGAGTGCAGTGGCAAGATCTCGGCTCACTGCAATCTCTGCCTCTCCGGTTCAAGCAATTCTCCCTGTCTCAGCCTCCTGAGTAGCTGGAATTACAGCCACCCAACACCATGCCCGGCTAATTTTTATATTTTTTTTTTTAGTAGAGATGGGTTTTCACCATGTTGGCCAGGCTGGTCTTGAACTCCCGACCTCAGGTGATCTGTCCATCTCGGCCTCCCAAAGTGTTGGGATTACAGGCGTGAGCCACCACTTCCAGCTGGGAGCTGTTTCTTAAGCATCATCATAATTCTTTTTGGTTGTCTTATTCCTTTAGGTTGGTGGATTTTCAGGGCTAATTTCACAGCACACAATTGTGTTAGGATCTGTTTTGGGGTATTTTGCAAGAAACTGAATTTAATAAGCAAATCAGAGAAGACTGTATATTATGATAGAATTAAAAATAAAAAAACTCAGAAAAAACATATTGCTTAGAAATACATACAAATGCAGTAAAAGTGTAAAAAAACGAGAATATTCAACACAAAATTCAAAATAGTGATACCTCTATAAGGTGGCAATTGGATCAAATCAGGAAACACACTAGTAGTTTCAAATGCATTAATTGTATTTTATTTCTTAGACTGGATCATAAGTTTATTGGGTAATATTTTCAGAATTACTAAAATTATCTCAGGCAACTGCTTCCTTCTTTGCTTTATCACAAAAATTACTTTTATCTCTATCACTCCATGTAAGACAATGTGGGGAAGCATTGTGACCATATGTCCAGGTATACCCAAAGGTACTTTTTCACCTCAATTTCATCAAGCTGGCTTCTGGTGCATCAATTTGCCCTTATGTCAATTCACTATTTCAGAAATATTTGTGAACAATTGTGCTAATAGTAAAAAGGCTTATCATATTTACCACTTATTACTGTGTAAGAAACTCACTGGCCTATATGCCTGAAACTTTTGAATAACTGAAATCTGAACTCACTGCTAAGAGAGGAGTTCACTTCTATTGCTATCTTTCTACAATTTTTGGTGACATAACCTTTAAGTATAATTTAACTGTATACAATTATGACTCCTTCCAGAGCTGACTGTGGGACAGAGGATTCTCTATTTCTTTTTTCTTCTTTGGTTTGTTTTGTTTTCCCCATATTTTTGAATGCTTGTGGCTTATGACCTTGTCTTTCTTTGCTTTGAAGCTCTTAGCAAATCAATTGGGCTCATTGCCCAGAGAGATTGGAATTGAAAGATGAGTAGAAAAATTAGTACCCACTTTTGATCCAAGGGCCTTTTCAGGGACTAGCTTCTCATAAAAGATCAGATTGGTGGGTTTTCAGCAAACAGTATCCTGAAATTGCAGAAAGAATTCCTAAGTTCAAGTATAAACTCCAAATATTAACAAGTGCCTAAGACCCTCGCTAGGTTGCTTAACTTCTCGTGGTCTCTGTTTACTCCTTTGTGAAACTGAGCGACAATAACAATGGTCATTTTTTCCTTAATGTTAAAATTAGTGAAATAATTTAAAAAGTTTTGTGAATAGCCAATTGTCATACTAATGTACAATATTAATATTATCCTCAACTTCTCTCTATTCCTCACTTAATTTATCTAGTGACTCACAAAGTCTTGTCTATATGACTTTTTAAATACCTTTAGAACAAGTCCACTTCTCTCTGCTATTGCCACAACCTAGTGGAAGCTACCATTTTCTCCCTACCAGAGAGCTTATGGCTGTAGCTTCCTGTCTGCCCTTCCTGTTCCTTATCGCCATGCAATTCATTCTCCAAAGTGGAGTCAGAGAGAGATCTTTTAAGAAATGCAAATCTGATTATAACACTCTTCTGCTTAAAACCCTTCACTGGCATCCCATTGTTATCAATAAAGACGAAAATATTAAGTGGGTTTAAAAACTCCGCATGGTCTACTCCAACCTACTTTTCCTGCTTCATCTCTCTCCATAGTGCCCCTCAATTTTTGCATTACAATATCATGAACACATAGCCAAGATTTTTTAAAAAAGACCTACTTGGTTGGGTATTACATATTTCACTGCATTAACCACATTCTATGTATCACACACACTAATTCAGAAGTAAGATTTTAAAATGAAACAAAATGCGAGAAAAAGATTAGATTATAAATACTGGGGACACTGATGAGTCTCTGCATATTGTTATTTTACTGTTGCCCTATTTTCTTTAATTCAAAAACATTTCAAAGAAAATTCACAGGACAATATGTTTTAGGAAAGTATTTGAGAGTGAAGTAGAAGGCACCTTGATGGATGGGCTTGAGAAAATTTCATAAGCTCAAGAATATTGACAGAATGACATTTTACTCTTTCGAGTAGTACTTATTTCTAGGTAATGGGTAGGGAAATTTAGTATGTTGCCTGTCTTTTCTAAAACATTTTTTTATGCTTTGACATGTTGAGTTGGATTGATTCACCTGTGTAATTGAATAGTATAATTTGGCCTTAGTGTAATTGGTCTTCTCTTTGAATTCTCATCTGACAGAACAGATAAATTATTAGGTTGATTCCGTCTTCTACTCCCACACAGATAATAACATATGTAAATTTTTCCTGGAAATTCACTTATTAACGATATGCATATATAAACATGCACATGAAACCTAATTATATCTACATATCTTTCTCCCTCTGTCTCTACATATATATATATATATACATATGTATGCATAAACATATATGTATATGTACATTCATTCATATGTGTGTAAAACATACATAAATTAAGTTTTAATTCATATTGATTACTTTTGTTAATAACAATTTTATTACATTTTATATTAAGATGTAAACATAATATAAGCAAGAAAGATGGTTAAGATTGCTTTTCTTCCATATTCTTAATAATTATATCAGTCAATCTGAAAAATGTATGTCTTCTTATTCAAGTTATATGCAATCCACAAAGTTAAAATTAGCCTTGTTTCCACATGTCTTTCTTTTCTAATCTCTGTGTCTTTCTGATTACTTTCTGAGAAACAAACCTGATGGTGTCACTTTCTTGTTTATGAGTCTTCCTGGCTCCACATTACCTAAGGGAAAAAGACCAAACTGATTTGTCTTTGGAATCTCACCCAGCTTAACATCTCTTGCCGTTCTCCTCTTATACACTTCAAATGTCAGTCACAATAAGCTTCTCACTAGTTTCCATGCAAGATTTGTCTTGTCATGACTTGGGGTTTTTATATTCTATTTTCTCTTCCAGGAATATCCTTATCTTCTTTTATATCTAGAAAACTATTATTTATCCTTTAAGGCCCAGTTAAATGTCACTTTATTTCTGTAAACGTTCTCTTCATTATGTTTACTGGAGTGAGTTGATCCTTCTTTTCTGGAACACTCAGTTTATACCATTATTAAATCACTTGCCAATTTATGTTGCAACCATTTATTAACTTGTTTCTCTAACTGTTGATTGTGACTTAAAAGAAATAAAAGGGATGTAGAGATCCCATATTAGGATACAATTAAGTTCATAAAACAAAACAAATAAGTGGACAAAAGTAACCATATAGCTTAAACAAGATAGGTTTTCTTTCATCCATTTGATATAAGCAGTTCACAGTTGACAGGTCAACTCCGCGATGTCAGGACATGGCTCCTTTGACTTTTTCCTCTTCTATCTTTTAACTGTTGCCCACATCTTGTCATCTAGGACAGTTTCTTTCCCTTCTGTCATTCTGAAATTGGCCAATCTGAAAAATGTGTATTTGTTCATGTTCAAATTATGTTATGTTTCATGAAGTTAAAATTATTTATCATTACATCAATATTTCAGCCAGTGAGAACAGGGGAAAGGTGAGGGATGGGTGCAAGATCTCAAATTTGACTAGAGTTCACTTCCATATTTTTCCACTCAAAACACATATACTTCACTTCCATCACATTGGTTTGGAAGCTGGGAGATAAAGTCTTATATTAGCTGTCAATCTTTGGCCACTGAAAATACTACAACTATAAAAGCAGAGAACAAATACTGGGAGACTCTACCAGTTTCTATCATAAAATACATCTTTGATTTCTTAATGCCTAGCACAGTGTTGTTTCACATTATGAATCAGGAAATACGTGGTAAATGAATAGATGAATTGCAAAAATCAGCAATTTAGAACTGCAATGAATCTATAAGTCATCTACTACTACCTTCTCATTTCATAATGATGCAGCTGAAGAACTTGTGATTTTTCTGAATTTATTATAATAGTTGGTATTGTATGATTAGGAGCTTATTGGCATTTTTTTCTTTTAAATTTATTTTAGACCCAGGGGTACTTATTATGCAGGTTATGTGGACATATGGCATGATACTGGGGTTTGGGTTTTTATTGAACCCATTGCCAAGATAGTGAACATAGTACCCAATAAGTAGTTTTTCAACTCTTAACCCCCTCTCTCTTTCCTTCCTTTTAGAGTTTCCAGTGTCTATTTTTCTCATCTTTATGTCCATGTATTAATGACGTTTAGCTCCCACTTATAAGTGAGAACATGTGATATTTTGTTTTCTGTTTCTGTCTTAATTCACGTAGTAAAATGGCCTCCAGCTCCATCCATGTTTCTGCAAAGGACATTATTTTATTCTTTTCTATGGCTACATAGTATTCCATGGTATATATACCACATTTTCTTTATCCAGTCCGCCATTATTGGACACCTAGGTTGATTCTATGTTGTTGTCTCAGTGAATAATGCTGTGATAAACATATGAGTGCATGTGTCCTTTTGGTAGGATTATTTGTTTTCCTTGGGTATATACTCAGTAATGGGATTGCTAAGTCAAATGGGAGTTCTTTTTTAGTTCCTTTAGAAATCTCCAGCAGCTTCCCACAAAGAGTGAACTAATGTACATTCCCACCAATAGGGTATATGTGCTCCCTTTTCTCTGCAGCCTTGCCATCATCTGTTCTACTTGCGTTTTTCATAACAGGCATTCTGACTGGTGTAAGAAGGTATTTGACTGTGGTTTTGATTTGCATTTCTCTGAAATTATTGTTGATGAGTATTTTTTCATATTTGTTGGCTACATGTATGTCTTCTTTGGAGAAGTGTCGATTCATGTCCTTTGCCTATTTTTTAATGGGATCATTTGGCTTTTGTATGTTGATTTGTTTGAGTTCCTTAAAGGTTTTGGGTATTACTCCTGTGCTGGATGCATAGTTTGCGAATATTTTCTCCCATTCTGTAGGTTGTCTGTTTACTCAGTTGATAGTTTCTTTTTGCTGTGCAGGAGCTCTTTAATTTAATTAGGTCCTAATTGTTAATTTTTATTTTTGTTGTGTTTGCTTTTGAGGACTTAGTCATAATTTTTTTTGCCTAGGCCAATGTCTAGAAGAGTATTTCCTAAATTTTATTCTAGGATTTTTGTAATTTTTCATTTTACATTTAAGTCTTTGATCTATCTTAAGTTAATTTTTGTTTACAGTGAGAGGTAGGAATCCAGTTTAATTCTTCTGAATATGGTTAGGCAATTTTTCCAGCATCCTTTATTGAGTAGGAAGTCTTTTCTCCATTGCTTGTTTTTGTCAACTCACCTGAAGATCACATGGCTGTAGGTGCGCAGCTTTATTTCTGGGTTCCCTATTCTGTTCCATTTGTCTATGTGTCTGTTTGAAGTTGGGTAATGCAATGCCTCTAGCTTTGTGTTTTTTTTGTTGTTGTTGTTCAAGATTGCTTTGGCTATCATTAACACATACAAAAAAAGTAAATCACATTACTTTGATAATTCTGAAGGATATCTAATATAATAGTATACTTTTTAAAGGGGAGATTACATCTCTGTTGTTTCGCACTGAAGCCTTTTTGGTATAGGCTCCTTTGTCTTCAAAGAAACCAATGGGATATCAGAAAGAAATTAAGGAAGTTTGGACTGAGTCTCCATAATGAAACATTTTTTTTTCTTTCTCAAATGTAATCCAAGTATATGATAAAAAATTTACTATGATACAAAATGCTGGTCTGAACAATAAGCATCCTTCTGTCTCTTTCCCGAGTCACCTGGTTGCCCTCCTTGGGAGAAGTATTCTTTTCAGTTTCTTGTACAGCTTTGCATCTAAAACTGGAAGATGTAGCTTTGCATCTTGCCTTTTTTTTTTTACTTCATTTGGATATCTGATAAGGAATATTTTAAATTTAAAAAAAGTAGAAATGTGAAAATATGGACCTACTTAATGAAACCTTTCTTAAATTCAAAAAACAATCTTCAAAATTTATCATATCTTCTTGAAAGGGCCGTGAGTTTTGTCTTTCCATCAGTAGATATCAAGTCATTTTTGGTCTTATACTGCTGATTAGCCTTCTATCAATTCCAAGAACAGGTCAGGTTCTTCACCACTTTGATCTTTGCTCTTCCTGTTCTCTCTGCCTTGAACCTTCTTCCCCTGATAATTTGCATGGATAACTTATTATTTTTCAGGCTTTAGTTTAACTTTAAATTCTTCAAAAGGGCTTCTATAACATTCTTTCTATAGTTAACAACCCCTGCTGTTAGTTTTATGAGAGCACACTATGTAGATACTTCAGAGTACTCACCCAATCTGCAACTATGCTGTTTCTTTGTTTATTTGTTTAATGTCTGTGTGTGTGTGCCATTGAAATCTGATGTCAGCCAAGGCAAAAATAATGTCTGTCTTGTTTTTCTTGTATATCTAGCACCTTGCTTGGCACACAGTCAACATCAATGAGTATTTCATAAGTGAAAAAGGAAACAAATGAATAATAAACAAAGTCCTCTTTGAAGCCTCTGATTAACAAATCTGTGTCCGATCTTAATTTCATAAACTTTTCAATCTTTTTACATACAAAGGTATATAAAATATATTAAAACGTATGAGATAAGATATAAAGGCTTTTTCCTTTTGTTCTTATAAATAAGACTACAGATACATTTCATCTACTAAATGCTTTCACTTCCTTGTGATTTCCCATAGCATCATAAATTTTTAAAAAGGCAATATTTTCTCAATGATCTCTTCTCATTCCGTATTTACATTTGCTATTTTTTACAACTTCTCTGACACTAAATAGGTTGACCACTACCTAAGAAACATGACAAATATGGATAGCAAAGCATTTACCAAGAATCTTTTAAAAACAAAACTAGATAATCATTTCAATGACTAAAAAATTAATGCTACTGCTAGGGGTGAAATAAACATCAGCAAGGCAGTGACGGAATGATGTTAGAATTTGATGTGTTTATATTAATTCTTCTTATATCAGCATTCTTTACAATGCCATAAAGGCAGAGCCTAGATGCTTATTATAAAAATGTAAAAGTAAATGTTCTATCATATTTGACTGTATAGGAGTTTGTACCACTTAGATGTTAAAATAAGAGTGTCTGTAGTTACCATTTATCTTCTTAAAACAGTGCCTTTGTTTGGTATGTAAGAATACTATTTATTCACAATTACAAATATATTTCCTGTATTGTTGCTTTTGAAAAATTTCTGTTTGTTTTGTCAAAATTTTAATTTTCCAAATTATCAACTATTTTATTCATGATTACTGTTGTTTCATTTTGTCCTCCAACAAATATTAATTGGTCATTTGTATCAGGCACTGTAAGAAAACAGGAATGTGTTCATTTTCTACTGCTAAGATCCGTGAATGGATTTTCAAATTTATTTTCCTGCCAAATTCAGCCAAAGATATTTCTTACCACACAAGTAACTTGTAAAAAGTAGTTATTGAATTATGATTATTGTTAAATATAGGGCTCATGGAAGAAAATTTTAAATGTGCAAAGAAGAAAGGATTGCATAAATTGTGATAAATTGGAAATCTCTCTTTCAACATTTTTTCTCTCTGTATATATATATATATAAAACATATTATATATACACAGTTACTTCAAGTATTTTTCTAAGTATAGTTACATGAGTATATACGTACACTATTTATTTACAAAGTTATTTAATTTTATAGATGTAGTTTGTAACTTTTTAATATAACCATCTACTTTGAACATATTTCCATAAAACAAACATATTTATTAGAAATATATATGATTACATTTACTGTCATCATTTATTTAACCAATCACTGTCATATATTATGATTGTTTCTTTTAAAAAATCTATTATACAAATCACTGTGTTGAATATACTTATGCATACATCTTTTTCTAATTACTTCTTAAGCTAAGTTTTCTGGAAGTATGATTGCAGAATGACAACAACAATACTTTAGTACTTTAAATGCATTCACTCAATACTTGCATTACATGCATTTATTCATTTAATTCTCAGAACAACTCTATAAAGTACATGCTGCTTCATGATTACTTTTGTTCTGTTTTTTCCTCCAACAAATATTAATTGGTTACTTGTATAAGGTGCTAAGATACTGGCACATAAGGAAGCTAAGACCGCACCTAATTGAATTGAAATGGCCATCTGGTGTATGAAACACCATTATTATGTGCAAATAAAAATAAAAACAAGTACTGCCAATTCATTTATGAGAAATATTTAAATATGCATGTTAGAATTAATAAAGTATGGTAATTTGCTGAAGATTCTGTATTCTTTAAGTGCAGAGGTGACATTGAATTCCAAGTGTAGACTTCCAAGTCTACACTCTTAAGTATAAAACTCTATTTTTAAAAAATATATTCACATTTTTAAGCCTTTTAGTACTAGATTGATGGCCAGAAAGGTTGTAGCTATTTGCACTTCCCCAGCACTGTTTTTAAAAAAAGAACTTTTCTCTAGGTTTCTTTGCCAATATTAGTAGATATCTTTATGCATTTTATCACTATGAAAGGTTACAAATATAATTTCATTTGCATCTATTCAATTACTCATGAGGTAAAGACTTTTGTCAAGTATTTACTGATTATTTGTATTTCGTCACTTAAAATTTTTAGTTATGTGTTCATTTATCTTTTCACATATCCAGGATACTAACAATTTGTTCATCATTGCAAATCTTTTCAGTTAGTTACTTTCTTTTTAGCTTTGTTCATAATGTGTTTTTAATTATAATTTTTAATTATAAACTCAAATCTATAATTTTTTTCTTACATAGCTATTGCTTTTAGTATAACTCATTCCCATGTGGCACATATACACCATGGAATACTATGCAGCCATGAAAAAGGATGAGTTCATGTCCTTTGCAGGCACATGGATGAAGCTGGAAACCATCATTCTCAGCAAACTAACGCAGGAACAGAAAACCAAACACTACATGTTCTCTCTCATAAGTGGGAGTTGAACAATGAGAACACATGGACACAGGGAGGGGAACATCACACACCAGGGCCTGTCAGTGGGTGTGGGGCTAAGGGAGGGATAGCATTAGGAGAAATACCTAACGTAGATGACGAGTTGATGGGTGCAGCAAACCACCATGGTACGTGTGTACCTATGTACACATTCTGCACATTCTGCACATTCTGCACATGTATCCCAGGACTTAAAGTATAATAAAAAAAAGAAAAATAAATTAATATTGTTAATTTTTGACAATATATATTTCTTGAATCTGCATGTATTGATCAAGAACCAATGCTAACTGATAAAGGAAGAAATAACCTGAAAGACTATGCATAATTCATAAAAATTCAATAAAACAGAACAATCTGTTTTGAAAATTGGGCAAGAACCAAGAGGCATGTTGGACAAAGATAGGCAAAATTATTCTGAAGGAACTTTCTGGTAAGGATCCCAAAGCTGGCAGTGGTATTGTGTATTAGATGTTGTGGATTGTCACCGATAACCATAATAAGTTGATTTTGTTCTTAACACTACTGCTGTCAGAATTGATTTTATACTAGAATGTATTCTTCAGATTTAAAGTTCTGTCCAAGACAGGTTGATTGTTTGAAGGAGATCTGCCTGTACTTAGTAAAATCAGGCATTTGAACTTCAGTGGTTTTATATTTTGGGGTTATAATATGTCAACGAAGCAAATTGTAATAGCTAGCATAAGTGAAATAATAGTAAAAGAATGTAAAACTACCATTTAAGAAGGCAAAAAGGCAGATAATAACGTATTGATAAAATAAGGCAAGAAAGAGGAAGAACAAAGCATTTAAACATGTAAATCTAAGGCAAAGTAATAGTAAGATACTAGATATAGACAAATCATATCAATAATCACATTAAGTATAAATGGACTAAATACTCTAATTAAATGATTACAATATCAGACAGAATGATAATTTTAGAACATCTTACCCTATGCTATTTAAATATGAGACTTAGACACTCTTAAAATATAAGGATACAGAGCCATGCAACATGAACCTCCCTAAAAATATGACTTATGTAGTTATACTAATATTAAAGTAGATATTAATGAAGGAAGGATTACTAGAGGTAAACAAGAATGCTTCATAATGAAAATAGGTCAATTTACTGGAACAATATAATAATTCATAGTCTGTATAAATGCAGCAATAACTTCAATGTAATGCAAAAATTAATGATATTAAGAGCAAAATATATAAATTCCCAATTATGTTGGAAGATTTTAATACATCTCTCTAACTGATAGAAAAAGGAGATAAGTTGTCAGTGAGAATACAGAAGATATGAGACCTGAGCAACATGATAAAAAAAACCTTAACCTAATTGAAATGTACAGAAACCACACTCAACAGTGACAGAATGTACATATTCTTTTCAAGTGCACATGAAACATATCAAAAAAACTTCAAAGGACTGAAATAATTCAAGGTATCTTTTCTGACCACTGTTAAAATAACAAGAAATGAATCAAAAATGTATAACAAAAATATGCAAACATTTGGAAATTATCAGTATACTTCAAATAGCTCATAGGTCAAATAAGAAATCATAATAAAATTTTAAAAGATTTTGAACTGATTGTTAACACAGATATAATGTACTAAGACTTGTGAGATTTCATTAAGGCAGTGCTTAGAAGTGCATTACAATATATATTTAAAAGTGTAAGACTGAAAATTAATTATTTGAAGTTTCATATCAAGGAACTAGAAAAATAAATCAAACTTAAGTAAGATAGAAGTACAATGATAGTAAGGAGCAGGGATCAACAAAATAGAAGATAAATATACAAAATAAAAATCATCAAAAGCATAACAATTTTATAATCTGAAATGCTTATAAAAAGATCCCTAGCAAGATGAAGAAAAAAGATAACATAAATGATTAATATCAGAAATAAAAAGGGGACTTCAACCCAGATTCCACAAACATTAAAATGATAATTAAATGTGATTATGAATAATTTTATGGCAATAAATCTGAAAATTTAGAAGAAACTGATGAATTTCTTGGAAAATACAACTTACCAAATTTTATACATAATAATCAAAATAACAATATTTGTATTAGAATTGTGCTATGGTTTGAACATCTGTGTCCCCTAAAATTCACATTTTAAAAGCCCAATCACCGATGTGATGATAATAGAAGTCAGGACCTTTGAGAGTCAATTAGATCATGAGAGTGCCAGCCTCTTGGATGAGATTAATGCCTTTTTTTTTTTTTTTTTTTTTTTTGAGACGGAGTCTCGCTCTATTGCCCAGGCTGGAGTGCAGTGGCACGATCTCGGCTCACTGCAAGCCCTGCCTCCCGGGTTCACACCATTCTCCTGCCTCAGCCTCCTGAGTAGCTGGGACTACAGGTGCCCACCACCATGCCCGGCTAATTTTTTGTATTTTTAGTAGAGACAGGTTTAGCCAGGATGGTCTCGATCTCCTGACTTAGTGATCCACTCGCCTCAGCCTCCCAAAGTGCTGGGATTACAGGCATGAGCCACTGTGCCTGGCCGCCTAATGCCCTTTTAAGAGTGGCTCCAGAGAGCCCCTTTGCCCCTTCTACCATGTGAAGACACAGTTAGAAGGCATCATCTGTGAACCAGACACTGAGTCTGTTGCTACCATGATGCTAGACTACCCAGCCTTAAGAACTGTAAAAAACAAATGCCTCTTCTTTATAAGCTACTCAGTCTAAAGTATTTTATTACAGTATCCTAAACAGACTAAGACAAATGGATTGATTATTCAAATTTCTATCAAAGGAAATAAGTTTTAGGCCCAGTTGGCTTTGCCAGTGAATTCTAGCAAACTTTTAGTATAAAAAATTATTCAAATCTTTAAAAAACCTAAGATAAAAAAGTGAGATTATGTCCCAATTCATTTTATGAGGCTATCTTGTCTCAGGGTAGTACCAACAAATTGGTGTCATTCATGTTCCAAAGCTTCCTGTGGGATTAGCTAAAGCTAGAATCCAACTGAAACTACGTCTGTGTTTAGTTCCTTCCCACGTCTTATCCTGCTTCCTCCACTCCCTTTGTTCTGAGAGCATGCTCTTAATAAATCACATGCATCTGAATTCTTGTATCAGACTCTCTCCTTATGAAGAACCTGCCCCAAGACACTTGGTACCAGAGGCAAATTCTGAGGACAGGATTTTGAAGTTGGATCACTCACTGGTTAGCTGGCAATGAAGACTATTAGTGGTGTATGTGGAATGTTGATAGTCCCTGACATGCTGTATAAAACATCTGCTAGAACTTCATCTGTGGTGAATTGGGATGGGATGAAAGTGGGAGAAAATGCACTGGTATGTGAAATATCTGTGGTGTTTGACAGGTCTAGGGTGAAAAGCAATGTAAGAACTGTGGAGTTTAAAGTTAAAGCTGGAGGGCCTCCTTGGTAATATTTAAAGAAACTCAATCTCCCAAAGCTGGAGGTCAGGCCAAACTGAAAATCAGTCTCAGGACCTAATTGTTGAAGAGGCTGAACGTCATTCTCGACAACTCTTATGCTAAATCCAGAGTCCTGACAGGAATAGTTTGGATATAGACACTTGGGATAGGCATATCATGATATCTGATATCCTCTGAAGCACTCGGAGTCTGCAGAATTGGCCCATTCTCCTGTTTTTGAGGACAGTGGTTGTCCCTTGCTTGAAAATTATGTAAAGTCACACGTAAGGTATGTTTCCTACAAGGCAGTATTTAGTTTTTACAAAATTTGCCTACACCTCTCCTGCTGGCCACCGGATCAAAAATTCCACCTTCGAAGGGAGTAAAGGGATTGTATGTCCAAGAGTTATGCTAGAATGGATCTACTACAGAAGAAGAGAAAACACACTAATTGTCCCTCAAGAGGGCATGGAGAACACTCTGTTTAACAAAACAATAGGAAATGCACTGGTGAAGGGGTCAGGATCATCTAGTACTCAGTAGTGGCTTTTCTCTGTAGTCCTGGGATATCAGAGGGAGGTTTTTTTGGAGATGGGTGCTTTTTTTCCCCAGTGGCCATCTAGTGGCAATTAGGGTGATAGGATGATGCAATAGCAAAGGCAGCACTTGACCATCAAAAATAAGATGGGATAATTACTGTAATTGACAGAAGAGTCAGACTATCAGTCATAGGGTATAACTGATATACAAAGGGCTAATATAACATGGTGTCTTAACAGCATGGTAGATGAGCATCCAAAAGGGTATTGTTTACTAGCTACAATCCGAAGAGTTAAGAAATAAATAAAGAGAAGACTGAGATTAACTACTCCAATGGATATCGATTCATTCTTTTTGTTTCCAACCTGAGTCAATTTTCAGACCCAGAGATTGCTTGCTGCCATTTACTCAAATATTCATATACTCAAAAAGAGGAAATACTCATATCTTTCAAGGGTTATAGGTTTAGGTTCAAGTTGTCTCCGGTATCTAGGGACCTATAGTGTCATTGCAGAGCCCTGTTAGAGTAGGGCCATGCGTAGATCAGGTGATATGAAGTTTTCAATCAGGTACAGCTCACAGTGGGAAATTTGGTGGTCGTTCCTCATTTCCCAAATGTGTCGTTGAAGCACTTAGTAGTTGGCGAAATTCTTTTATTAATTCCTTGATTTAGGATTAAAACAATTACAATAGAGTAAAAGCTATTATGGTAGGAAAGGCCACATAAAACTCAACACATAAAATTGATAAATGTCCAAGGAGACAGATAGCCTATATACCCTGATTTGATTGTTACACATTGTATACATGTATTAAAATACCACACATACCCCATAAATTTGCACAAATTTTACAAATCAATTAAAAAAAGACTTAAAGGATGCAAGGCTCAGTTTACATTATATCGTCATTTAATTCACCAATTTGGTCCCAGTAAAAAATAAGATAGATCACTGTATACAATAGTGGACTACTATAAACTTAAAGAGTAATCGCCCCATTTTTAGCTACTGTGCTGGATGCTGTAGCTTTACTAAATTAATATAGTCTCTGGCATGCAATATGTTTCTAGCACTTTGATGAAAGCATTCTTTTTAATACCCACTGCTATGGTTTGAATGCTTATCCCCTCTGAAACTCATGCTGAATTTAATCCTTAATGTGGCAGTATCGAGAGGTGGAGCCTTTCTATTCATGAATTAATGGATTTATGAATTAATGGGTTAATGGATTGCTGAGTTATGGGACTAGGACTGGCGGCTTTTTAAGAAGAGCAAGACCTCAGATAGCACACTCAGCCACCTCACCATTTGATTCTCTATGCCACCTCATGATTCTCCAGAGTTCCCACCAGCAAGAAGGCCCTCGGTAGATAAGGCCGCTTGACTTTGAACTTCTCAGCCTCCATAATCATAAGAAATAAATTATTTTATTTATAAATTACCTAGTTTTAGGTATTCTCTTAAAAGCAACAGAAAATGGACTAAGACACCCATCACAAATTTATCAGAAAGAGTTCACATTTACATCATTTATTTATGGTCTTACACAGTGGGATGTAGACTATATTTTAACATTTTGCAGGGCACCACATTGGTGCCATTGATGGTATTATATATATTATCTGGAACAGATGAGCAAGGAGTGGCAAGTACTTGAGATGCTACTTGACAGTCCTTCTTCGGTGGCCAAGAGAGAAGTGGTGAGACAAAATCTTGTCAGCACAACAAACTGCAAATATCTGATGGTCATCTACTTTGTGTGAAGACAGAAGTGACCCAAAGATAGGTATTTATAGCCTCATGGGAAATAGTGAATAGTTTGGCTAGTTAGGGCCTCAAATGGGAAAAAATGGAATATATAGCAAGGAACTCTGAGAAAGTGGCAGGAAAGTAGGCCTATAAGAATTAATGAAATGTTTAACATCTTTGTATACCACACCAGTGAGAATCCACTGTATAAGAGCCAGTAAACAATCAAGTGGTCAGGACAGTTCATGTCAATCCACAAGACAGCCAAATATACCACATAAATTTTAGCTGACAGAAAGGAAATCTCTAATGGATGGTGGAGGAGAGATATAATGACTATAAGTTTCACCTCAAGACCAACTACAGCAGTAGGGGCAGAGCTTCACTCAACTAACCATCGTATTATGGGTTTTCACTCAAATTTTGACCAATTAGAAACTATCCTTGTGTGTTTCATGTCCTATAAGTGTGTCCAAAAATACTACAGCATATTATAAAGAACTATTACATGTTTATTCAGCTGATATACTAACTACAATAAATAGTACATGGTTTTGTTTGTAATTTTGTTTGCCTTCTTGAATTTTATAAGCATTTGGAGGGATCATTTACATAACTTTTTTTTAAAATTATACTTCCTTGACTTTAAAATACAATATCATGTGGCTTTAAAAATTAAGAAACATATGTAGAACAATACATTTGAAATAAAGATAAAAGAGGACGTGTAAATAATAAAAAAATGGAAATAGTTGTGTTAGAAACTTGAAATAATTTTTGCAATTGGCTCCTGTGTTTCTTAATGAAAGTGTGAATTTCCTAACAATCAGGCCTTAGAGGGAAATAAAATGATAAGAGAGTTTTATATGACACCAGATATCACACTTTTTTTTCTTCAAATTTTTGGAGTGTATTTCTTAGACCTATTCTTCAGGAAAAGTTTATATGATAAGTATATATAAGCATTGAGAAAATTAATGCAGATTGTATTCAGCTGTAGATTTAGAAAGAAGGCAATCAAACTAATTAATTTTTATTGAATGTTTAGTATTTGTTAGGCACATTTTGTAGATGATCTTATAGAGACTTAGAGTGATTACACAATTTATTCAAGGTTGCATAAGTAATAAGTGGTAGTCAGAACTTGAATTCAGGCCTGTCTTCCAAAGCCCACATGAATTCTTTCTACTACCTTAGCCTGCAGAATATGCATCCTGTTCTTCATAAGATCTTATGTATATTGATTCTTTATGAAAAATGGCATCCATAATTTAAATTTTCTAATACAAAGAAGACATACTTTGTGTGCTTTAAGCTAATGTAGACTAAGCATAACATCTTCTTGATCTTAATGTAAGATGAACTATCTGAAATTGTCAATATTGATCAAGTTTGATGCACATAAATGATAATACCATGTTTCAAGCTAATGGAAGGATAGACCTCTGAGAAGGAAAAAAGGAATCCCTAACAGCTGGGCCTAATATCTATGCCTGATGTTGTTAAGGGCTGGACTGGCACTTATAGGTTGGCTATTGAATTTTACTGTGGGATATAAACTGTTTTAAAGATCACCAACATCTGATAACATTGCTCTCTGAATGTGGGAAGTGAAACACAAACAAGACTACTTGGTAATTATGTTTAAGTACAAACAAATTCAATGTTACTATGCAAACTTCCAAACTTACCAAATATCCCGCTTGACTCCTTGGCTAACAGGACAGAATTCTGCTTCTTTACCATTCAGATCTGTTTTATTTTTTATTATCTCATCCTGATAAAAATTATGAAGGTATCTAATCATAGTATTGCCCCCTCTCTAAAAGCTCCCAATCTAGAACAAGCCCCTCCTTCCTGGAACACTCCCCAACAATTGTCTAATGTGAGCATAAATCCTGTAAGTCTCTTCCAAGTCCTTACTGAACCCAAATCCTGTAAGTCCCTCCCAATTCCTAAGTGCTCCCTATGGTGTGTGGTTTCGCTTGCTACAATCAGCGAATAAACGTAATTTTGTTTCACTTGTAGGTGTGTTGCTGGCAATATGTGGCTCCAGGGGAGAGGCAAAAGTGGAGGTTCCCGAGTCATCTGAGATTTGTTGCCTCGGAACAGGATCCACAGCTCAATAATAGTAAATATATCTGAGATTTGTTGCCTCGGAACAGGATCCACAGCTCAATAATAGTAAATATATCTGAGATTCCTTGTGTCTCTAGCTGTCTGAGGCATTACCCTACCAATGGCTGAGGGTTAAGTTCCTCTGGATTTAGACTTTGTTTGCAGGTCACTGTTAACAGAGAATATGAAAAACTATGCTGTCTCACACAAGCCATTTCCATCATGCTTCTGCTGGGTGGTTGTTAGGTCAAAGCTGACCTCCTTGATAAATGCTTCAAATCATGATATGTTTTAGGATATGTTAAGGAAAGATACTATATATTAAAATCAATGCAAACAGGTGTAAAGATGACATTAGGTATGAACATTACAGAGCCTAGCACATTCAGCTTGAGACAGAGGCCATTGTAGAGGAATATAGACTGTAGGTATATGTGCAGACAGAGCCCAAACTGAGGTATTATAATTTTATTATCTACTGGGATACATATGTAAACAAAATGCTAATGTACTAGTATACAAAAATGCATGGAAGAGTTTATCTTGGCTTTTAAAAAGGTGGTTATTATTAATTGAGAATCTTGACCATGAGATGATTTAATTATGAAATGTATAAAACATTGGATTTGCAATATATATCCTCAATGGTCAAGGAAACAATAATTTACTATGCCTGCTTTAACATTTGACAATAATTCTAAGTATTCTAAAATGAGACCTTTTTAAAATTATAAGACATTTCAAACAAAACACAGAAGTAGAGAATGATATATTGAACTCAAAGACAGTGGTATATATCATTCAACTTCAGAATTTTGCCATCTCATTTTATGTATCTTTTCATTTATTACATTTCCCTGATGGATCACTTTAAAGTAAATCTGCTTAAGAAGCCTTTGGGCTGAGACTATGGGGTTTTCTAGATATAGGATCATGTCATCTGTAAACAGGGATAGTTTAACTTCCTCTCTTCCTATTTGGCTGCCCTTTATTTCTTTCTCTTGCCTGATTGCCCTGGCTAGAACTTTTACTTATAAGTGAGAACATGTGGTATTTGGTTTTCTGTTCCTATGTTAGTTTGCTAAGGATGATGGCCTCCAGCTTCATTCATGTCCTTGCAAAGGACATGATCTTGTTCTTTTTTATAACTGCATAGTATTCCATGGTACACATGTACTACATCTTTTTTAATCCAGTCTATCACTGATGGGCATTTAGGTTGATTCCATGTCCTTGTTAATGTGAATAGTGTTTCAATGAATATGCACATTCATGTGTCTTTATAATAAAACGATTTATATTCCTTTGGGTATATGTATACCCAGTAATAGAATTGCTGGGCCAAATGGTATTTTTGTCTTTAGGTCTTTGGGGAATCACCACATGGTCTTTCACCTATGTAACACACCTGCCCATATACCCCTCCCCTGAACTTAAAGTAAACGTTTAAAAAAAGTAAATCTCAAGTAGGTATAATTTTACTGGTTTACATCTAAGCCTGATTATATCAAGATATTTTGAAAATAACTAGCCAAATGTCTGCATGTATTTTTAAGATGTCTATTACCATATGTTAGTAAAACAATTTCAATAGAGGAAAAGGCTTATTCTCTTCTTCTATATGCTTATTTGCTAGGGCAGATGGGAAAACAAATTATTTAGATATAAACTTTAGAAGAAAGGCATTTGCATTGTTTTGATTTACTCTATTTATAACTTAATTTACAAAAAAATTATCTGAGTCAGTAGCAATAGGTATAGAATTTGAAAAAAAAAATTAAAACTCAAATACTGAGGAGGAAAAGCAAGATGGCCAAATAGAACCCTCTAGTGATCATCCTCCGCTCCTCTACAGGAACACTAAATTGATCAACGATCCACACAAGAAAGCACCTTCATGAGAACAAAAAATCAGATGAGCAGTCACAGTACCTGGTTTTAAAATCCTATTAAAGAAAAAGGCACTGAAGATGGTAGAAAAGCCACTCCTGAATTGCTGTCACCAGTCCTCTCCCATCCTGCATCAAGTGGGCTCCTGGGGTCCTTGTTGCAAGTCCTTGGTCCCCAAAAAGCACTTTTTGACCCACCTTGGGACAGAGGGGAGCCCACTGACCTGAACAGAAAGACCCAGGTCTGGCAGCATTCACCACAAGCTGACTGAAGAGCCCTTGGGCCTTGAGTGAGCATCGGCAGTAGCCAGGCAATACTTGCTGCAGTCCTGGGGTGGTGATGGCCATGGGGAGAGGCTCCTTTTGCTTGAGGAAAGAAGAAAGGAGAGTGAGAAGGACTTTGTCTTGTGACTTGGGTGCCAGCTCAGCCACAGAAAAATAGAGCACTGGGTAGATTTCCAAGGTTCTCATCTCTAGGCTGTGGTTCCCAAACAACATTTCTGGACCTGCCCTGGGCTGTGGGGAGCTCACTACCCCAAAGGGAAGGCCAGAAGCCTGGCTGGCTTTGCCACCTGTTAATTGTAGAGCCCTTGGGCCTGGAGGGAACATGGGCAGTAACCAGGCACCGGTTGCCAAGAGCCTTGGGTGAGAAGCAGTGCTCTGCTGGCTTTGGGTCTGACCAAGGGCAGTCCCAGTGGTGGTGGCCACAGTGGTGCTTGTGTCACCCCTCCCTCAGCTCCAGACAGCTCAACGAAGAAAGAGAGGCTCAATTTGTTTGGTGGAAAAATAAGGGAAGAGAACAAGAGTGTTTTCCTGATGATTCAGAAAATTCTCCTAGATCTTACTCAAGACCACAAACGTGATACCTTTACGAGTCTTCAAGAGTCACAGTGTCACTGGGCTTGAGTTGCTTCCTAATGCAGATATGGCTGCAGTGACCAAAGACTTAGAATACAACACATAATTCCCTTTGACTACTTGGAAAGCCATCCCAAGAAGAATGAATACAAATATGCCTAGACTATGAAGATTACAATAAATGCCTAACTCTCCAATGCTAGACACCAATGAACATCCACAAGCATCAAGACCATCCAGGAAAATATGATCTTACCAAAAAAACTAAATTTGGCACCAGTGACCAATCCTGGAGAGACAGAGATATGTGACCTTTCAGACAGATAATTCAAAATAGATATTTTGAGGAAGCTCAACAAAATTTAACACAATACAGAGAAGGAATTCAGAATTCTATGGATAAATTTAACAAAGAGATAGAGATAATTTAAAAGAATCAAGCAGAAGTTCCAGAGCTGAAAAGTTCAAATGATATACTGAAGAATGTATCATAGTATCTCAGCAGCAGAGTTGATTAAACAGAAGAAAGAATTAGTGAGCTTGAAGATAGGGTATTGAAAATACATAGAGGAGACAAAAGACAAAAGACTAAAGCATGCCTAGAATATCTGGAAAATAGCCTCAAAGGGCAATTCCCAGAGTTATTGGCCTTAAAGAGGCAGTAGAAAGAGAGATCAGGGTAGAAAATTTCTTCAAAGAATAATAACAGAGAACTTTTCAATCCTAGGGAAAGATGTTAATATTCAAGTACAAGAAGGTCAGAGAACATGAAGCAGATGTAACCCAAAGAAGACTACCTGAAGACATTGAAAAATCAAACTCCCAAAGGGCAAGGATAAAGAAAGAATCCAAAAAGTAGAAAGATAAAAAACAACAACAATGAAGCTCCAATACATCTGGCAGCAAACTTTTCAGTGGAAACTTTACAGGCCAGGAGAGAGTGGCATGACATATTCAAAGTATAAAGGTGAAAAAAACATTTTACCCTAGAATAGTACATCTGGTGAAAATATTCTACAAACATGAAGGAGAAATAAGTACTTCCAAACAAAGTGAAAGCTTTGGAAATTCATCAACACCTGACCTGTCCTACAAAATACACTAAAAGGAGTTCTTTAATCTGAAAAAAAGTTGTTAAGCAGTAAGAAATTATCTGAAGGTACAAAACTCACTGGTAATAGTAAACACACAAACATGGATTTTTAAAATGTTAATGTATTTTATTTAACTTGAAATATCTAAAATGTTATTTCAACATGTAATCAATATCAATTATTAACAAAATTCTTTTGGTATTTTTTCCTAAATTTTTAAAAATTTTATTTTAGGTTCAGATGTATATGTGCAGGTTTGTTATAGAGACAAACTCATGTCACAGAGGTCTGTGGTACAGATTATTTCATCACCCAGGTACTAAACCTAGTACCAATAGTTATTTTTTTCTGCTCCTCTCCCTTCTCCAATCCTCCACTCTCAAGTAGCCTAAAGTGTCTGTTGTTCTCTTCTTTGTGTTCATGAGTTCTCATTATTTAGCTCCCATTTATAAATGATAACGTGGTATTTGGTTTCTTGTGTTAGTTTGCTAAGGATAATTATAGCCTCCAGCTCCACCTATGTTCGTGCAAAAGACATGATCTTGTTCTTTTTTATGGCTGCATAGTATTTCACGGTGTATTTGTACCACATTATCTCTATCCAGCTGCCATTTATGGGCATTTAGGTTGATTCCATGTCTTTGCTATTGTGAATACTGCTGTGATGAACATAGGAGTGCATGAGTCTTTATGGTAGAATGATTTATATTCTTCCAGGTATATTGCTGGGTCAAATGGTAATTATAATTTTAGCTCTTTGAGTTATTGTCGTACTGCTTTCCAGAATGGTTGAAATAATTTACACTCCCACCAATGGTCTATAAGCGTTCCTTTTTCTCCACAACCTTGCCAGCATCTGTTCTTTTTTGACTTTTTAGTAATGGCCATTCCACTGGTGTGAGATGGTATCTCATTGTGATTTTGATTTGCATTTCTCTAATTATCAGTGATATTGAGCTTTTTTATATATTCTTGTTGGCTATATGTATGTCTTCTTTCAAGACATGTCTGTTCATGTCCTTTACCTGCTTTTTAATGAGGTTGTTTGTTTTTCTCTTATAAATTTGCTTAAATTTCTAATAGATGCCACATATAGGAGCTTTTTTCAGATGAATAGTTTGCAAGTATTTCCTCCCATTCTGTATGTTGTCTGTTTACTCTGTTGATATTTTCTTTTGCTGCACAGAAGCTTAATTAGATTCAATTTGCCAATTTTTGCTTTTGTTGCAATTACTTTTGACATCTTTGTTATAAAATCTTTGCCTGTTTCTTCGTCCAGGATGCTATTGCTTAGGTTGTTTTACAGAGTTTTTATAGTTTTGGAGTTTACATTTAAGTCTTTAATCCATCTTGAGTTGATTTTTGTTTATGGTGTAAGGAAGGCATCCAGTTTCAATCTTCTGCATATGGCTATCCAGTTATCCCAGCACCATATATTGAATAGGGAATCTTTTCCCCATTGCTTGTTTCTGTAAGCTTTGTCAAAGATGAGATGGTTCTAGCAGTGTGGCATTATTTCTGGACTCTCTATTCTGTTCCATTGATCTATGTGCCTGCTTTTGTACCACTATCATTCTGTTTTGGTTATTGTAGCCTTGTAGTATAGTTCACAGTCAGGTAACATGATGCCTCCTGGTTTGTTCTTTTTGCTTAGTATTGCCTTGGCTATTTTGTCTTTTTTTCACTCCCTGTGAATTTTTAAATACTTTTTTTCTAGTTCTGTGGAGAATTTCATTGGTAGTTTGTTGGAAATAGCATTGCATCTGTAAATTGCTTTGGATAGTATGGCCATTTTATTGATACTGATTCTTCCTATTCATGAGCAGGTAAAGAGTTTAAGTTTGTTTGTGTTTTCCCTGATTCTTTGAGCGATATTTTGTAATTCTCATTGTAGAGATCTTTCATCTCCCTGGTTAGCCGAATTCCTTGGTATTTTATTTTTTTTGTGGCAATTGTGAATGGAGTTGCCTTCCTGATTTGGCTCTTGGCTTAGCTGTTTTTGATGTATAGGAATGCTAGTGATTTTGTACATTGATTTTGTGTCCTGAAACTTTGCTGAAGTTGTTTATCAGCTAAAGGAGCTTTTGAGCTGAGACTGTGGGGTTTTTTAGATGTAGAATAACGTCGTCTGAAAACTGGGTATTTTAACTTTCTGTCTTCCCATTTGGATGCTCTTTATTCCTTTCTCTTGCTTGATTGCTCTGACCAGGACTTCCACTAATGTGTTGAATAGGAGTGGTGAGAGAAGGCATCCTTGTCCTGTGCTGGTTTTCAAGGAAAATGCTTCCAGCTTTTTTGTTCATTCAGTATGATGTTGGATGTGGGTTTGTCATAGATGGCTCTTTTTATTTTACCATATGTTCCTTTAATACTTATTTCATTGAGAGTTTTTAACATGAAAGGATGTTGAATTTCATTGATAGTCTTTTCTGCAATTATTGAGATAATCATGTGATTTTTGTTTTTAGATCTGTTTATGAAACAGTATATTATAACGCTAGTAGTGGTGTGGAAACTACTCATATCTTGAGTAGAAAGGCTAAAACATAAAATTATAAAAAAACTACAACTTTTCAGGAAATAAGAAAATAAGATATAATAGAAACAACATAAAGTTAAAAAGTTGGGGGATGAGATTAAAGTGTAAAGTTTTTATTAGATTTCTCTTTGCTCGTTTGTTTATTAGTTTGTTTTTGCAGTGAGTGTTAAGTTGCCATTGGTTTAAAATAATTGGTTATAAGATGTTATTTGCAAGTCTCTGGGTAACCTCAAATCAAAAAGCTTCCCAAAGATACACAAAAAATAAAAAGCAATAAATTAAAACATACCACTGGAGAAAATCACCTTCAAAACAAAGAAGGAAGGAAGAGAAGTCTACAAAACAAACAGAAAAAAATAGCAAAATGGCAGTAGTAAGTCCTTAGTTATCAAGAATAAAATTGAATATAAATGGACTAACTTCTCTAATCAATAGAGAGAGGCTGAATGAATTAAAAAAAATATATAAGACCCAACAGTCCACTCCTTGCAAGAAACACACTTCACCTATAAAAAAACACATAACTGAAAAGAAAGGAATGGAAAAAGATATTCCTTGCAGTGGGGAAAAAAAAAGCAGGAGTAGCTATACTTATAGAAAACAAAATAGATTTCAGACAATTCTACAAAAAGAAACAAAGAAGGTCATTATATAATGATGAAGATATCATTATACAATGATCAAGAGGGTATAACAACTTTAAATATATATGCACCCAACACTGTAGCACTCAGATATACAAAGCAAATATTATTAGAGCTAAAGAGAGAGATAGATCCCAATATAATAATAACTGGAGTTATTATTGCACTATTGGACAGACATTCCAGGCAGAAAATCAACAAAGAAACATTGGAATTAATCTGCTCTATAGACCAAATGGACCAAATAGATATTTACAGAACATTTCGTCCAACAGCTGCAGAATGCATACTCTTTTCCTAGCACATGGATCATTCTCAAGGACAGAAAATACATTAGGCCAAAAATAAGTTTTAAATTTTTTTTTAAAAATTAAAATATTATACAAATGTCTGCTCTGACCACAATGGAATAAAACTAGAAATCAATAAGAAGAGGAACTTTGGAAACCATACAAACACATGGAAATTAAGCAATATGCTCCCAAATGACTAGGGGGTCAATTAAAAATTAAGAAGAAAATTTAAAAATTTCTTGAAACAAATGAAAATGGAACCACAACATACCAAAAACTGTAGGATACAGCAAAAACAGTACTAAGAAGAAAGTTTATAGCAATAAAGAACTACATCAAAAAGTAGAAAAACTTCAACTAAACAACCTAATGATGCATCTTAAAGAACTAGAAAAACAAGAACAAACCAAAACCCAAATTATCAGAAGAAATGAAATGATAATGATCAGAGCAGAAAAAAAATGAAATTGAAAGAAAAAGTACAAAAGATCGACAAAACTAAGTTTTTTTTAAAAAGATAAACAAAATCAACAAACATTTAGCCAGACTAAGAAAACAAGAAAAGGCCCAATTAAAGAAAATCAGAGATGAAAAAGGATACAGTATAACTGATACCACAGAAATTCAAACAATTATTAGAGCCTACTATGAGCAATATATGTCAATAAATTGGAAAACCTAGAAGAAATAGATAAATTTCTAGACTAATACAACCTGCTAAGATTTAACCATGAAGACATCCAAAATATGAACAGATCAATAACATGTAATGAAACCAAAGCTGTAATAGAATGTCTTCCAGCAAGGAAAAGCCTGAGATACAGTGACTTTACTGCTGAATTTTACCAGACATTTAAAGAAGAACTAAAGTGAATTCTGCTCAAGCTATTCTGAAAAATCGAAGAGAATACTTCCAAACTCATTCTATAAGGCCAGTATTATTCTGAAATGAAAACCATACAAAGACACATCAAAAAAAGAAAACTACAGGCCATTATCCCTGTTGGACATTGATCCAAAAACCTCAACAAAATTCTAGCAGACCAAATACAACAATACATATACAAGATCATTCAGCATGCATGACCAAGTGGGATTTATCCCCGGGATGCAAGGATAATTCAACATATGTAAATCAATCAGTGTGATAGGTCATATCAACAGGATGAAGGATACAAATCATATATTAATTCAATTAATGCTGAAAAAGTATTTTATAAAATTCAACATCCTTTCATGACAAAAACCCTCAAAAAACTGGGTGCAGAAAGAACATACCTCAACACAATAAAACCATATACAGTAGCCCCACAGGTAGTGTCATACTGAGTGGGTTAAAACTTAAAGCCTTTCTTCTAAGATTTGTAACAAGACAAGGATGCTGACTTTCACCACTGTTATTCAACCTAGTACTGGAGATCCTGGCTAGAACAATCAGACAAGAGAAAGAAACAACATGCATCCAAATTGGAAAGGAGGAAATCAAATTATTCTTGTTTGCAGATGATATGATCTTATATTTGGAAAAGCCTTAGAACTCCATGAAAAAAACTGCTAGAACTGATAAGCAAATTCAGTGAAATTGCAGGATATAAAATCAGCATACAAACATTTACAGCATTTCTGTATGCCAACAGCAAATAATCTGAAAAGGAAATCGAGAAAGTAATCCAATTTACAATAGCTGCAGATAAAATAAAATACCCAAGAATTAACCAAAGAAGTGAAAGCTCTCTACAGTGAAAACTATGACATTAATGGAAGAAATTGAAGAGGGCACATGAAAAATGGAAAGATATTCTATACTCATCAGTTGGAAGAATCAGTATTGTTAAAATCTCCATACTACCCAAAGCAGTTTACAGATCAGTGCAATCTCTATCCAAATATTAAGGACATTCTTCACAGAAATAGAAAAAAAATCCTAAAATTTATGTGGAACCACAAAAGACATAGACTAGCCAAAGCCATTCTGAGCAAAAAGAACAAAACTGGAGGAATCATGTTACCTGACTTCAAATTATACTACAGATAAATAGTAGCCAAAACAGCATGATACTAGCATAAAAACAGGCATATATACCAATGGAACAGAATAGAGAGCCCAGAAATAAGTCCATACATCTACAGTGAACTCATTTTAAACGATGGTGCCAAGAACATACACTGGGGAAAGGACAGTTTTTTCAATAAATGGTGCTAGAAAAACTGGATATCCATACAAAGGAATGAAACAAGACTCCTCTCTCTCACTGTATACAAAAATTAAGTCAAATGAATTAAAGACTTTCATCTAAGATCTTAAACTATGAAACTATTAAAATAAAACATTGGGGAAATTCCAGGATGTTGGACTGGACAAAGATTTTTTGAGTAATACCCCATAAGCACAGGCAACCAACGCAAAAATGGATAAATGGGATCACATCAAGTTGAAAAGCTTCTGCAAGGCAAAGAAAACAATCAACAAAGTGAAGACACAACCCACAGAATGAGAGAAAATATTTGCAAACTATCTATGTGACGAAGGATTAATAACCAGAATATATAAGGAGCTCAAACCACTCTATTTAATAAAAGGTAATAAATCTGATTTAAAAATTAGGAAAAGATCTGAACAGACGTTTCTCAAAAGAAGACATACAATGGCAAACAGATATATGAAAAGGTGCTCAACATCATTGATCATCATAGAAATGCAAATCAAAATTGCAGTAAGATACCATCTCATCCCAGACAAAATGGCTTCT
The DNA here is from genome assembly GCF_029281585.2 of Gorilla gorilla gorilla. NCBI lineage: Eukaryota > Metazoa > Chordata > Mammalia > Primates > Hominidae > Gorilla > Gorilla gorilla. The sequence continues at coordinate 43,890,441 of NC_073231.2, forward strand.
TTTTTTTTTTTTTTTTTTTGAGATAAGAGTCTCAAACTGTTGCTTGGGTTGGAGTGCAGTGGCGAGATCTCGGCTCACTGCAACCTTTGCCTCCTGGGTTCAAGAAATTCTCCTGCCTCAGCCTCCTAAGTAGCTGGGATTACAGTCACCCACCACCACACCCGGCTAATTTTTAGTAGATACGGGGTTTCACTATGTTGGCCAGGCTGGTCTTGAACTCCTCACCTCTTGATCCGCCTGCCTTGGCCTCCCAAAGTGCTGGGATTAAGGCGTAAGCCACTGTGCCCAGCCTCAAAATGGCTTTTATCCAAAGGACAAACACTAACAAATGCTGGCGAAGAGGTGGAGAAAAAGGAACCCTGTACACTGTAGGTGGGAATGTAAATTAGTATAGCCATTATGGAGAACAGTATGAAGGTTCCTCAGAAAACTCAAAATAGAAGTACCCTATGATCCAAAAATCCCACAGCTGGCTATATCCAGAAGAAAGGAAATCAGAATATCGAAGAGATGTCTGCACTCTGTGTTTATCGCAACACTATTCCCAATAGCCAAGATTCGAAAGCAACCTAAGTGTCCATCAACCAAAGAATGGATAAAGAAAATGTGGTACGTATGCACAATGAAATACTATTCAGCCCTAAAAAGAATGAGATTCTGTAATTTGCAACAACGTGGATAGAATTGTGTTAAGTGAAATAAACCAGGCACAGAAAGACATTGGTGGGAGCTAAAAATTAAGACAGTGGAACTCATGGATATAGAGAGTGCAATAATTGTTACACAGGCTGGGAAAGGTAGTGGGTGAGGGGGCATGTGAGGATGGTTAATGGGTACAAAAATGTAATTAGATAGAATAAATAAAATCTAGTATTTGATAGCACAACCGGGTGATTGCAGTCAACAAAAAATGTATTGTATATTTAAAAATAACTAAGAGTATAATGGAATGTTTGGAACACAAAGAAATGATAAATGCTTGAGACAATGGGCACTCTCTTTACCCTGTTGTGATTATTGTACATTGTATGTCTTTATCAGTATATCTCATGCACCCCATAAATATATACACCTACTATATACCCATAAAAATTAAAAACCTTTAAAAATTAAAACTTTTGAATTGATTCCCCAATTGCTTCCTCTTTTACCCCACAACTAGAATTCCATTCTTTTTCTCATCTGTTTCTTTTACAACTGTTGGGAGCACTTAGAATACTCTCAGCTTAGTACCTTTGATACTGGGGCAGATAATTTGTAATCCTTTTCTCTCTTATTTCACACCCAGAGCACATTATTTTTATTTCCTTTTCTATTATTTTCAATAATAATAAAATTAAATCTAAAATAATAATCACAAAAAATGAACAAGAAAAAAGTAACAGATATTTCCAAAAGAGTAAATTCTCTATGGTTTAGAGAATAGTTTGTATGTATTATTAAAATGACAAAATTGAAATAACTCAAGTTCCATTTTTTTATTTTACAGGTCACTGTACTGTCATTGTTTATTTGAAATCTAAAAGTGTAATGCAAGAATATGCAAGACCACAGGGACTGGAGACACAAAGAGCATCTGAAGAGAGCTTGAATGACTCCCAAAAGTTCCAAACAGTCTCAAAGTTACCATGTGCAGCACAGTCAGGGGAGGTCTGTCTAACTGGGCTTCTTTGAATTAACTTCCACATAGAATACATTGTTTATTAAAGAATAAGTATTTTTTTCTAGCTTAAATCTTGCATGTATATATTATTAAATCTCAATGGGAACCTCAGCAATTGTTTTGAAATTAGATCTACCAAAGATGTTTCTCAAGGAGGAGTATTTTATTTTTGAATTGTTTGGAATTGCTGGAACACAGTGATAATAGTAGGGCAAATCATAGCCAATTTGTTATTGTTATTAAATTCTCTATAGACAATGCACACTCTTGTCTGTACTGGGGAAGACTGCACCGTCTGCTCCACTCTTTGTACACTATGTGTCAGCTTTGACTTAACCATTTTTACTACATTTCTATATTAGATTCCAAGTTCCAAAGAGAAGATATATTGTATACTATCTTCTTCCCTAACCTTATATCCTTTTGCTCCACATTTTATTACAGCCATGATGACCCATTTTATGTCAAATTGATCAGATCATGAAATATCCAAATATTTGGTGAAAAATTATCCTAGGTGTTTCTGTGAGAGTATTTTTGGATGAAATTAACCTTTTAATCAGTAGAGAAAATTGCCCTCCATAATGTGTGCGGGCCTCATCCAATCAGTTGAAGACCCCAAAAGAATAAAAATATTGACTGTCACTTCCCTGAGCAAAATAATTTTCCAACAGACTCCCTTTGGACTTCATCTACACCATTGGCTTTCCTGGGTCTTGAGTGTGCTGGTCCACATTGCAGATTTAGATTGCCAGTCTCCATAATGCATGAGCCAATTATAATAAATCACTTCACACACAAATCCTATTAGTTCTATTTCTCTGGAGTAACAAACAGCTTCTTAAATGTGCCACTTGACAGAACTTCAGTATAATTGTTCTACATAGATCTCACTTTCTTGGAACTATGCTAACTCTGTTGTTATTCGTTAAAATATAGACCAGAGGCACACTGATTGACTTGACATATCACAGTACACTAGGCTAGTCCACCATATTGGTGGCATACTAATAGCACCTGTTGAAAAGAAGCTAGTAAATATTTTGAATACCTTAACAAGGCATGTAAATGAAAGTGAAGGAGAGAGAACCCCATGAAGATCCAAGACCTTGCCAGACTGATAAAATTTTTCTGGACCTTGCTGATATACCCTATAAAATTAAATGGTCATTATAGAAAACAGTATAGAGTTTTCTCAAAAAAATAAAAATAGAACTTCCAAATTATTCAGTAATCCAACTACTAGGGATATATCCAAAGAAAATGAAATTAGTATGTCAAAGAGATATCTGTACTACCATGTTCATTGTTGCACTATTCACAATAGCCAAGTTATGGACTCAAACTGACAGTCCATCAATAGATTACACACACATATATATATATAAATATATATAATATTATATATGTAAAATATTATATAAAAATATATTTTATATATATATATAATGGAATACTATTCAGCCTTAAAAATGAAGGAGATCCTGTCATTTGCAACAATGTGGATGAACCTGGGGAACATTATATTGAGTTAAATAAGCCAGGCACAGTAGAATGGTGATTACCAGGGGCTGGGAGGTGGGAAGTTGGGAAGATGTTAGGCATAGTATACAAAATTTCAGTTAGACAAAAGGAATAAACTCAAGAAATCTATTGTAACACATGGTGACTATAGTAAACAACAATGTATATATAATATCTTGAAAATCACTAAGAGTAGATTTTAAGTGTTCTCACCACAAAAAATGATTAGTATGGAAGATAAAGTGCGTGTTACTTAGCTTGATTGAGCCATTCAACAACATATATATATTTAAGAGCTAATGGTGTATTACAATAAATACATACAATTTTAATTTGTCAATTTAAGAAATTCATGGAAATGTATGAACTTTGCATCCCCTAAAACTAAGAAAGTAATGAATTATTGATGAGCCTCATTGGATTTTGGAGGCCATATACTGCATATGGTAATTCTGCTCCAGTCTACATACCTGGTGACTACTAGTTTTGAGTGGGACCCATAGGAAGAAAGAACTGTGAAGTAGGTTCAGGCTGAGGTTTAAGCTGCCCTGTCATTTGGATTGTATTACTCAGCAAATTGGATGGTGCTGGAGGTATCCATTGGATGAGGATATTGTGTGGTGTCCGTATCATGACCTAATAGAGTCACAGTGCAAACCATTATAGTTGTGGAGCAAGAGGAGGAAAACTTAGCATTTGGCATATCTTCTGGAATGACACTGGGCCCCACTAAAGACTGAACAACTGACTGTGGACAACAATGGGTTGTCCATAACAAATTGAGTATTATTACATTCTATGAGGCATACATTTGGGTTAGTACAAAAACAATCCATTTCATGATTGAAATGATATATTCAAGAGTGAATCCAAGCAGATCCCAGAGGGTAAAAATAACTTACATGAACAGGTTGCACAGGTTGCTATGTCATCTACCTACGTTGCACTGATGCCTCTCTCCTTGAAATTACACATATGAATTCAGGGGCTGGGCAGTGTATTGGAATGGCAGTATCATAGTTCAACATAATGTACTGATGATTACCAATGGTTTCAGTATGTTTTGCTACTATAACAGAATACCCAAGACTGGGTAGAAAGGTTTATTTAGTTCACTGTTCTGCAGGCTGGGATGTTCAAGGACATGGACCTGGCTACTGAGGAGGGCTTTTGTGCTGCATCATAGCATGGTAAAGAAGGTCAAAAGAGAGGCAGACATGTGCGAAAAGACAAAACCCAAGGGGCATCCTTACTTTATGCAACCCATTTTGGAGGGAACTAATCCATTCTGGCAAGAACTAATTCAGTCTTGAAGAATGAGAACTCACTTACTAATGAGAAAATGGCACCAAGTCAGTTATGTGGAATCTGCCCCCCTGACCAAAACACCTACTACTGGGCCACACCTCCGAACATCACTATGTTGCAGATCAAATTACAAAAGTTTGAATTTTGGTGGGTATAAACCAAACCATAGTACCCATGAAAAATCGTGTTGCTTCTCTGTAATGAGTGAAGGGACTCAGGAAATTAACTGACACCAATTTTGGTGTTTTCAGGCTTGCAGGGCCAGTGGGAGCAAACATGCCTGACTAGGTAAAGCAACAAAGGCCTCTAACTCTTTTGGAGATGAAAAGCTGAGTCATAATACCAGGCAAGTCATACCACTTGACCTGCTTAAATGCCGGCCAAGAGTGAGATCAATCTAGAACATGTGGTAAAGAAAGGAGATTATGAGTATCAATTATGGCCTCAAGATCAGTTGCAACAGCAAAGAACTCATTCCACTCGTCCTCCTATATTTTCTTTTGGAGAGATTGGGGCTAGCCACCACCTTGATGTTTTTGGGCTTAAGGTCATGAATTATCTAAAAGCTACACATGACTTTATTGGGTGACTCTTGAGGTCCACCTCTCAGCTTCTATATTACTCTAGCCCAGAGATTCTCAAAATGTAATCCCTGAGCCATCAGCCTCAGCATCACCCTGCCTCTATCCCCCGGTGATTCTGATGCACTCCGAAGTTTGAAAACTACTGCTGTAGCCATTTCTGTGCCAATTGACATCAAGCAGGTGTAATTTGCCAGGACATTATTTGAGCATCTATTACGTTTTTGGTTCCCTAATGGCAGTGTTTATATACTGGTTCGGCAGAAAGATCCATGGCACCATGCGTCTTATCTGGGGTTCCCTAGTTATAGGGACTCCCTAATGATGTGGTAAAAGAATAAAAGGAGTAGGATTAAGATGATGGATTTCAAGGTTTAAATAATATGCAGATATCTATAATAATGTCAGGCATTTTGAAATAACATGAGGAATTTTTTTTAAGTTTTATTTTTTTCTGGTGGAAGCTAGAGTTCAAGCATAGTTCTGGGGTAGAAAGGTGAGAATCAAACGCTGCCACTAACAACTTTACACCATTTAAACATTCTTCTCCCATTTTAATTCTCCTGATAATGAAAACAGTCCAATCTCTGATCATCTATATCATTTAAAAGATGACAATTTATCTAGATAAGTAGGCCATTTGTTTCATGGATGACTATTTTCTGTTAATAATTAGCACCAAACAATTATGCCATAACTCTTAAGATGGAGACAGTGACTTTGCTACAAAATGATAGTCTTAACCAAAAATCACAGTAAAATAGAGAAGTAATGAAAAATAGCATTTGACATATATTTTAATAAAATTTGTGGCCAAATACAGCAACAAAATTATTCTTTTTCTCAATTTTCAAGTTGCGCCATAAGTACTTTACATTCAAGGCAGTCACTCTCCCCATAGCAAGCAATGATGACCTGAAAGATGTGTTGTCCCACTTGAGAAGATCCCTTAAGAGCAGCACAACCGTTATTACAGGCAACCTGAAGACTCTCAGTATGTTCTACATTAGAGAATATCAGTTATGTATTAATTAAAGCTATATATAGAGAACAAGATTACCTAATTTGGTTAACTGTATTCCAAGATCAACTTTCACTGAAGGAGAGGTATCACCTGGAATTTTTACAAAGTTATTTAATTCTCCATTTGTTTGTTTAGGTATGAAGTAAAGGAAAGAATCAGATCTGTGATGACATTTCCATCTCTTTTTGCAAAACAAAAGAAATCATTGAACATATATTTTATAGTAAACTTCCATTGGACAGCATAGGTATTTGTACTAATTAATTTTTATTATTCTCTACCACATAAGTAAATCACTTATTTTCATATGTGAGGTAATCTGTGATAATATTACTTACAAGTTTCTTATAATCATTATATTATTTGTGGTTTCTAATGAAAACATATGGTAGGTTAAAGAAAGAGTTTTGGATGTGCTGGGTTAAGTTTTGGGTCTTGATTTAAAAGAAAATTATAAAGTTGAAAATTTTAAGAAGCTAAAATCATAAGATTGTTTCTTTTTAGGGGAAACTAATGGAATTAAAATTACAATGTCACAGGACAATTTATGTCTTTTTGACTCTATAAATAAAAGAAGCTAAAAGTTAGTAATCTCAAAGTTGAAGAAATGAGCATATGATACAGCACAATAAATGTGAGATATAAACGCTGATATTATATTCATTTGCAATAAAAATATAACCCTTTCAAATATATATTCATTGATTGCCTACTAAGTAAAGCTACACACAGTGAATATACGATGGGGTTTTGCCTACAGGTAACATATTTTCAAGTGGAAATATACTTATAAGTATACTTATAAGTATATTATGAGTAAAAAAGGAACGCATAATACATTAGAGGTGTCAAGAAAAAATATTTTCTAGACTAGAACTTATATCTCTTTTAATGCTGTTAAGCTCAGTGCTTCTCAAAACACTTGGGTCACAGGAGATCTTCAAGTGATATTTGTTTTGATAATGAGTGAAAAAATGTGATATGGTTTGTCTTTATGCCCCCACCCAAATCTTATCTTGAATTGTAATCTCATAATTCCAAAGTGTTTAGGAAGGGACCCTGTGGGAGGTAACTGAATCATGGAGTTGGTTCCCCCAATGCTGCTCTTGTGATAGTAAGTGAGTTCTCATGAGATCTCATGGTTTTATAAGAGGCTTCTCCCTTCGCTAGGTTCTCATTTTCTCTCCTGTCGCCCTGTGAAGAGGTGCCTTCCACCATGATTGTAAGTTTCCTGAGGCCTGCCCAGCCGTGCAGAACTGAGCCAATTAAACCTCTTTTCTTTATAAATTACCCAGTCTTGGATATTTCTTCATGGTAGCATGAGAATGAACTAACATAGAATGAATTAAAGACTTATTTTGGAAAAAGTGGTTTATAATGATCTAGCAGTTGTTAACACCTCTTCAAGATATGAGATAGTTAATATAGGAAATATTTTATGTGCTCAATAAAGTTCATTTTACTACAAGTACTAGCTTTAAAACTATCAAAATGAGGGTAATGACAATCCATTGGAAACCTTTCTCTTTTTTTTCTTTTTCCCATCATTTTTTCCTCTATTTCCTCTCTATTTCCTCAGGCCCACACCTTTTCTAACTGCCAGTATACCAAAACTTCCCTTTAATAAATTATTTAAGAAGGAATGTCACTATTTTGCTCTTAAAATTTTTCATTCTGGATTACAAAGGAGGTAGAGTTTTTTCTCCTAAAGAGCCAAGTGGTCATAACTATTGAAATTAGGTGAGGGGTTCCCGTGTTTTCCTATTTTCTCAACTTGTGATAAATTTGAAAATTTAAATTATATAATTTTATGAGAAATATTAGACAAAAGAGATAGGACTAGCTGCCTAAATAGTGTGCATATAATGTATCAATTACAAATGTGTAAAGTGATGGTTGAATTTATTTTTTTCTTTTAGTTCACAAGTATTAATCAATTAGGACCATTGTGGGCATACGAACATATTCTATGTTCACTTTGTCTAATATTTTTTAACTATCATTGGAATAGTTTCTTATAAAACATATCTAAGTAAAAGTTATAACCATGCTTTTGTTGTTATTGAAAAATAATAAATACATGTAAGTGTAAAACAAAATATTATTCATATTTTTTAAATAACAAAAATTATAGAATAAAGAAGAGAAAAAAACTTTTTATAACTTAGTGTTATCAACATTTTAGATTTATCTGCAAATATAGATTAGGTTTACAGGAAGAGATGTTAATACTTTCATTGTAGGAGCATAATATTACTAATACAAACAGTATATTGCTTGCTATGGACTGAACTGTGCCTCCCCACAATTCATATGTTGAAACCCTAACCCTCAATGTCATTCTATTTTGAGATGGGGCCTTGGGCAGGTAATTACCTTTAGGTGAGATCATGATGGTAAAAGTCCTCATAATGGGATTAGTGCCCTTATCAGAAAAGATCAAAGAGCTTGCACTCCTTCTCTCTTTCTAGCATGTGAGAAGAACAACAAGAAAGCTGGGGTCGCCAGAGAAGACGGAAGCCCTCACATTAAACTGAGTCAACTGGCATCTTGATCTTGGACTTCCAAATCTCCAGAACTGTGAGAAATAAATGTTAGTTGTTTAAACCACCCAGTCTATGGTATTTTGTTATAGCAGCCCAAGCAGACCAAGACACTACTTTTCTACTTTTAAAAAATTTACACTTTCTGTAGGTTAGCAGTCAGCTGAATATTGATAAAGAAAGAGTATATCATTTCAAAAATAAAAAATTTGTGTGGCAACATACATTCATCTTTTTATAAAATGGGAATATGACCCAAGTAACATGTGTTATCAGCCTAAGATGTATTTATTTTGTCATCAATGTAGTGCTAAGTAATAGTTTTAGTAATATATGTTCAAAAATCTAGAATTAAACTTTCTACACACCGGAGCAGTCCTGTACATTTTGGAAGACATTTAGGGTCAGTGTCTTTGAAATATTAAGGCAGTTTCATTTATAACTTGAAATGTCAGTTCCCATTGATTTATAGCCTTTCCCACAGATTAAAGATTAATGATTTCCAGGCATGAGAACATAGGAAAATTCTCTCTTTTTTTGTCTTCAATGTTGCCTCTTTTGGAGGAAACCCCTTAATGTCTGGTTGGTTTCCAATAAAAATCAAAAGGAGACAGAATCTGGCATGACAGTTGGTGGCCTGGTCATTGTTAAGAACCATGAAGGGTCTGAGATTTTATCCTACTTATCCACTAACAAGTTAATCTGCTATGGATTCATAGAAGCTGGCAGAAGACTTGAGACTCCAGGATCAGAGACAAAGGATTTTATTCCTGACAGCAATAGCAGCATCCAGAGTCTCAGCCTTTGTTCCAGTTCCTTCAACTCCAGTTCCCAAAAGTCAAAGCAAGCAGGGTCATGTGATACCTGTGAACACAGTGGGTTGTGTTCCAGGAGAGCAGTCTGAGTTTGGGGAAGCCAAATCTTTTATAAGAGGCAGTAAGCCTGCCTAATCTTGGCCCCAGAAAGAGACATCGTTATCATTATAACAGACAGTGAACAGAGTGATCCTTTGTTTCTGAGAGAAACACTAGCTCTACTTTGCACCTGTTTGTTACCCAACTATCCCTGCAAAGGTATTCCAGAGCAGACAGTCCGTGCTTCTACTCACAAGAAGTACACAAATGCTAGAGACCCATTGCAAATTTTCTCCTCACAGAGATAAAATAAAAACATTAAGATAAAAAAAGAGTTTATAAAAATAACCAAACACACACACTATATATCAGGCAATGGACTAGGCTCTAGGGAAGACCACAAACATCCTTCCTCCTCAGAAAGTTCACATTTTTCTCAGAGAGGCAGAAATAAGCTTAACACAAGGCAAACGTTCACAGGCCATCACAAGAGAGAAAAGAACGTACTACAGTGTGGAAAAAAATTTTGCCTAGAAAAATGAGGAAGGTGTCAAAAAATTTAGCAATTGCTATGTACTTAATGATGAGTAGGGTTTTTTATACTTAGAGAAAAAATGAATGAAACCATTCTGGGGAAATAAAAGATGAAATTTAATAGTGCTTTTTTTTTGGAAAAAGCGAGTAGGATGGCATGGTGAAGAGAAGCAGAAGATGACACTATTTTAATGTAACTTAGAGCTAGATTGTGGAAGTTTCTCAGTTTTATAAATCAACAATTCACAGTTGGGGTGTGTGGGGTTTTCAGATTTGAAATGGAGATTATAGGGAAAGGAAATAAAAGAAATTTAGTTGCTTAGAGGAAAACATTTCTATGCAGAGATTCTCATGTCTTTTTATATTTTCCGTTTGCAAGTTGAAAATAAGCTTTTATTTATTTATTTATTTATTTATTTTAATTTTTTTGAGATGGAGTCTCACTCTGTCGCCAGGCTGGAGTGCAGTGGCGTGATCTTGGCTCACTGCAATCTCTGCCTCCTAGGTTCAAGCAATTCTTCTGCATCAGCCTCCCAAGTAGCTGGGACTACAGATGTGCTCCACCATGCCCAGCTATTTTTCTTATTTTTAGTGGAGACGGGGTTTCACCATGTTGGCCAGGATGGTCTCAATCTCTTGACCTTGTGATCCGCCCACTTCAGCCTCCCAAAGTGCTGGGATTACAGGTGTGAGCCACCACGCCCAGCCTGAAAATAAGCTTTTAAAATTATTTAAGGCATTCTTTAAGCAATGGAGAGTCATCTATGATTTTTATGCAGGACCAGATCCGTGGATTTTAAATAGTCATTAGTTTTAATGGGAAAGGACTAAAGAAGGGAGACGGTGGAATCTTGTAGACAATTTGGAATCTTCTTCAATAGATTAAAGTGGATGAACCAAACAATGAAAATTTACATAAAATAAAAATGTCTTCATGTGGGGAGATGATAAGGAGAACTATTTTGCTTTGTATCATACTATAATAAGTCACAATTAATATAATGTTTTTGTTTTAAAGATTTTTTCCTTCTTGCTAGAAATGGGTTCATCCATAATATTTATTCACTAGTGATTTCTGTAGAATTTTAAATATATAAGCTAAATCTCAAATACACACATTCACTTTCTTCTTCATTGTCCACAGCCTAAGCAAGGCCACCATTTGCTCAGGCTTGACAATGGCTTATCCACAATTGAACTTCTCTCCATTTGCCCTGGTTCAAGCAAAACTCAATCTAACCTTTAAAACACTAATAAGTGTATGTCATTCCTGTGCTGAAAACTGCTCTATGGTTTCTCATTGCTCTTAGAATAAAGGTAAACATCTTTAAAATGGGTGCATGATTTCTCTTTATCCAGATTTATAACCTCATCTCAGGCCATTCAGCTTCTTAGTAAAATGAATTAAAGGCACCAGTGGTTTTCTTGCCAATCTCTGAAGTGCGCTATGTTCCTTTGGGCTCTCAGCCTCCCTCATTTGCTTTTCCTTCAGCTAGAAGGCTGTCCTGTCTTTACCTCCTGCTAATTCCTACTCTTTTGCCCCCCAGCTCACTTCCTCAGGGAGATCTTCCCCAATCTTCTTCTCAATCTTTATTTGTTACTCCTGTTTTAAAACCTTTACCTTTCTGTAATAACTCATACTAAAATTGAAATTTTCAATTACTTATGTGAGTATTTATTTGTTGCCTGGTAAATCCAGCCTCACTTTCTACCCTACCTTACCCCAAAGCCACTAAAGCTAAACCTGTGATAGAGAAGACAGCTATATCTGCTCTGTCCCTAGACCTTGCATTATACTTGGCACATGCTGAGTGTTCAGTAGTGTTTGGAATGAACATGGTCAAAGTGTATCTTAAGAAGATCAGTCTGGCTATCATTTGACTGATCAATGGGGGCAGATAGTATTGGAGGTAACAGAGGTGAGCTGGAAGGCTAAAGTGAAGAGTGATGAGAGAGGCTGTAGGATATTGATACAAGATGGTGTGAAGTAAAAAAAAAATTGATGCAACGATCACCTCCAAGCACACCAACAGGTAAGCTGTCCCAGAGGTTATGGAATAGAAAGACTCACAGTGGAAACTGAATCACCACTTCATTAAGTCCATTTTAAACCACACAAGAAGACAATTTCAGAGCCTGTTATTGGTCTATTCAGAAATTCAACTTCTTCCTGGTTTAGTCTTGGGAGGGTGTATGTATCGAGGAATTTATCCATTTCTTCCAGATTTTCTAGTTTATTTGCATAGAGGTGTTTGTAGTATTCTCTGATGGTAGTTTGTATTTCTGTGGGATCAGTGGTGATATCCCCTTTATCATTTTTTATTGCGTCTATTTGATTCTTCTCTCTTTTATTCTTTATTAGTCTTGCTAGCGGTCTATCAATTTTGTTGATCCTTTCAAAAAACCAGCTCCTGGATTCATTAATTTTTTGCAGCACTATTCACAATAGCAAAGACTTGGAACCAACCCAAATGTCCAACAATGATAGACTGGATTAAGAAAATGTGGCACATATACATCATGAAATACTATGCAGCCATAAAAAATGATGAGTTCATGTCCTTTGTAGGAACATGGATGAAATTGGAAATTATCATTCTCAGTAAACTATCGCAAGAACAAAAAACCAAACACCACATATTCTCACTTATAGGTGGGAATTGAACAATGAGAACACATGGACACAGGAAGGGGAACATCACACTCTGGGGACTGTTGTGGGGTGGGAGGAGGGGAGAGGGATAGCGTTAGGAGATATACCTAGTGCTAAATGACAAGTTAATGGGTGCAGCACACCAGCATGGCACATGTATACATATGTAACTAACCTGCACATTGTGCACATGTACCCTAAAACTTAAAGTATAATAGTAATAAAATAAAAAATAAAGAAACCATGCAGGCCAGATGGAAATGGCACAATATATTTCAAGTGATGAGTGAAATATATTTTCACCATCCTCCAAATCCTATTGCCCAGCAATATATACCCTATATCTGGCAAAACCATCTTTCAGGCTTGAAAAGGAAATAAAGGTATTTTAAGAAAAGATAAAAAAAAAAAGAAGAACTATGGGGAAAGTGATACAATAAAATAACACATTTAGAATAGGGAGAAAGTTGAGTAAAGAAGCACACAATTGAATTTTTGGGGTATTCAATATTTTTATATCTTCTCTCTCTCTCTCTCTCTCTCTCTCTCTCTCTCTTCCTCTTTCTCTCTCATTCTTCCACATCAGTCTCCCTTGCTGATGGTGAACCATGGACAGAAGGTGCCCTGAATCAATAGCAGACACTACCTCTATCAAAGACACTGAAAGATAAGTACGTGCAGTTAGTTGCAGTTTGCCAATTAGTTTGATGAACATTCAGGAATTTCATATGTGTTCCTTGGTTGATGGTCACATGCATCAGAATGGGTTTAATCAATAGGTGACTGAATTAAGATCTCATGACTATTAGGTATTATGTATATTTAGCACATTTTGAATATTTTAGTGCCTCTTTCAGGCTTAGTCTCAAGTGCCTGAGGAATATTCAGTATCTTGTGGTCCTGCCATTCCTCTCTATGTTTAATACATATGTACTTGACTTGCTAATTACTTCTCTTATGCTTTATATGTTGTATACTTAACTTACCCTTAACATATTGAATGAATTCTGCCCATGCCTTACCAGCTTTAGCTTACTGGCTTCATATTTGTACTCGAAACCTATTAAACATTTTGCCTATGATTTATATTTGATGCTTATGTAATAGAGTTGAATGTTCTCAATGGAAATGTACATTATGAAAGTGAGATAGAGTCATTTGCATACTGATTGAGCTGGAAAGTTAGCAAGATATTCTGATAAATAGGTTTGGGAGCGAGGGTGAAGAAGACAAAGATGTCAAAAATATTTCTTATGTTTCCAACTTGAGCATTTGCATAAAACTTACTGAGTTAAATAATATAGGGATTGAGATAACGGTAGTTGAAACCATAATTGTGGGTGAGTGCTCCCAGGGAAAGCTGTGAAGGGAACCTTGAGAAAACCAAAAGTCAAGGAGTCAGTGGGAAGTATTTAATATAACTGAGACAGAGAAGAAAATGTCAGAATAGCTAGGGGATACCAGGAGAATGCTCTTCTATTGAAGTCAAAAGGCCAAAGTCCTTTAAAAAAAAAAAAAAAAGAGTGCTGTATCATATTCAACATCAAAATTAGGTCCAGGGCCAAAGACTTTAACAGACAACTCTGAATATATATATATGAAAGTTATATAAACATGTAAGAAGATGCTCCACATCATATGTCATCAGGAAATGCAAACTAAGACAATAATGAGATATCACTACATACCTATTAGAATAGTTAAAACTCAAAACACCGGCAATAATGTATGTTGGTGAAGATATGGAGCAACAGGAAATCTCATTCATTTCTAGTGGGAATGTGAAATGTTATAGCCACTTTGGAAGACATTTTGACAATTTCTGACAAAACTAAATATGTTATTTTCATACAATCCAGCAATGGCACTCCCTGATATTTACCCAAATAAGTTGAAAACTTACATCCACACAAAATCCTGCACATAGTTGTATATAGCAGCTTTAGTCAAAATTTTCAAAACTTGAAAGCAACCAAAATGTTTTTTTAGGCAAATGGATAAATCAACTGTAAACAGTTGATTTCAGACAACAGAATATTATTAAGCACTAAAAAGAAATGAGCTATGAAGCCATGAAATGACATGCAGGAAATTTAAATGCATGTTTCTAGGTAAAAGGCGCCACTTTTTAAGAGCTATCTACTGTATAATTTCAGCTACTTGACATTCTGTAAAAGGCAAAACTAGGAAGATCATAAAAAGTACCAGTGGTTTCTAGGGATTAGAAGGAAAAGAGGAAGAAATAGGCGGGGAATAGAGGATTTTTAGACAGTGAAACTACTCTGTATTATACTACAATGATGAATGTATGTCTTTAAGAATTTATCCAAACACATAGAATGTACAACACCTAGAGTGACTCTAATGTAAACTGTGGACTTTGGGTGACCAGAAAAATTAGGTCAAGTTTACCTGGACAAAAAAGAAAGTGCTCAATAGGTTGTGTGGTAGGATGACTTATGGTGGGATTAGCCAATGTTTTATTCTTACAGAATTCTTTCTTCCTTTTTCTACATGCCAATGCTATGTATCGTTCCTAGTCTTAGCAAGTTTTAAGGGAAGAAGAGGAGCCACTTGAAGTGAAGTTTCTCACAGTTTTTTTTTTTTGAAAGCCTAGATCACGGTAGATACCATAGATAAGAGCAAAAGTGAGGAAGTCTTTTGAGGACAAGCAGACAATGAGAACATGTCCACCATGTTCATAAAAGGGGAAAGTGGGTGAGTCCCTCAGTAGACACACCCTGCTCCCTGCCTTGTTTGGTGTCCTGTGGAAATCCTACACTTTAGAATGAATGAACTCAGAGATCCTGAACCCTAGGTACAGGATTCTTATTCTCAAAAATGATGTCTTGGTCCCAGGAGTAAATGATTTCAAAGCATCAGCAAATCTGCGCTAAAAAGCTCCATGTCAGCTTGAACATGAAATTGCTTGTCTCTAACTAGTGTCACAGAAGACTTTAAAGGTCTCTTCAATGCAAGGTCCTGGAGGATCTTGCAAGATGGGGATTGATTATCTTAAGAGCTGAGTAAGATATGGTTTATAACTAGAATTAGGTTGATTTAAAGAATCAATGTATTAAATTAAATTGTGATATATTTCTTACACATCTGAGTTTGTAGATCAAGATTCTTATTTCTACAATTAGAGAATTAAGCAATTAAGGAGTCAATAGTGTAAGTTCAGCAGAGCAATGAGAAAGTATACATTGAGCAGAGAACAAGAAGTAAGAAAGTTTGAGAAAGGAGGCGAATAAAATTGAATGGGAGCTTGATAGTAAAAGAAAACTTGATTAAGTTTACTGGCTGAGAAAAATAACCAACAGACAGGGAAACAGAGTGAGAAGGAAAAGGGCACAGACAATTCTCTGTATATGCAAACACTATATATGTACAGACAATACTGTTTTTTCTTTCTGTTGAAGCCTCTTCACATTGAAGATGCATACATCTCTAACTGGTCTTTAATAGGCTATCATCTAAAATTTCTTAACTCCTGGATTTCCTTTGCTATTACAAGCCCATGCAACCCTAGCCTGTTTTTTTTCTCTCTCTCTTTTTTCTTTTTCTTTTTGAGACAGAGTCTCACTCTGCTGCCCAGGCTGCTCACTGCAGCCTCCATCTCCTGAGTTCAAGCAATTCTCCTGCCTCAGCCTCCCAAGTAGCTGGGATTGCAGACACCCACCACTATGCCTGGCTAATTTTTGTGTATTTAGTATAGACAGGGTTCCACCATGTTGGCCAGGCTGTTCTCAAACTCTTGACCTCAGATGATCCACCCGCCTCGGCCTCCCAAAGTGCTGGGATTACAGACATGAGCCACTGTGCCTGGCCAGCCTGCTCTCTTTCTGTCTGTCTTTAGGATTTTCTCCAAAGACATAAGGTCAATTTAATTCAGTTCAACTAATTTCACCTGTTGTGTTTATTGATTGCCTGGCCACTGACTAAGCACTTCACCATCCTACTTGCTCTTCATCTGCAGCTTCTTCTCTTGGAGTTGAAAGGATCATTCTCAGGCTGTTCAGGTCTTCTGGTCAGTAGGAAGATCCCTCCTTTGATGGAACTGTGGATGAACCAATAGTTGTTAGTTTGCCTTTCAGAAAGGAGTCCCACTTCACTACTTTTTATGTAGAAATTTTAGAGACAAAGATACCACGTCTATGATGTGAAGTCATGTCTAAGGGGTTCAGTTTATTATTTATTTGCTAATGAAAGATAAGGATTTTGTCAATGGCAATAAATGACAGCCCTCATTTTATTGCAGGGAGGGAGAGGGAACAGATCTAAATATCTTGCTAAAACATGACATTAGTTTCATGTTTTTAATTTAAATGAGGGCATTTTGCAATATTTGGTCTGAGATAGTATACATTTATCAAAACTCAATGGCATTGGCTCTGGTTTTCTTGTGTACTTGTGGAGGGGAAGTGCACATTTCATTGTTGGCAGCTGCTACAGCTAGGAATATGGATATTCCTCCCCACGTGCACAAGAAACAGAAGTTAGGCCCAATCAATCCTTGCTCAGGGACTTACTGTGACCTAGACAAGTCCCTGAATTAAAATGTCCTTAACTACATCTAAAAACGGGGTGACTAGTACCTATTCTGAAGAATTATTAATATATGCAGAAGACTGAGTCAGGTGTCTGTGTTAAGAAAAAGTAGCCACTCTGGTTAATATTAATTATCAGTCTGCTGCTAAATGGTAGCAGAACAGTGAGTCAGGCGTCCGTGTTAAGAAAAAGTAACTACTCTGCTTAATATTAATTATCAGGTTGCTGCTAAACAGCATCTGCTACAGACATTTTGGAGGGAGAGGGTGAAGGGTAAAATATTTTCCATTATCTCCATGATCTACCCCAACTACTCGTTCCTGCTGCACTTACTTCATTTTTGTAAAAAGCTGGAACTGTCCCCACAAAAATAAACATAAACCCAATTCATTCATTTCTTAGTTTTGCTTTTTAAGCAAACACTCACATTTTAGTATGCTATAGGCTAGCTGAACATTGCGGAGTTTGGGAGGTTTATAGGGGTCAGGCAGCACTGCAGAGATTGGGTTAACATTAGGTTTATCTTGAACACTCAACTCAAAGGTTTCTAACATCTCAGTAAAAATTTCCCCAGACTCTCCACCCCAACACTTCCCAGTTCATTGTTTTTTTCCTTACTGTTGCTTCTTGTTACATATCTTGTTCTTGTACTGTCCCACTATATTATGTGGTTTACGTGACTGTCCATCTACCTACATAATGAGCCCACAGACTTTGCCTTTGACCCTTACTACTAAGAAGATGCTCAATAAATGCATGCATCAATTCATAAATAGAATTCTGAATAAATTAATTAATACCAATGGAGAGGTACAGACAGATTATGAAATTGTAGCCTAGTTCAATTAAAGCAGTGAACCAGCCATCTTCACCTTCACAAGGACAACTTGAAGGCAAGCTCCAGGGCATGCATGCTTTAGGTGTTAACTGCAACAGAGGTTGCACTGAGGACTAAGAACAAAAGGGTGGGCATTTAGGGGGCACTGGGCTGCTTTAGAACCTTTTTTTTCCTCCTGGGATTCACTTTCCTATACCATCCCCCACCCTTATTCACCGAGCACTGATCCTGATAGCTTCCATTACCTGAGAGACTTTTATATGCATAACAAGACATTTATTCACCAGGACTCCTCCCCTCAGCCTCCCATGACTTGTGCCACCACCTCCCAGAAGCCCCAAGTCCCTATTCCTTTCTGCAGCCCAGGATGCTATAGAAGCTTTAGTCACCTGATCCTTCTTCAAGTCTCATTTTGTGGAACTCCCATGCATGTGTGCATCACTAAATATATTTTCCTCCTGTTACTCTTATGTCTTATATCAATTTAATTCATATTCCAGACAAGGAACCTAGAAGAGTTGAAGGAAGCCATTTTTTACTCCCCTACATTAACTTCTTTAAACTTTAGTTCACTCACTTGTATAATGGAGATATTTGTACAGTATTATGTTCCTCATGAGGTTCTTAAGAAGATGAAATCTGAAATATCTTAAAAACTGAACAAATTGCTTTTGTTATTATTGTGGTTACAATTAACTACAATTAACCCTTGAACTTGACTACTAACAGGCTATTTATTGTTGACTGAAATTCTTACTGATAACATAAACAGTTGATTAACATATATTTTGTATGTTATATGAATTATATGCTGTATTCTTACAATGAAGTAAGCTAGATAAAATGATATTAAGAAAATTGAAAAAGGTGAAAATATATTTACTTATATTTCATTAAGTGAAAGTGGATCATCCTAAAGGTCTTCATCCTCACAATCTTCATGTTAATTAAGCTTTGGAGAAGGAGGAAAAGGAGGGGTTCTTGCTGTCTCAGAGGTGGCAGAGCTGGAGGAAAATTATATATAAGTAAACCCATGTAGTCCAAACCTGTGTTCTTTAAGGGCCAACTGCATTTTGATTTATGAGTTTTTGATTAAAAGTCAACAATATCTTTTACCACTGGTAGTATATATATTCTTTCATATTCAACTTAGAATAGACTTTTTGTATTTGATTGGGAAGAATTTTCTTATGTCTTTAAAGAAAATATGGGAACAGAGGCAAGATGGTGGACTAGACCCAGCCACTGAGGGACTGGGGCATGAGGAAGACTGGTGCACTCCAAGTAGGTCTTCAAATGGAAGGTATTCAGAGTGGACAGAGGGAGGATATAGGCACTGGGCTGAAGGGGGAGAAAACTGGGAACACTGCACGGGGCTACTGCACACTCATTCCTGGCCCCCAAGGACTCTTGGGGAAGGGGTGACTTGAGCAGGCAAGGAGAAACCTGTTCTCACCATGAACCCCTGGAATCCTGGCAGCAGGAGACCCCACAATCCCTCTGGACAGTTGAGCTGGCAGGGAGAGCTGCTTAGAGAGGTGGTAGGGGCCATACTCCAACCTGTGCAGAGTCCAGAGGGTTTGATATGAGAACATCTGCAGTGGAGTATGGCCAGGGATACCCATCCCTCAAGGCTTACCATGCTCCCTTAGGAGATTTTTTAACCTTAGGGTGATCATTGGACCTGAAGATAGCAAGGTCTTCTTGCCAGTGAGATGGGACCAGTCCAACCTGAGTACCTCCTTGTCTGTTGGTCTCTCCCAGGGTCCTAGCTTGCCTGTGCCTGCTTGCAGTGCAGCCTTGGATGCCCAACTGGGGTGACTCCTGGGGACCTGCATGAGAGCTGCTGCACTGGCAGAATGCACCTGACCATTGGAGAGCTCCACCAATATGCACCAGCCCACTCACACCCTCCTCCCACAGCAGCCTCTCTCATGCCTCTTCACTGGCACACACTCATCCATGGCCCCCATTGCTTTGCTGGTGTATGTGTGCACAAGTGGACCTCGCCTCTCCTCCCCAACAGGTTCCTGTGTGTGTGTGCACCCACTGTGTCACTGCTGATGGTATAAGCACACCCTGCTCTCTCCCTCACCATGCCAACATTGCTGGTGCAAACATGCACATGGAGACTAGTGGGTCCACTCCCCTGCCCTGCACCACCATTGTTGCTGGTGCAAATGCATGCACAAAGGCCAGTGGCCGTGCATTGTCATTGCTGCCAGAGCAAACCCGTGCACAGAGGCTGTCAGCCCCGCACTTACCAGTGCCCTGTTCCCACACCAAGACTGTTGCCAGTGCAAATGTGCACACAGATGCTAGTGGTTCCACCCCACACCATGCTACCACTGCTCCCACAGCCAAAGCCTGCACAGAGGCTGGTAGCCCTGTGCCCATGCCCTGCCCGATCTCATGAGCATGCACCCTGCATGCTACTGCTGCTGCTGCTGGCATTTGTGAATGAGCATGGATCCTGCTGCTACCACTCTAAGAAGTGCTTTGGCTGGTACCACCCACTGAAGTGTTGTGGCCAGCAGTCTGGGAACACCTCGACCTCTCCAGTGCAGCAGGATCCTAACCTCACAGGAACAGAGAACAAGGCAAAGGGCCCACCAGCCCCACAGAGTGAGAACATGTAGCCCAGAGTGCTGAGCTGAGCCTTGGCCCTCTAAAATATTACTGAAATGAAGCCAGTTAACTAAACTTATCTTATACCACAATCAACCCACCAAGGATATGAAAATAAAAGCAAAAAAATCCCATCCAAAGGACAGCAACTTCGAAAATTGAAGAAAATCAGCCCACAAAGATGAGAAGGAACCAGCACAACAACTCAGGAAGCTCAAAAAGCAGAGTGTCATCTTACCTCCAAATTACCACGCTAGTTCCCCAGCAATGATTCTTAACCAGGCTGAAATGGCTGAAATGACAGAAGTAAAATTCAGAATGTAGACTGAAACCATTATCAAGATTCAGGAGAAAGTTGGCTGGGCATGGTGGCTCACGCCTGTAATCCCAGCACTTTAGGAGGCCAAGGCAGGCGGATCACGAGGTCAGGAGATCGAGACCATCCTGGCTGACACAGTGAAACCCTGTCTCTACTTAAAAAAATACAAAAAATTAGCTGACTGTGGTGGTGGGTGCCTGTAGTCCCAGCTACTCGGGAAGCTGAGGCAGGAGAATGGCATGAACCCGGGAGGCATAGCATGCAGTGAGCCAATATCGCACCACTGCACTCCAGCCTGGGCGACAAAGCGAGTCTCCATCACAAAAAAAAAAAAAAATTCAGGAGAAAGTTGAAACCCAATTCAACAATTCTAAGAAATATGTAAAATAATACAGGAGATGAAAGACAAAATGGCCATTTTAAGAAAAAAACAAACTTTTCTGATAGAGCTGAAAACTCACTTCAAGAATTTCAGAATACAATTGCAAGTATTAACAGGAGACTCGTCCAAATTGAGGAAACAATCTCAGAATTCGAAAACAAGTTCACTAAAATAACTCACTCAGATAAAAATACATAAAAAGTAATAAAGAAGTATGAACAAAACCTGAGAAATGTGGAATTATGTAGAGAGACCAAATCTATGACTCACTGGGGCCCCTATAAGAGAAAGAGAGAAAGCAAGCAACTTGGAAAACATTTCACGACATCATTCATGACAACTTCCCAAACCTCACTAGAGAGGCCAACATTCAAATTCAAGAAATTTAGAGAACCCCAGCAAAATACTACACAAGAAGATAACCTCCAAGACAGATAGTTATCAGGTTTCCAAGGTCAAAATGAAAGAAAATGTTGAAGGCAGCAAGAGAGAAGGGGCAGGTAACCTACAAAGGGAACCCTCATCAGGCTAACAGTGAACCTCTAAGCAGAAATACTACATGCCATAATAGACTGGAGGTCTATAAATAATCAGCATTACCACAGAAAGGAAATTCCAACCAAGAATTTTATATTCAGCCAAACTAAGCTTCATAAGTGAAAGAGAAATAAGAACCTTTGTAGATAAGCAAATGCTAAGGGAATTCTTTACCACCAGACCTGCCTTACAAGAGGTCCTGAAGGGAGTGCTAAATATGGAAAGGAGAGACTATTACCAGCCACTACAAAAACACATTTACATATATAAACCAGTGACACTACATGCCAATCACACAAACACATCTGTATAATAACCAACTAAAAACATGATTCACAGGATCAAATCCAAACATAATAATACTATCCTTGAATGTAAATGAGCTAAGTGCTTCAGTTAAATAAATGGCAAATTGGATAAAGAAGCAAGACCTAACAGTATGTGTGGTCTTCAAGAGACCTGTCTCACATGCAGTGACCCCATAGGCTCAAAGTAAAGGAGTGGAGAAAAATCTGTCAAATGAATGGAAAACAGAAAAAAAGCAGGAGTTGGTATTCTAATTTCAGACAAAACAGACTTTTAAGTGACAAAGATCAAAAAAGACAAAAAAGGGAATTACATAATGGTCAAGAGTTCAATTCAATAAGAAGACCTAACTATCCTAAATATATATGCACCCAACAGAGAAGCACTCAAATTCACAAAGAAAGCTCTTAGAGACTTACAAAGAGACTTAGATAACAACACAATAATGGTAGGATACTTCAACACCCCACTGACCATGTTAGACAGATCACGGAGGCAGAAAACTAACAAAGATATTCAGGACCTGAACTTGACACTGGACCAAATGGACCTAATAGACATCTATAGAATGCTCCACCCCAAAACAAATTATATATTCTTCTTATCTGCACATAACACATGCTCTAAAATCGACCATACAATCAGCCACAAAAAGATCCTCAGCAAATTGAAAAAAACAAAACAAAACAAAACTGAAAACATACCAAACACATTCTAGGACCACAGTACGATAAAAATAGAAATCAATATTAAGAAAATTCCACAATTCATACAATTCCACATTAATTAAACAACCTACTCCTGAATAACTGCTGAGTAAATAATGAAATTAAGGGGAAATCAAAACCTGGCAGAGACACAACAAAAAGAGAAAGCATCAGAGGAATAACTTTGATGAACATCGATGCAAAAATCCCCAATAAAATACTGGCAAACCGAATCCAGCAGCATATCAAAAAACTTATCTACCATAATCAAGTAGAATTTATCCCTAGGATGCAAGGTTGGTTCAACATACACAAATTAATGAATATGATTCATCACATAAACAGAGCTAAAAATAAAAAGCACATGATCATCTCAATAGAAGCAGAAAAGGCTTTTGAAAAAGTTCAACATCCCTTCATGTTAAAAACTCTCAATAAACTAGGCACTGAAGGAACACACTTCAAAATAATAAGAGCTATCTATGAAAAACCTACAGCCAACATAATACCGAAAGGACAAAAGCTGAAAGCATTCCCCTTGGCAACTGGAACAAGACAAGGATGCCCTCTCCCACTCCTATTGAACATGGTACTGGCATTCCTGACCAGAGCAATCAGGAAAGAGAAAGGAATAAAAAGCATCCAAATTGGAAGAGAGTGTTTCAAACTCTCCTTGTTTGCAGATGATATGATTTTATTTATAAATATTTTAGAAATATTTATTTTAAAATATTTTATTTATAAATCATATCATCTGCCAACAGGAACAGCTTGCAGGGTTTTTTACATAAAATCTGTGGGCTTTTTCAGGTAGAATCAGAGAGTCAAACTATCCCTGAATCATATTATTTGTAAACAGGGATAGTTTGACTCCCTGATTCTATCTAAAAAACCCAATAGTCTCAACCCAAAAGATGCTTGATTTAATAACCACCTTTAATAAATTCTAATTCTTTAATAAAACTAATTTTTATTCTTTAATAAAAAACTAATTCTTTAATAAAAAAGAATAAGTTTCAGGAAGCAAAATCAATGTATGAAAATGAGTAGCATTTCTATGCACCAACAACATGCAAGCTGAGCACCAAATCAAGAACATAATCCCATGCACAATAGACATGAAAAGATTAAGTACCTAGAAATACAACTTACCAGGGAAGTGAAAGATCTCTACAAGAAGAATTGCAAAACACTGCTGAAAGAAATCAAAGATGACACAAACACATGGAAAAACATTCCATGCTCACGGATAAGAAGAATCAATATTTTAAAATGGTCATGTTACCCAAAGCAATTTGCAGATGCAATGCTATTCTTATCAAACTACCAATGATATTCTTCACAGAATTAGTAAAAAAACAAAAACAAAAACAAAAACAAAAAAAAACTATTTTAAGACTCTTAGGGAATGAAAAAAGAGACCAAATAGCTAAGGCAATCCTAAGAAATAAAAACAAAGCTGAAGGCATGACATTATTCAACTTCAAACTATACTACAAGGCTACCAAAACAGCATGGTACTCATATAAAAACACACACATAGACCAATTCAACAGGGTAAAGAGCCCACAAATAATACCGCATACTTACAACCATCTGATCTTCAACAAAGTTGAATTTGTTGACAGCAGTAGGAAAAGGACTCTCATCATATATAAAAATTAAGGTGGATTAAAGACTTAAACGTAAGACTTCAAATTATAAAAAACCTGGAGGAAAACCTAAGAAATACTCTTCTAGACATTGTCCTGGGCAAAGAATTTATGACTAAGTTTTCAAAAAAAAAAACACACAACGAAAACAAAAATTGACAATTCGGACCTAATTGAACTAAAGAGCTTCTGCACAGCAAAATAAACTGCCAACATAATAAACAGACAACCTACAGAATGGGAGAAAATACTTGCAAACTATGAATCCAACAAAGGTCTAACATCTAGAATCTATAAAAAACATAAACAAATGTCCAAGCAAAAACCAATCCCACGAAAAAGTGGGCAAATACATGAAGAGACACTTCAAAATAAGACATATATGTGGCCAACAAGCATATGAAAAAATCCTCAGCATCACTATTCCTTGGAGAAATGCAAATCAAACAACAATGAGACACCATCTCACACTAGTCAAATTGCTATTATTAAAAAGTCAAAAAGTAACAGATTTTGGCAAGTTTGTGGAGAAAGAGGGACGCTTATACACTGCTGGTGGAAATGTAAATTAGTTTAGTTATTATGGAAAGTAGTTTGGCAATATCTCAAAAAACTCAAAGCAAAAATTATTCAACTCAGTAATCCTATTATTGGATATATACTTAAAGGAATAGTCTACTGTAAAGACACACGCACATGTATGTTAATCACAGTATTATTCACAATAGGAATGACATGGAGTCAACCTAAATGCCTATGAATAGTAGGCTGGATTTAAAAAATTTAGTAAATATACACCATGGAATACTACACAGCCTTAAAAAAATGAGATCATGTTCTTTGCAGCAACTTTGTTGGAGCTGGAGGCCATTAACCTAAGCAAACTAATACAGGAATGGAAAACCAAATACCACATGTTCTCACTTGTAAGTGGGAGCTAAACATTGAGTACATATGGACACAAAGATGTGAACAACAGACATAAGCACCTACTAGAGGGTAAAGGAAGGGAGGAGGAAGAGGATTGAAAAACCATCTATTGGGTACTATGCTTATTAATCTGTATACCAAACCCCTGTGCTATGCAATTTACCTATATAACAAACCTGCACATGTTCCCTTGAACCTGAAATAAAAGTTAAAAAAATTAATGAAAAAACTGCATAACTTTTTCCTTAAACTACCAAATATTGCAAAAGAAAATTAAGGAAAATCTAAATCAATGGAGAGTGATTGTATATGCACTGATCAGAAAATTCAATATTTTAAAAATAACAGTTTTACCCAAACTGCTGTATAGATTTAATGCAATGTCAGTAAAATCTTAAAGATAATCCTTTTCTACTCCCTCCAAAAAGAAAGTAAAATAATGTATTAATGATAATATAAATTATTCTTAATTGAACCCTACCTGTCAAAGTTTGTGTAAACATCTTATGATGACTAATTCATTGACTTAATTCCATAAATACATGTAAATCATGTAATACTGGAGGCAGATTTCAAAAATAATTTTTGTCACATATGTAGTTAATGAATGAGGTTCAGAAAATGGCAAACTTTTTGAAATTTTAGATAGTATCTCTAGGTGAAAGCGCATTTCATCCGTTTCTCAGTGGACTCTATAACCCACTCCTCTCCCCCAAATGATTAAAAATTGCTTCTCTGTAAGTACTGATTCAAATTATTTTTGGAAAAGAGCAAGGTTCATTACGTGTACTAAAATAAATGAATTCTATAAGTAAAGAGTGCTTCAATCTCAGCAAATTTGTAACTTGTTTGAATGGTTTTCAGGACAATAGCAACAAGCTCCTTTTTCCATACTTAACCTGGATCTAAATAATTAACAAATTCTCCATGGGACGTTAAACATGCTTAAAAATGATACAATTCTAAAGTCAATGCAGGGGCTGAAAAGGCTCTGTTCCTTTTCCAAGTTTCAAACCAAAATGGTTGATGTTTTAAAACAAGGAGCATGTCCTTTGAGGCTGTGTTTTCAATATTAAGCTGTAGTTTATGGCCCTTTATTGTCATTTTGTCTATATTTTAAGCCAATCCTGTAATAGTTTTTTTTCTTTTTAAGAATAGGGTTAAATTTAAGAGTTAGAACTTGCCAAAGATGACCAAAGGGAAGGAGAATGAAATATTTGCTGCTAGTTGTAGCTTCTAGGCTGAATCTGTAAGACTTGGATAAAGGACTTTCAATACTTCTTTATCTAACACACTTCCTATAACTAGTAGTTAACAGATGTGTCCAAATTTTCTATATTTCTTTCTCCATTAAAAAGTCAATTGCGATTTTTATTTTGATCAATATTTTCAGAGCAAACAAAACAATGTATCTAACTTTTAAAAATAATGTTTTATCATGAGGCTGATTGTCTGACTCATTTAATCTGGTGGTGAAAACGATTGAGTTTGCCGTTATCTGAACTTTGTAGTGATAGCAATGGTCCTATTAGGTCTTCTGGGTCTCTTTTCTGTATTTTAGTGATGTGTTAAAGGTGTTAAAAGTATCGTTGAAGGTTCCTTTGAACTCTGAGATTCTGTGATTCTTTAAGCATTGGTTGTTGAGCAGGATCAGAGTTTTAGAGCTTGAAGTTATTTTTAAAATCATTTGTTTTCTAAGTACCAGGAGTTAACTTCTTGTCCAAAATTACAGTATTAGGAAGACAGCAGTCTCTGCCTGAAGTCCCAACATCTAATCAGATGCTTCTCTCCAACATGGGAGAACATGGGTTTTGTCACTGTGACTACTATGTGGAATTCATCCTAAAGATTATGCAAGGAAACCTCAGAGCAGGTTCCTTGCAGAATAATGCCCTGGTTATAAGCACAACTCAGGTCAGCTACGACAGAAATAAGGGCTGGCTTATGGTTGTGAAAGGCGTAAGACAGAAGCAAAAAAGATAAAGCAAATCCTTGAAATAGAAAGAGTTGGGTTTTTATATTATTTTTGTCTACCTACATGGCTTCCCTATAGTCACTTTATATTTCATTGAAAATTCCTTTATACTTACATTTTTCAGGTGTATCTGATATCTCAGATATGCTCTACATGGACTCATTCATGCCTTTTAATGCAGTTCGTACATAACTTTGTAATAATCACCTTGTTAATGTAGCAGTATATTGGAGCATTTATTTGAGAGTAGGGTAAGATAAGAAGAGGAGGGAATCATATTGGAGAGATAGATGATAGGGAAGTGAAATGAAAATGTGAAGTCTATGATTACAAAGGTAAACAACTTCTTAAAGAAGTCTTCATAAATTTAAAAGAAAAGTAAAAATACTATTATTGAAATCCTCTTTTGTCTTATATCTTTACATTAGACATATATCTATCAATAATCTATACATGCACACACACATGCACACACACATATATGCATATTATTTAAAGAGGATAAACTGTGATTTAGAGATATAAATGCCTATTTTAAACTTTGAAATATCTTTAAATCTTCAAAATAATTTGTGATATGAGCTTTTATTCAGTAATCTCATATTTTTCATTTAATATTGTTTCAAATAATATTTTTCTATCTAATCTTTGGCCATCTTTGAAGTGTGTGACTTAAGCATAACGTTTTAAAAAAGCTACTATAAGACGGAGACAGATATAAAGACCACACACACACACACACACACCACACAAAAATGTAGGAACACTTTAGGGAGAGAGGAAGCATTCCCTGAATATGGTCATTGTGGGACAATGGTCTCAATCATTCATTTTTATATAAATGGGCAGCTTTTGTTATTTTTTTGATAGTACATTAAAAAATCAAATCCAAACCTAGTATCCTTAATGGCTAGATGTGAAATGTAGATTCATAGCATTTATCTTTCACACACAAGCTATAAATTACTTCCATTCATAAAGTTTTTATAGATCCTTTTTTCCAAAAAAGAATTTTTGTGTCCAAGCAACAAATTTAGTAAGCATTTACCAAACTTTGAAAGTGGTGTGACTATTAGAAAGTAAAGGAAGGTGTTCAAGACCCTGGTTAAAAGCAAATGTCCCTTCAGCAAGTGGGAAATGTTGAAGTGTAAGAATCAATGTGTAGAGTCTTGAATAGTTAAGAAACAGGGGCCTATAGGGTGGGCACATCTAGTTGTGCTGTTCTCCCATTAACAACCCTACCATATGTCTAACATTTAGCTAATTTTATTTTCAGAAGATAAAAGATGCCAAGTCATCCACCACACTGGTACGTTTAATGAGCTGGGGTTATTTTACCTCTTTGCTTACATTTGAAAATCAATACATAAGCTCACCCGTTAGGTTTCAATCAAATCTGAACAACTTGGGAGTAGGGATGCAAAGTTTATTTGTGCTCCCATCATACACAATAAAGACCCTGTAGTGATTATTTTTCCATCACCTATGCTTGACCCGAAAAATTTTAATAGGATCTAAAATATCTCGTGATTGGCCTCCTACTGTCAAATAGCAATCAAGATGCTGTGTTTAAAACTGACTTTAAAGCAGAACACACATTTGCTAAGCGATATTGAATGAAATGCAAATTTCTCAGTAGTTGCTAGTAAAATAGTTGTTAGATTGTTCAAATATAAGCTTACAGTATGGAGAACAAGTATGGCATTAAGGAAGGATGCTTAAGTCTTTTTACTTTTCAGGGGAAATAATTCAAGTCTTCAAAGTTTGGTTACATTTAGACAGGTGTTTTAAAATAAATATATGTGCATCTATACTATTAACTTAAAATTATGTAGTCCCATATTTTATATATTACATACTAAGTAAATTCTGAACCTTTTTATGCTACCAAATGGTTATTTATACATTGTATACAATTCTATCAAGTTGTACATTTATAAAGTACCTATCTGAGGGAAGTATTTATTAAAAATATAAATGATGTACTCAAAATCCAATGTCAATGTATTTTAAAATAAATTTGGAGGATTTATATTATGCCATATTTGGTAGGAAGATAGGAACCTAGAGATTTTATGTGCTTAACTCTTTAATATTGTATTGTTCAAATATTAACTAAGTGATATATAATGTATAGATTCTGGATTTTCAGATATTCATCAGCATTTTCTCTCTAATTTTATAAAGATTACATAATGTTTGAGATTTGGATTGCTCATTTTACTGAAGACTATGGTCAGCGTTAAGTTAATAGAAATAGCGTAGCCTGACTGCATACAGTAAGTTTTGAATCTGCTTATAAAGACATGTAAAAGTGCACCCTGCTAGGAACTCTACTATTCATGCTGAGGTTTAAACACTGGAATTGGGTTCCCAGTGGATTTTCACTTTCACAAGTACTTAATGCAGCTTTAGGTGTCTCAGGGGCAATCTGAACTAGCCACTGAATATCCTTTTTAAGGGGAGTTAACAATGGCTTAGTTCCACCTCTCTTGAAATACAGGATTCATGTTTTTCTCTCTTAAAATTTAGTGTTCCTAGAGACAGTTGGGAACATTAGAGAATAAGACTGTATTTATCCATCCCAAGCTAGGTACAATGTAGGTGAGGGCAATCCAATGTTCCCTGCAGTGCTTTGTCAAAGCTTTTTAACCCTACGCTGAAAGGATAACCACTTCAGAGTGGGGTTACAATTGAAACTCCAAACCTATTAAAAACTTGGGCCTTTACATTGGTGTAGGCTTTTGATTATAAAAAAATTCTATGGACTTTTGATGATGTACACCTCTGTACTCAAGGTTATATTGTGAGCCCTGGACTTATTACAGGTGCAGCCAATTCTAGGATTAGAACCCAGACCTTAGATCCTTTCTTTTTTGAAAAGTATTGTGATTGTATTTTGGGCTAGAAGAGTTAAGGGGTGAACCAACTCAAGTTAAACTCATAAAGTACACACATAAATGATGCTAGGAACATAGTTGTCAGGAATGTAGAAAAGTTACATACAGGATCTAATATCTCATGTTAAAATAATCACACGCACGTATGTACATATGCAAATAGATCATATAGGAGAAGTCATGATATCATTGCATTTTGGTAACTTAGAAATTTTAAAAAACACTTAGAATATATTAGTCAGGATAAGCAAGATTATTTATGCTGTAGTAACAAGCAACTCCCAAATCTCAATGTATTTGAACATACTTTGTTTATTTCTCCTTCACAGAAGCCCTGGGGACCCTGCAGGCATCTGTCTTCCATTCTTAGTGATCCAAGTTACCCAAAATCTCAACATAGGTTTTCTCGTTTATCTCCATAGTAAGGGAAGAGACAGTTTGGAGTCTCCCACAGATAAATGAATGCATTCACCTGGAAATAATACATCACTTCCACTCATGTTTCATTGGCTGAAGAATATCAAGGGGATGGGGAAGTTCAGTGACCACTCCCTTCCACCCTCACCATAAACTGAAGGAAGAGAAGAACTGGAAACACAGGTGAGTAACCTAAATGTGTGCTACAGAAGAGCTGATAGAATCGTAGGTGGGAAATCCATGAACTCTTTAACTACTTCAAACATATACACTGTATTGCTGAATTAACAAATATAACTAATTTTGAATAAGGGGGATTTTCTGAAATTATTCTCAATGATTTCTCTATAAAAGTCAATGAAATTGTTATTATAAAACTCACACAATGTGCATATTTATAAAGTACTGTATTTCATCAAATATTTAAATGACATTTCAATATACAAAAAAAATCCATAGACTAATTTCATTATTGTCACAGGCAGAATATTATATTACTTGAAAAGTGCTCAATAAGATTGATTTGTGTTCTCTGTGAAATGTAGTCTCCACTGACCACTTGCCAGGTTGGGTTACAAGAGCCTTTCAAACCACAAACTGTGCTGTGGTCTTTACAATGCAATGCCTGGAATGCTTACACTAAGCTCTGAAACACTACAAAATATCAATGGCCAGTTCACAGCCAATACCAATCCAGGCAGAAGCACTTTGCTTCAAATCGTTTGAAGTAGCTATTAGTGTAAATCAAAGATTTCGTGTATTCTCATTTTTTTCTATACCGTTCTAGAATATTCATAAACAAATTGCACATCTCTTGCATCCACTGGAAAAAATCACCACTTGATAAATCTTTAGCTACCATAATTTAATCCCCTGCCCCCTTTTAAATAAACCCCATCAATACGATTTATAATTAATGAAAGGTAGGATGATTCCTGGATGAAGTTTCAGTCCAGACGTCAAATCGATAATTCTGACCATGTCTGTTTCATTATTGACAACGTCTACCCACATTTACTCTTATAATTAAGTTTTAGTTCTACTTCTAACTTTTCTCAAGTGTTTGAAATGGCTATATGGTGTTCTTAATTTCAGCTGCTGTTTCATCTTTCTCAGTAGGTGCCTATTTTATTGTTAAAGGTCATACTCATTTGTCTGCTCCAACAAAGGCAGCCCTCAAAGTTGGCTGTGGTTTTGACAGACAGTGGTCCCTATAAGTGATGGCCTTAAGGACAGAGCTGGCACTGGGAGACAGTCACCACAGCAAGGGGAATAACAGATAACAAATCATGCCACTATTTTTCCTCCTGGCGTGATTGACGACAGCACAGCGGGTGTAACTTTTCAATGTCCTCAGATTAAAAACCCCTCAAACAAATGAGTTCTGAAAATACTATCCAGAGGCATTAAAGGGAGCTGTTGGACTCAAAATACTCTTAAAAAAAACCAGGTTTTTTAAAAATGCACAATTTACGGCCACTCAATGCAATTATCTAATTTGCAGTGATACTTTGAATTTGACATGCACAAAGCTCAGCTATAGATTTGAGGGGCTGTTGCTGAACCAACGTAAAGCTTTCAGAGGGAAGTATGCAGGTATCTGCCAGGCCTATCAAGCAGCATTCTAAAGAGGAAATTTGGTATTTGTTAAGGTGTGATATGTATTTCAGTGTTTACCTATTATTTTTCAAAGTATTGTTCACATAATATTTTAACTGATTGGTGGAAATAAAGATACTCAAATGACCAAGCTGTGGCTACATGGTAAATCACCTCTGCATTTTCCTGGTCCATCATAGGAATATACAAAGCAGTGCAGAATAAAATACAAACATTTCCACTTAAAATGTTATTTTTACTTTTTCTTAATGTACTGTATTGTCTAATAAGTTTTTGATATGCTGCAAAATGAACCTATCTACCTGATATAATGCACGAATTCTATAATTCTTGTTTAAAAAGTACAATTAGACATATTTTTTCTATACTTGTAATTATAATTATGGAATATAGTTAAGTAAGTATAACATATATACTCGTAATTTTATGTGTGCATATAAAACGTTATGTATATGTATCATTAATAAATATAAACTATGAGAAAATAATAATATTTTTCTGGAAGTTGTAGTCATTTTAGTAGTCTATGCCTGTGGAGCGCAGCTTGGTGTAAATAATGATTATGGGCCTCAGTCCCAGGAAGATTGATTCAGCAATTTTGAGATGAGGCTTGGAATCTGCATTAATACATGTCCTCGATGATCTAGATATAACCCACTCTAGCTATAATCTGGGAACCACGTGAGGCACCTTAGGAGTTGGATTAACATTCCTGGGTCACGTGATTCTGCACAGATGCACTGGCTTTGTAGTCAGGTAGATGAAGGTTCGAATCTTGGTGCTGAGTCTTACTAGCTATGTGGCCTTGGGGAACTTAGTTAATCTCTCAGTGTTTTAGGTTTATGGGCATCTACACTGGAATAACAAATTGTATCTCGAAGAATTATTGGAAGACTAATGAAGCTGCCAAATGAATGCAAGTGGTCTTTACTTGCTAATGATGCAACCAAAATGCTTAAAACAACACAATCAGGAGCTTGGATTGAAACAAACTTTTTTAGAAGATAAATGAATTCTCCCACCTCTACCAGTTCCACAGCCCCAGGACTTTGGCCCATATACATTAATGAGGTCATCTATCCTCAGTTAATAAAACAGGTGCTGAGATACTTCCCGAAACAACCGTAGACCTAAATCAAGTCTAGTTGTTCAGATGTTAGCCACTCTCTCAAATCTTGTCCTTTCCTTCGGGTTCTGGGTAAAACTGGGCCCTTGGCAGGCACTCATTCAACACACTTACTCAATCCCTACCACACACCAAGGCTCAGAACTTCCTTCATAGAGGATAAGATAAGCCAGAGTCTCCATGGACTGGGAACCATTCCAGATGGAAATAGCACTTGCTTTCTTCATCTCACATCTCCAGCTTTTCTTACACTATGGTGTGGGATACTTTGATTTCTGGTAGTGCCTCTGTTTCCTCATCTTTAAAATCACGATAATAACAAGACTGACCATTGTAATAAGGACTAAGAACAGTTAGTATATGTGAAATGTTTAAAGCAGTATCTGGCACATAGAAAATGACTTGCCCTAGGTCACACTGATGAAAAATGTTAATGGATTGCAACCCAGGTGCTAGAGTCTAGACATTGCAACATTTGCTCTCGCTAAACTTGTTTATAACTTCTGTGTTCTTCTCCAACCGTATAAACTCCAGACGGAAGAGCAAGCATTAAAATATCTGAAGTTATATAACTAGACATATAAATGACAGGTGATAAGTAAACACATTTTAAAATAAAATGAAAAATATTTAAAATTTTTATTTGTTTTGTTTTTAAGTAGGTAATGGATGTAAACAGTAAAAATGTTAAAAAGTATATTAAAATATGTACAAAACAATCTCATTTTTACTGCTGTTTTTCTAATCGTCCTATTTTTCCAGCACAATGGCCAGCATTATTACTACATTCTGAGTTCCTTCAAGAGATGCTCCACAATTACACAGCATATATGTGTATAGATGATCACCTACTTAGTTAAATGATAGCATACTATACTCACTCTTCTGCCCCTCTTCTTGCACTTGACTTTATAATTATTGTCATAAAATTAACATATTTTTCAAAATAGAGAAGCATATGAGTAAAAAGTAAATGTCTTTCCTTCAATCTTCTAAAAGTGACAACTGTAAAAATTAGATGGTTTTAAAAATTGTCTTTACAAAGAAATTGGAATTTTGTGATATCCCTTTTCTATTCCTTGCTTATGTTTAACATTGATAACGTTTTCCCAAAGTTATATGTTTGCATCCACCTTATTTTTATTTATTTATTTATTTTTAGACAATCTCACTCTGTCGCTCAAACTGAAGTGCAGTGGCATAATCTTGGCTCACTGCAACCTCCACCTCCCAGGTTCCAGTGATTTTCATGCCTCAATTTCCTGAGTAGCTGGGATTATAGGCATGCACTATCACACCCAGTTAATGTTTTGTATTTTTAGTAGAGATGGGGTTTTGCTATGTTGGCCAGGATGGTCTCAAACTCCTGGCCTCAAGTGATCCGCCTGCCTCTGCCTCCCAAAATGTTGGGATTATAGCCGTGAGCCACCATGCCCAGCCTATCCACCTAGTTTTTTAATGACTGCTTAAAATTAGAATTTAGTGTATGTTAAAATGTTTTTATCTTCTTACCTGCTGGTGGACATTGAAGTTGTTTCTAACTTTTAAAAAACCATTTTATGGGCTGGGCACGGTGGCTCATGCCTGTAATCCCAGCACTTTGGGAGGCCAAGGCAGGTGGTTCACTTGAAGTCAGGAGTTCAAGAGCAGCCTGGCCAATATGGTGAAATGCCGTCTCTACCAAAAATACAAAAATTAGCCAGGCGTGGTGGCGTGCACCTGTAGTCCCAGCTACTTGGGAGGCTGAGGCAGAAGGATTGCTGGAACCCAAGAGGCGGAGGTTGCAGTGAGCCAAGATCACACCACTGCACTCCAACCTGGGCGACAGAGCAAGACTCAGTCAAAAAAAAATAAAGAAAGAAAAAGAAAACCTGCCATTTTATTTAATGCTTCATTTTCTTTATCTCTTATATCTTTTTTTTTTAAAAATTATACTTTAAGTTCTGAGTTACATATGCAGAACATGCAGTTTTGTTACATATGTTTATATTCATTTTTGTAGGATAGATTCCTGGATATGTGAATCCTAGGTAATAAGGTAAACCATATTTCGTTTCAAACACCTGTACCAATTTACAATGCCACCAAAATTGTAGGAGAAAGCCTATTTCCCACACTCTTGACAACATTGGACTGTTTCAATTTTACAAGTGTAGATTTCACTGATTCTCAGATGCACTTCTTTTTTTCCCCCCATTTTTAGCAGCTCCAAAATTTGAATATGTCTTATAACCAATGACATGTAATAGTTTAATTGGCAGCATGTTTACTTTCTCCATGACATAAAATCATGATTATATCTTTTAATTGAAAGTACCTTAGATTCAATAAAATATGGTATTTTCTAATCTAACAGCTGGTGAAAATCAGATCTTAATGGTGTTTATGTTTTATTTTATTAATTTCTAGTTAAATTGTGCATTGTTTCATATTTATATTTTCTAGAAGTAATTTTTTAACGAATTATTAATACTTTAAACTATTTTTTATGGTAAATATAAGGAAATTATGCAAAGGAGCACAGTGTGGCTGACAATCTTTGCAGATCTAGGTCCATTAAAAACTTACGGTGACCCAGTACCTTGTGATGACAAGTCTGTTTTCAATAAGGGGATCTGTTTCCACACAAAGACGATATATATCTTCATAAAGCCTATTTTGCTGGGAAAAAAAGACTTCGCAAATTTTAACTTTTTAATTGACAAACAGCATATTCTTCAGGGAAATGTTGGCACTCCTCTCCTTCCCGAGAGGGAAAACTTTGTGTCCTAAAAATAGCACCTTTTTCTCAAAGTTACTGTAGACCATAACACAGCTATGTTTACTTGCTTTTTTCCAATACTGACAAAATACACTGCTGCTGTTTTTTTTAAGCCTTTTATTCCTGAATATGACACCCCAATTATTATCTTGTTCACAATTGTGATGAATACATATCTTATTAAGATGTCAACTGCTTGATTTAAATCAACACTTCTCTCCCTGTTTATACCACACATACTTTCAGCTCAGTGATTCCCAACAGAGGGCAATCCCTTCCTCACTCCACACCCCCAAGCAGAACATTGGCAATGTCTGGAGACATTTTTTATTGTCTTGACTGTGTGCAGAGGGCAGGGGGCTACTGGCGTCTAGAGGGTGGAAGGCTGGGATGTTGCTAAATAGCTTACAACACACAGGACAGCTCCCTACAACAACAAATTATTCCATCTAAAATGTCAGTAGTGCAAGGTTAGGAAGCCCTGCCCTAGAGTTTAAGTTTTAAGATGGCCTTTACCTGCAAATCACAGTCTTTGGAATTGCAGTGTGATTTGCTGGGGTTTCTCAATACCTACTACCCTGTTCCCTACACCCCTAGCCCCCAGCAAACACCTGGGTGATGTGTGGCATACTTTTTATTAACAATATTTTCCTGGGGGAATGATGTGGGAGGGTGTGGACAATGACAGCATGCGTATAATTTGAGAAGAGTTCCCAGGTAATTTCTTTATTGCCCACTCCTCTCAACAATTGAGTTACCACTGTAATTTAGAAAGTGTGAGGACAGTGATTGTCAAAGTGCTTTGATTTACATCCTTCTCCATCTTCTCCCCTCCCAAAGATTTACCACGTGTTTGTCCATGGCTGCTTTTGAAAGATATAAAATGTCTCAAGCTAGAATTTTCTACTTATAAAATAAAGCTTTTTTTGTTATGTAGTGATGTTGGAAAAAATAAGTCGTAAAATTTCTGAGAAGGTACTTATATATTAATTCCATGGTATTACTCCAGGAATTTAGACAAATAATCTGTTCCTTGGTAAATATGGATGACTTACAGAAAGTCAGTTTTATTTGATATTAAGCACTTTTACTTAAGCACTTATTTTGACATCCCCAATCCATCTAGTCTATGGAATAAACCATACGTTTTAATTTCCAAAATTTGGATCTTTGGTCATTTAGCATTAATATATTTATTTCTATTATGTATAATATATATTATTCACTCATAAAAATATATATTCTCTACATGTGTAATATATGTCTGTGATAGTATATACAATATATAGGTATAGATAATATAATAATGCCTGTGATATCATATAGAATATGTATGTTCATTCTTATGGTTATTTCCTGCAAGCCCCAAACCCCTGCACTCCTGCCTCAAAGCAGTAAATTGCTTCAGCCAACCCTATGGACTCAGAATTCAATGATGCCTCAGATAGAGGCAGTGTTGACCACAGATACCACTTTCCTCGCTCCTCACTGAGCACAGATGCCACCTCTGTTCACTGTAGTCTGCCAACATTTTCTCTTTCAGTTTCAAATGTGGCAAGAAGGGAAGGGCTGATTGTGGTTCTGGAAAGAAAGAACAGGTTGAAAGGGTGAGAGATCTTGGCAGTAGTTACTCCTTATTTCTGCCCTGTTTGATAGCCTTTCTGCCTGCTTTCACAAGCATATAGGGTGTATTTGGTTTTCCAGTTGCTACTTTTGGAGTTCATCTTCATCTGTTTATGTGTAATGGGTACCAACACTTTCAACATAGTTATTAGAAATAATCATTTTAAAACATTTTCAAGTCATTTGAAAATGTCCTACCTCTCAAGTAGGGCTCACATAATACACAAATATCAATTGCTTTGCTAGTCATTATATTTATGTATATTTTATCTTAGTATGTGATCATTGGGACAATAAAATAATATTAAATAAAAATTTGGTAAGAGAAATAAAAAATCTCTGGTAATAAATAGCATAGAAGGCAAAAGTATTTTACAAAGTTGTTTTCAGAGAAGTGAAAGTGGCATCTCAATGAAGCTTTTCAAACATGACTTACCAGAGTGGCTAGTCTGAGTCCAACACAAAACTAGTGACATATTTTCCATTGAACAGGAAGGTAAATGTGAATCTTAAAGTGCTGCAACCTTCACTTTGCTTGTTTTCCCCACTTTTCATAATCAGTGACAATCCGTTGTATTTTCCTTGCATCTCAATTTAAATCTAAATAAATTAATATTTTACATTTATATTGTTAGCTGCAATTAAGATATAAGAGCTCTTCTGATTTTAGGCATTTGTTTTTATTTATTCTCAAGTATGCCATCTGTCAGAATTGAGAAAAAAATAGCAACATATGGATGAATTCTTTGTGTTTCTCTAGATATTTTAGAATCAATATGTTCCAAGATATGTTGCCAACTACATGTTTTTGATTGCTGGTGCTTACATTTGGGTTTATGAATTAACTTGCAGACAATAAAAGGTAAAACTTCAGCTCTTGCAGGGAGTAGTCTATGCATTAATACTAAAAAACATGCAGCTTGTATATTTCAAAATAACTAGAGGAGTGGATTTGGAATGTTCCCAATACAAAGAAATGATAAATATTTGAGGTAATAGATGTCTCAGTTACCCTGATTTGATCATTACACATTATATGCTTATATCAAAATATCACATGTACCCCATACATATGTACAGCTATTATGTACCCACAACAATTTTTAAAGGTAAAAAACATGTGGCATAAATTTCTATTTTCTAAAATCAGGTCAATAGTAGAATAATTGGAAATGTTGAATTGTATGCTTACAATAGTTTTTAAAAAGTACATTTTTGGTAATGGTATCTCTAAAACTACTATAAAATCTTCATGTCCCTTTTGATCACTAAGCAGAGATTAAATTGCACCCTGCATAGTCTAACACAACATGAATACTGTGTTGTAATCTGAAACTGGTAATCCAAGTATGGTGTAAAAGTTGGCACTCAGTTACCGATTAGGTTGAACCACATAAAATTGCCATTTTTTTGTAGGTTAAAAATGATTTAATATTAGTAATTTCATATGGATCATACTCATTTAATTTTTAATGATGTTGCACCTTACTGACCATTTTAAGAAAATGGTTTTATATTTTATTACTTTAAGATGTTTATTTTAAGCTAGTATTATGCATAGTATTCTAAGGACCAAATGTGACTTCTTGTCTCACTTAATATAATTGTTAGCACCAGGTCCACATATCCTCTATCCTAATGTGTTTAAGGTATTCAGCATAGAACCTCAAATGCTCACAAAGCAATGACTGCACAAACACATACGTATAAATAAATTAGAGAATGAGTATAGCCAAACTGCAAGTGGCATAAATTATATTTTCTTTTTTACCCCAAATTTAATTTGGGGATAGCAAGGGTGGACCCATACATGATTAATTTCAGCACACAACTGTTAGTATTGGCTTACTTTTTCTTATTTTGGAGTTAAAATGTTGAGAAAATCAATTTTGAAAATATATGTAAACAATAGATACTGGTGAGTCCAACAAATATTTATTGAGTGTCTACTCTTTCCCAAACAATGTTATATGTATAGGGGTAACACATAAGACACATTTATAATTGTCTCCCCTGAACTTGTAATTTCTCTCCTTGCATAATCTCTCCCCTGAACTTGTAATTTCAGGGGAGAGATAAACACATGAACATGCTTCAGTATAACATGATAGGCTTTATTATTAAGAACACAGACTTTGGCACAATGTCTGAGTTTGAATGCTAATTCTGCTACTTAAAAGCTCTGTCACTTTAAGCAAGTTTCCTAAATGATTTGTGCCTCATTTTTGTTATCTGTATAGTGAGTGTAATGATAATATCTATCTCTTAGCATTATTGTGAGGAGTCAGTAAATTGATATAGGCAAAGCACTTAGTGTCGGCCACAGTGTAATTGCTAAGTGTTAGCTGTTACTATTATTAATAATAAGACACTGTAAGAATAGTGAATATTTGCTTTTCCCATATCTAATTGCTCTGTAGGAGATAAAATATTTTTGGACCCTGTTGATTTAGCTGGAATGCCATACACATTGCAGCCAATCTATGCTGGGTTCAAATCTTTATTACTTCCTAGCAATGTGAGTCTTAATTTTCTTATAGGTAGAAATAGAAATAAGACAACCACAATTTTATGGTTATCCTGAGTATTTAGTGAGATGATGTTTAAAAGGCAGTCAATAAATAGTAGCTATTAATATTTATTAGAAGAAAAATCCATTCACTCAACTATATCTCCAAAGAAAATAAGGAATACTATAGAAAATGTTGTGTGGTTACTCACTAAAATAATTTTATTCTTCTTTTAAAAATATAATTCAGAGATTGGATAATTCTCAACACTAAATTTCATTCAAATGTGGTTATTACCAAGTTCCCTTTTTATCCTTATAAAAATAGTTTTTCTCCTTTATTTTCATAGTGTTATGTAAAAATTTTTACAAGCATAAGAGATCATCTTATTTTTGCACTATAGAATGGAAGCTGTCTACACAAATTTGTAATGTGATAGAGTTTATGCTAATTTTGCTATAAGTTTCATGGATATATTGGAGGCTTGTTAATAATTAAAAAATTTTACTTCTTCAAGTTACAAATAAGTATTACAGTAAATACTTTCCAATCTTTATCTGACATGACATCTTACCAATACAGGCATCACAAAATAAATAATTTATGAAAAATATTTATTTAAAGAGCTGTAATTTACCTTGCATTTACCATATGCCATTCATCCAAGTAGCAATATAAAATATTCATTAGAGAAACTCATTAAAACAAACTTCTATACAATGAGGTGACGGGCCAACAAAAAACATCAATCATAGCAAGGCTTTAAGTTTTTATTAGTGCATATGGGCACACTAATATTTCAAAGTAGAAAATTATGAATATTTTGCTCTGCCTCTGAAATGACCAGGCTGATACAAAGACAAATTTTATAAGAGTGTAACAAAGACAGGAACTTGTTTTTCTTCATTTGTTTTCATTTTAGTCAAGAAATCAGTGACAGTTCACTGAGATTTATTTTACTAATGATGAATCAACCTGATGTTATAATTAATGGAAAATCTATAGCTAATCTTGGAGGAAAAATAACTATGCATATAATGATGTTTAAACCTGGCATAACAGAACTCTGAGCTGCTGTCTCTTGACTATGTGAGTGGTAGGCAGAGCATTTGCTGTGAATTCCAGCGACACCCTAATGCACTTTGAGGCCCATGAGAGAATTCCAGCCTCACTCATGCCTAAGAAGTAGTGTTAACAAAACAGCACAACGTTGGACTTTAAAAAAAAAAAAAGATTCTACTCACACTAAGTAACTATGTAATTATTGCATTGTCAATTTCAAACATACACACACCCACACACACATTGCTTCACAATTCTAGTGAAGCGCTTAAATATGAATAGTATCAGAGTTCCAGAAAAATAACAAACTCAAGTCAATACACGATGGGATTCACATAAGCAGCACTGTATTCTTCTGGATCTCCCTCCATAAACTAATTCACAATTCATTAGGAAGTCCTGTTAAATCTCTGCTTCACATTCCCTGCCCTTCTAGTACACTGTTGATCTGTGATTAAATGTTCTAATAAAATTAACTGGCTTTGCTACAAACAGAACATCTGGAGCTATGTTTAATTTCACGTCAAACATACACAGGAAACACCTGTCTAGGTGAAGTAATTTTTTTTAAATGACATTAATCCATCTGTTTTGGAAAATGGTGTCATGGTTGTCACATTAAAAGGTAATATCAACAAACACAGAAATCCTGAATTGCTTTGGAGCATTAGTTTTCTAAAATTAACAAAAAATTGCTTATCTAAATGTTATCGTGAGAGCCTTATTTTGTGCTGAAAAATAGGAGGCCTTCTTCTTTAACTCAGCGACTTTCAATCCCTGTGCTGTAAAACTTCCAGATGTTCAGTTAGTCCCCGTACTTAAAAGATTAAAACCATGGGTGTGACTCTTTGTCTACATATCTGTGCCAAAAGCAAACTGACACCATCCACTAATATCCTCATACAACAGGTAGATGTTAGTTACATGCATTTTTAAGTATGCAAATGTATACATAAATTATTTTTATGTGATACCGGTGAGCAAGCATATACTTTTTAGAATTTAAATGTTCACAAATGTATATAGTTTGCAGTGGCTTCTGTTAGAAGGTAGGAGCACACAATGGAAACCTGATAGAGGAATTGGCTGGATGTTATTTACAACCTGTTTTTCCTTTAATTTGGTCTATTTCAAAATTCTCAGCTTATTGGGCTCCAAAAATGCTTTCTTTAAATCTTTCCAATTGTTATTTCCTTGTGAGGGACAGGTAGGCTGCCCAGACAGTAGTTTTCCATGACAGCTTAGTGTCTTAATTATTTTGTGAAAATCATACTATTATATTTTCTTCTTTAAAAAGCAAGGTTGCTGAAGAGGTGAAAAAGCTAAGTGACTTGACCAGGATCACCCCACATAGCCAGAAATGCAGAATATATTATGCCAGTATGTACAAAATTTTTTTTTTTTTGAGACAGAGTCTCACTCTATTGCCAGGCTGGAGTGCAATGGCGCGATCTCAGCTCACAGCAACCTCTGCCTCCCGGGTTCAAGCGATTCTCCCTGTCTCACCCTCCCGAGTAGCTGGGATTACAGGCGCCTGCCACCATGCCCAGCTAATATTTGTATTTTTATTAGAGACAGAGTTTCACCATGTTGGCCAGGCTGGTCTTGAACTTCTGACCTTAGGTGATCCGCCCAACTCGGCCTCCCAAAGTGCTGGTATTACAGGTGTGAGCCCACCGCGCCAGGCCAAAATGTTTTTAATATAGGTGTCCTCTGCAAACTTTTCCATTAAAGTGCATACAAAGGCAAACTATGAATTCTTAGTGGGGTTGGGGAAGAATTGGTGGGCAAGTGAGAAGTCTGAAGGCACAGTCAATAAGGCTTATCCATCTTGTGTTTTCCTATAAATTAATGTGAATTTCTAATTCTACTCCCTAACATTGTTCTACATGCAAATGGGTGCTTTTTGTTGTTTTTCTTTTAAAAAGTCTATAAATAAAATTAATATTCCAGAGAGATATGCCTTATAACTCTGCCTTCTCCTCCACCATGGCTTTATCTATTCACAACATCCAGTTTGGTGTCCTCAGGGTATAGTCACTGAAGGAAATTATGAGAAACAATTTTAAAACCATTATGCCAGCACATAGTTTTCTGGAAAATTATCAATAAGCTTTTTATTTTAAAAATACAACTATAGGATAAAAGAATGCAGGTTTGTTAACTATGTCTAAGAATTTGTCACAGATAACAATCTGCAAAAAATTTAAAATTTTTTGAAACTTTAATGTTTAACGCTTTGGTCAATAAATTATTGGTTACTAATTTTCATAGTTGTTAAGTAACAGATTTTTATGCTGTTTATTTCTGTAGTAGCAAAGAGGCATAGCAGAAACATGAAGGTTTGGGCACATGGTTTTGGGTGAATTCTGGTAGAAGTAGTTAGAAGTTATTGAAAAAGAGAGATTGAAAACGTGTTATTACTAAATGATTATTTTGGCAGACTGGAGGTATATAGGTAGGGACAGAGTGACGGTAAAGGAAGTAAAGGTAGAGGTATTGTACAGAATGACAATCAGTTTAAATAAA
Organism: Gorilla gorilla gorilla; assembly: GCF_029281585.2. Lineage (NCBI taxonomy): Eukaryota > Metazoa > Chordata > Mammalia > Primates > Hominidae > Gorilla > Gorilla gorilla. Next base: position 43,934,498 of record NC_073231.2, read on the forward strand.
CTGTGTCTGGTTGAAGCATGCCAAGTATTGCTAAGACTAAATTGATGGTAAACTCTTGTATGGAAACTCTGTAATAGTGAGTGACATGTTATACTCTCAAGAGCCCTGAGTTTCACTACTGTACATCAAAACTTGTCCCAGGGGATGGGGGGAAGGTGGGGAGGTAGAGTCATGGACCTTCTGCCCCATATTTTCATAAGAGCTCTCCCTGTCTCTTTATCTCTCTCTGTCTTAGCCTCTCTCTAAACAGGTATGTTTTATATTATATATGTAGATACGTGCTTATACACACACACACACACACACACACACACATATATATATATAACATTAGGTTTTTAGATGAGCTGGGTTTTTTGTAAGTGGTGTTCTGCTATAGAAATGTTTTAACTATTGGTTTGCCCAAACATTTCTTTTTAATTGAGTACATAGGGTACCTTCAATTCCTGATTGCAATGACTCTGACTCTATAAGAGGTAATAGTTTTCATGATTACTCAGTGATATGGTTTGGATCTGTATTCTCACCAAATCTTACATCAAATTTTAATCCCCAATGTTGGAGGTGGGGCCTGGTGGTGAAAGGTGACAGCGTGCTGGCAGTCCTCACAGCCCTCGCTGGATCTCGGCGCCACCTCTGCCTGGGCTCCCACTTTGGCGGCACTTGAGGAGCCCTTCAGCCCACCGCTGTACTGTGGGAGCCCCTTTCTGGGCTGGCCAAGGCCACAGCCGGCTCCCTCAGCTTGCAGGGAGGTGTGGAGGGAGAAGCTCAAGCGGGAACCAGGGCTGCGTAAGGCGCTTGCGGGCCAGCCGGAGTTCTGGGTGGGCGTGGGCTTGGCGGGCCCCGCACTCGGAGCGGCCGGCCGGCCCTGCCAGCCCCGGGTAATGAGGGTCTTAGCACCCGGGCCAGCGACTGCGGAGGGTGTACTGGGTCCCCCAGCAGTGCCAGCCCACTGGCGCTGCACTCAATTTCTCACCGGGCCTTAGCTGCCTTCCCGCGGGGCAGGGTTTGGGACCTGCAGCCCGCCATGCCTGAGCCTTCCACCCTCTCCATGGGCTCCTGTGCGGCCCCAGCCTCCCCGACGAGCACCGCCCCCTGCTCCACGGCACCCAGTCCCATCGACCACCAAGGGCTGAGGAGTGCGGTGCACGGTGCGGGACTGGCAGGCAGCTCCACCTGCAGCCCCCGTGTGGGATCCACTGGGTGAAGCCAGCTGGGCTCCTGAGTCTGGTGGGGACGTGGAGAACCTTTATGTCTAGCTCAGGGATTGTAAGTACACCAATCCATACTCTGTATCTAGCTCAAGGTTTGTAAACACACCAATTAGCACCCTGTGTCTAGCTCAGGGTTTGTGAATGCACCAATCGACACTCTGTATCTAGCTACCTCTGGTGGGGCCTTGGAGAATCTTTATGTCTAGCTCAGGGATTGTAAATACACCAGTTGGCACTCTGTATCTAGCTCAAGGTGTGTAAACACACCAATCAGCACCCTGTGTCTAGCTCAGTGTTTGCGAATGCACCAATCAACACTCTGTATCTAGCTACTCTGGTGGGGCCTTGGAGAACCTTTGTGTCCCTACTCTGTATCTAACTAATCTGGTGGGGATGTGGAGAACCTTTGTGTCTAGCTCAGGGATTGTAAACGCACCAATCAGCACTCTGTCAAAACAGACCACTGGGCTCTACCAATCAGCAGGACGTGGGTAGGGCCAGATAAGAGAATAAAAGCAGACTGCCCGAGCCAGCAGTGGCAACCCGCTTGGGTCCCCTTCCACACTGTGGAAGCTTTGTTCTTTCGCTCTTTGCAATAAATCTTGCTACTGCTTGCTCTTTGGGTCCAGGCTGCCTTTATGAGCTGTAACACTCACCGCCAAGGTCTGCAGCTTCACTCCTGTAGCCAGCGAGACCAAGAGCCCACCGGGAGGAAGGAGCAACTCCAGACGCGCTGCCTTAAGAGCTGTAACACTCACCGCGAAGGTCTGCAGCTTCACTCCTGAGCCAGAGAGAGCACGAACCCACCAGAAGGAAGAAACTCCGAACACATTTGAACATCAGAAGGAACACACTCCGGACACAAAGCTTCAAGAACTGTAACACTCACCGCGAGGGTCCGCAGCTTCATTCTTGAAGTCAGTGAGACCAAGAACCCACCAATTACAGACACAGTGGGAGGTGAGTGGATCATGGGGATGGATTTCTCATGAATGGTTTAGCACCATCCTCTTTGGTACTGTCCTCATGAGAATGAATGAGTTCTCATGAGATCTGTTTGATTAAAAGTGTGTAGCATCTCCCTTCTTGCTCTCTCTTGCTCCTGCTTAGGCCATGTGAAGCATCTACTCCCTCTTTGCTCTCTGCCATAGTTGTAAGTTTCCTGAGGCCTCCGCAGAAGACAAGCAGATGCCAGCATCATGCTTCCTGTACAGCCTGCAGAAACTTGAGTGAATTCAACCTCTTTTCTTTATAAATTACCCAGACTCAGGTATTTATAGCAATGCGAGAACAGGCAAATACATTTAGTATTTTGATAATGAAATATATCACTGAAGTTGAAATTAATGCCTCCAAAAATAACTTTCATACCAATTAACTTGTAGTAAAACAGTATTGACTACTTAGGCTATAGGTTGACACATTTTTTTCTGAAAGGGGAAGACCATAAATAGTTTTGGCTTTGTGGGCCACTTTGTTTCTGTTGCAACTACTCAACTCTGAGATGGTAACAAGAAAGCAGGCATAGATAAAGCAAAAAAAAAAAAAAAGGTATGACTATGTCCCAATAAAACTTTATTTACAAAAGGACGCAGTGGGTTGATTTCGCAAGCTATAATTTACAGACCCTTGACTTAAACTACAGAGGTCTACCATAGAAACAGCAGTCATCATATGACTACAATACATGGATCTCAATGTGTGTAAACATTTCAATGTTGTTTTAACTGTATGCATGGTATATTATTCTTATACCATAAAAATATTATTTTTAAATTTTACTGCTAAATCAAGTGAGCCCTGCTTAATAGGGACCTCAATTTCCAAATCTAAGTAATAGATATAAAATAAATGTAGCCATAAAAAAGGATGAGTTCAGGTCCTTTGTAGGGACAGAGATGAAGCTGAAACCATCATTCTGAGCAAACTATTGCAAGGACAGAAAACCAAACACCACATGTTCTCACTCATAGGTGGGAACTGAACAATGAGAACACTTGGACACAGGATGGGGAACATCACACACCAGGGCCTGTCGTGGGGTGGGGGGAAGGGGGAAGGATAGCATTAGGAGATATACCTTATGTAAATGACAAGTTAGTGGGTGCAGCACACCAACATGACACATGTATACATATGTTAAAAACCTGCACATTGTGCACATGTACCCTAGAACTTAAAGTATAATAAATAAATAAATAAATAAATATATATATATATATATATAGAATACTAAAAAAATAAATGAAGCTTTTAGGATGAATTTTTGGAATAATGCAAATAAAGTATAAATAAATATAAAAGATTATAAGTAACCATAACAAATTGAGCAAAATCTCATGCAAAACATAAGTCTATACACAAGTAAATGACTAGGAAAGGAGATCAGCAAGCTCTCATGAATTCCAGAATGATTTTCTGATGGCAGAAGCAAAAACTGATGAAAAACAATAAATGCTAAATTTTCTAAAATGGAATATTACTTAGGTTATTAGTTTAAATTCCGAGGAGAGATGTATTAGCTGGGTAGTTATAGGAGCAAACAAACAATCCTTCATGTTGCATATGGTTATGGAGACATCAAACATTGTGGCAAATTCTAAATATGAGTCTCCTTTCTCTTGCGCATTGAAGGTGATGGTAGTCTTGGTGATAATGTGGTGTCTCTTGTCTCTCAATTTCCATAATTCAATTATGTTTTATTAATTCCATGAGAGGGAAAACTAAACAGTTTTCCAGAATAAGACAAGTAAATTAATTTAGGAACTAAAATAATTGAAAATTGATGTCTAAAGGCAGTGATCCCTAAACTTGGGGAAAATCCACAAATTTAAGGACATCTCTAAATTAGAATATCTCGTTAATATTATAACATCAAGACTTACATTCAGCCAAGTGAGTACCTCTTTTACAGCTACTGCTCTGCAATACTAAGAGGCTAGGAGCAAGTTCCAGACTACATCATTCTGTCTCTTTCCCCTTATCCCTTTTCATTCTGTACCTTCTGCTTGGAGATATATATACGTATATATGTATATATACGTAAATACATATATGTATATGTATATAGCCAATTATATATATATACTGTATATATATATATACAGTATATATATATATATACACACACACACACACACATATATACATATATAGAGAGAGAGCCAACTCATCCTGCAAAAGTCAGATATATACAGCCATTTCTTCCTCCAGGACTCATTAAACATTATGTTCTTGTTGAATTCCTTCCTAGGACCTTCTTCCTCTTTAAAGTTAATGTTGATCAGTCTCTAATCTTTGAATCTTTTATATGGGGTTATTGATGAATTTATTTTATATATGAGGAAACTGAATCCCAGAGAGTTTATATAACCTGTTCAGGGCCAGATAGCTAGAAAGCAGTGGAGCTGGCATTGCAAGTCAGGCTTATTTGACCTTGTAGTTCATGCTTTTTCCCTCACTTCTAAGGGACCTTGTATGCCAAGGTAAGCAAGTATGGATAAAATCAAAGTAATAGGGCTCGTGACTTTTTCCAATTATGAAAGTATTCAATTATGAAAGTAATGCATGCTGATCGAAAAATATTTGGGAATATAGAAAAGTAAAAGAAGAGTAAAACTATGTTTCCACCAACTGTTTCCCTAGAATATTTTGCTATGCTAACTTTGCATACTTTGCTATTAATATAAGTAATGAGTACAATTTTGTTTCTTGTTTTTTCTAACCTAATATACTATAAACAATTTGCATGTTATAAAATATTTTACATAAAATAATTTTCAATGACTGAATAATCATGTGATCAAAAGAATATAGCATAATTAAATAATTATTGAAAACGATAGTTATCCTCAATTTTTCCTGTGTTAGTAGTGTTGCAATCAATATACATATATATCTCTCTCATGTTACATTAATTTTCTTAAGATCTGTTTTAAAGATTGGAATTTTCCAGGTGCCCTTTCTTTGACTAAGAAAGGGAATTCCATGTTCTCACTCAGAGGTGGGAATTGAACAATGAGAACACATGGACACAGGAAGGGGAACATCACACACCGGGGACTGTTGTGGGGTGGGGCGAGGGGGGAGGGATAGCATTAGGAGACATACCTAACGTTAAATGACGAGTTGATGGGTGCAGCACACCAACATGGCACATGTGTACATATGTAAATAACCTGCACATTGTGCACATGTACCCTAAAACTTAAAATATAATAATAAAAAAAATTGGAATTAATGAGTCAGAGGTTATGAATATTTTTATGGCTCTTGATATAAAGTTTTTATGGCTCTTGATATAAAGTTTATACTTGAGCAAATACATGGACAGCACAATTCCTGAAACATTGCAAGTACTCAAGTAATGATGTTTACATTTTCAAATTGCTTTCCAGAAAGGTCATAATAGCCTGCACTTCCACCCATGTTAAATGAGCATTCATTTCACAATAAACTGGTGATGGTGACTTTTTAAATGTTAATAAATATTTAAAATGTTTTTTAATTGATAAGTGAAAAAATGTTTCCATGGTTATTTTGGATAAATCGTATAGTCCAGAAATGATATTGAATCCCCAAATTTTTTGGTAGTTTCCTTTCTAATAACCATTGCTCATTCTTGAATAGAGAAGAAATTGTCATACAAAATTTCCAATACTGTAATTTTTATTTTAAAATATATCACTTGTCTGATTAAAGATATATTACTATCTGGAATATTAAATTTTAAGTAACTATAAAACCTCTCTATAAATTCAATTTTTATAGCAATTTAAAGACAGAAATAATTGGATACACTTTCTTATATTGTTATTTAAATTGTATACAAAATTCACAAAGTTGTTTTGACTGTCTCTTAGTAGTAGAAGTGAATTAAAACTATCTTGTTCAAAATTATGCTCAGAAATTAACCAAGGAATGTTAATTTCAATTTGCCATGGTTAAATATGAACAATCATCAATATTCAGCAGTTAATTATACATAGCCTCATGTTCTTTGCTTACCAATTTGTTATTTGAATTTGCATGAAGTTAAGTGTTTAGTGATGTTTATTGCCCTTTTGTTATTTTTCAAATACGTTTTTTAGGAGGTGCTTCTGAGATGGCCGAATAGGAAGAGCTCCAGTCTACAGCTCCCAGCTATATTGATGCAGAAGATGGGTGATTTCTGCATTTCCAATTGAGGTACATGGTTCATCTCACTGGGACTGGTTGGACAGTGGGTGCAGCCCACGGAGGGCAAGCCAAAGCAGGGCAGGGTGTCACCTCACCTGGGAAGCACAAGGGGTTGGAGAATTTCCCTTTCCTAGCCAAGGGGAGCCATGAGTGACTGTACCTGGAGGAACAGTACACTCCTGCCCAAATACTGCACTTTTCCCATGGTTTTCACAACTAGCAGACCAGGAGATCCGCTCCTGTACCTGGCCCAGCAGGTCCTATGCCCATGGAGCCTTGCTGGCTGCTAGTACAGCAGTCTGAGATTGACCTGGGATGCTGGAGCTTGAGAGGGGAAGGGGCGTCCACCATTGCTGAGGCTTGAGTAGGCAGTTCTGTGCTCACAGTGTAAACAAAGCGGCAGGGAAGCTTGAACTGGGTGGAGCCCACAGCAGCTCAGCAAGGCCTACTGCCTCTCTAGATTCCACCTCTGGGGGCAGGGCATATCTGAATAAAAGACAGCAGACAGCTTCTCCAGACTTAAACATCCTTGCCTGATAGCTGTGAAGAGAGTAGTGGTTCTCCCAGCATGACGTTCGAGCTTTGATAATGGACAGACTGCGTCCTCAAGTGGGTCCCTGACCCCCATTGTAGCCTGACTGGGAGACACCTCCCAGTAGGGGCTGACAGTCACCTCATACAGGCGGGTGCCCCTCTGGGACAAAGCTCCCAGAGGAAGGATCAGGCAGCAACATTTGCTGTTCTGTAGCCTCCGATGGTGATACTCAGGCAAACAGGGTCTGGAGAGGACCTCCAGCAAATGCCAACAGACTTGCAGCTGAGAGGCCTGTGTGTTAGAAGGAAAACTAATAAACAGAAAGGAATAGCATCAACATCAACGAAAAGGACATCCACAACAAAACCCCATCTGTAGGTCATCAACAGCAAAGACCAAAGGTAGATAAAACCACAAAGATGGGGAGAAACCAGAGCAGAAAGGCTGAAAATTCCAAGAACCAGAATGCCTCTTCTTCTCCAAAGGAACACAACTCCTCACCAGCATGGGAACAAAACTGGATGGAGAATGAGTTTGATCAGTTGACAGAAGTAGGCTTCAGCAGGTTGGTAATAACAAACTTCTCTGAGCTGAAGCAGCATGTTCTAACCCATCGCATGGAAGCTAAAAACCTTGAAAGAAGATTAGACAAATGGATAACTTGAATAACCAGTATAGAGAAGAGCTTAAATGACCTGATGGAGTTGAAAACCACAGTGCAAGAACTTCATGAAGCATCGACAAGCTTCAGTGGCTAATTCTATCAAGTGGAAGACAGGATACCAATGATTGAAGATAAAATTAATGAAATAAAGTGAGAAGACAAGGTTAGACAAAAAAAGAGTGAAAAGAAACCAACAAAGCCTCCAAGAAATATGGGACTGTGTGAAAAGACCAAATCTACATTTGATTAGTGTACCTGAAAGTGATGGGGAAAATGGAACCAAGTTAGAAAACACTCTTCAGGATATTATCCAGGAGAATTTTCCCAGCTTAGCAAGGCATTAATACAGAGAACACCACAAAGACACTACTCAAGAAGAGCAACCCCAAGACACATAAGTGTCAGATTCACCAAGGTTGAAATGAAGGAAAAAATGTTAAGGGCAGCCAGAGAGAAAGGTCGGGTTACCCACAAAGGGAAGCCCATCAGACTAACAGTGAATTTCTCTGCAGAAACCCTACACGTCAATATTCAACATTCTTAAAGAAAAGAATTTTCGACCCAGAATTTCATATGCAGCCAAACTAAGCTTTGTAAGTGAAGGAGAAATAAAATCCTTTAGAGACAGAGAAATGCTGAGAGATTTTGTCACCATCAGGCCTGCCTTACAAGAGCTCCTGAAGTAAGCACTAAACATAGAAAGGAACAACTGGTACCAGCCACTGGAAAAACATGCCAAATGGTAAAGACCATCAATGCTATGAAGAAACTGCATCAATTAACAGGCAAAATAACCAGCTAACATCATAATGACAGGATCAAATTTACACATAACAATATTAACCTTAAATGTAAATGGGCTAAATGCCCCAATTAAAAGACACAGATTGGCAAATTGGATAAAGAGTCAAGACCCATCAGTGTGCTGTATTCAGGAGACCCATCTCATGTGCAAAGACACACATAGGCTCAAAATAAAGGGATGGAGAAAGATCTACCAAGCAAATGAAAAGCCAAAAAAAAAAAAAAAAATGTGGGGGTTGCAATCCTAGTCTCTAATAAAACAGAATTTAAACCAACAAAGATCAAAAGAGACAAAGAAGGCCATTACATAATGGTAAAGGGATCAATTCAACAAGAAGAACTAACTATCCTAAATATATATGCACCCAATACAGGAGCACCCAGATTCATAAAGCAAGTCCTGAGTGACCTACAAAGAGACTTAGACTCCCACACAATAATAATGGGAGACTTTAACACCCCACTGTCAACATTAGACGGATCAACGAGACAGAAAGTCAACAAGGATACCCAGGAATTGAACTCAGCTCTGCACCAAGCGGACCTAATAGACATCTACAGAACTCTCCACCCCAAATCAACAGAATATACATTCTTCTCAGCACCACATCACACTTATTCTAAAATTGACCACATACTTGGAAGTAAAACACTACTCAGCAAATGTAAAAGAACAGAAATCATAACAAACTGTCTCTCAGACCACTGTGCAATCAAATTAGAACTCAAGATTAAGAATCTCACTCAAAACCACACAACTACATGGAAACTGAACAACCTGCTCCTGAATGACTACTGGGTACATAATGAAATGAAGGCAGAAATAAAGATGTTCTTTGAAACCAATGAGAACAAAGACACAACATACCAGAATCTCTGGGACACATTCAAAGCAGTGTGTAGAGGAAAATTTATAGCACTAAATGCCCACAAGAGAAAGCAGGACAGATCTAAAATTGACACCTTAACATCACAATTAAAAGAACTAGAGAAGAAAGAGCAAACAAATTCAAAAGCTAGCAGAAAATAAGAAATAACTAAGATCAGAGCAGAACTGAAGGAGATAGAGACACAAAAAGCCCTTCAAAAAATCAATGAAGGCAGCAGCTGGTTTTTGAAAAGATCAACAAAATAAACCCCTTGCAAGACTAATAAAGAAGAAAAGAGAGAAGAAACAAATAGACACAATAAAAAAAGATAAAGCAGCTATCACCACTGATCTCACAGAAATACAAACTACCATCAGAGAATACTATAAACATCTCTATGCAAATAAACTAGAAAATCTAGGTGTAATGGATAAATTCCTGGACACATATATCCTCCTAAGACTAAACCAGGATGAAGTTGAATTTCTGAATAGGCCAATAACAGGTTTTGAAACTGAGGCAATAATTAATAGCCTAACAACCAAAAAAAGTCCAGGACCAGAAGGATTCACAGCCTAATTCTACCAGAGGTACAAAGAGAAGCTGGTATTATTCCCTCTGAAACTATTCCGATCAATAAAAAAAGAAGGAATCCTCCCTAACTCATTTTATGAGGCCAGCATCATCCTGATACCAAAGTCTGGCAGAGACACAACAAAAAAAGATAATTTTAGGCCAATATCCCTGATGAACGTCAATGCGAAAATCCTCAATAAAATACTGGCAAACCGAATCCAGTAGCACATCAAAAAGGTTATCCACCACAATCAAGTTGGCTTCATCCCTGGGATGCAAGGCTGGTTCAACATACATAAATCAATAAACGTAATACATCACATAAAGAGAACCAATGACAAAAACCACATGATTATCTCAACAGATGCAGAAAAGGCCTTCAACAAAATTCAACAGCCTTTCATTGTAAAAACTCTAAATAAACTAGATATCAAAGGAACATATCTCAACATAATAAGAGCTATTTATGACAAACTCACAGCCAATATCATACTGAATGGGCAAAAACTGGAAGCATTCCCTTTGAAAACAGACACAAGACAAGGATGCCCTTTCTCACCACTCCTACTCAACATAGTATTGGAAGTTCTGGCAAGGACAATCAGGCAAGAGAAAGCAATAAAGGGTATTCAAACAGGAAGAGAGGAAGTCAAATTGTCTCTGTTTGCAGATTACATTATTGTATATTTAGAAAACCCTATCATTGCAGCCCCAAATCTCCTTAGGCTGATAAGCAACTTCAGCAAAGTCTCAGGATACAAAATCAACGTGCAAAAATGACAAGCATTCCTATATACCAATAACAGACAAACAGAGAGCCAAATCATGAGTGATCTCCCATTCACAATTGCTACTAAGAGAATAAAATACCTAGAAATAAAACTTACAAGAGATGTGAAGGGCCTCTTCAAGGAAAACTACAAACCACTGCTCAAGGAAATAAGAGAGGACACAAACAAATGGAAAAACATTCCATGCTCATGGATAGGAAGAATCAATATCGTGAAAATGGCCATAATTCCCGAAGTAATTTATAGATTCAATGCTATCGCCATCAGGCTACCACTGACTTTCTTCACAGAATTGGAAAAAATGACTTTAAACTTCATATGGAACCAAAAAGCCCATATAGCCAAGACAATCCTGGGTAAGAAGAACAAAGCTGGAGGCATCATGCTACCTGACTTCAAACTATTCTACAAGGCTACAGTAATCAAAACAGCATGGTACTGGTACCAAAACAGATATATAGACCAATGGAAGAGAACGGAGGCCTGAGAAATAAGACTACACATCTACTACCATCTGATCTTTGACAAACATGACACACACAAGCAATGGGGAAAAGATTCCCTATTTAATAAATAGTGTTGGGAAAACTGGCTAGCCATATGCAGAAAACTGAAACTGGACCCCTTTCTTATACCTTATACAAAAATCAACTCAAGATGGATCAAAGACTTAAACGTAAGGTCTAGGACTATGAAAATCCTAGAAGAAAGCCTGGGCAATACCATTCAGGACATAGGCACGAGCAAATATTTCATGTCTAAAACACCAAAAGCAATGGCAACAAAAGCCAAAATTGACAAATGGGGTCTAATTAAACTAAAGGGCTTCTGCACAGCAAAAGAAACTATCATCCGAGTGAACAGCAACCTACAGAATGAGAGAAAATTTTTGCAATCTGTCCATCTGACAAAGGGCTACTATCCAGAATCTACAAAGAACTTAAACAAATTTACAAGAAAAAAGCAAACACCCCATCAAAAAATGGGCAAAGGATATGAACAGACACTTCTCAAAAGAAGACATTTATGCAGCCAACAGACATATGAAAAAATGCTCATCATCACTTGTCATTAGAGAAATGCAAATCAAAACCGCAATGAGATACTGTCTCTTGCCAGTTAGAATGCTGATCATTAAAAAGTCAGACAACAACAGATGCTGGAGGAGTTGTGGAAAATTAGGAATGCTTTTACACTGTTGGTGGGAGTATAAATTAGTTCAACCATTGTGGAAGACAGTGTGGTGATTCTTCAAGGATTTAGAACTAGAAATACCATTTGACCTAGCAATCCCATTACTGGGCATATACCCAAAAGATTATAAATCATTCTACTATAAAGACACATGCACACGTATGTTTATTGCGGCACTTCACAATAACAAAGACTTGGAACCAACCCAAATGTCCATCAATGATAGACTGGATTAAGAAAATGTGGCACATATATACCATGAAATACTATGCAACCATAAAAAAGGATGAGTTCATGTCCTTTGCAAGGACATGGATGAAGCTGGAAACCATCATTCTCAGCAAACTATCACAAGATCAGAAAACCAAACACCACATGTTCTCACTCATAAGTGGGAGATGAACAATAAGAACACATGGAGACAGGGAGTGGAACATCACACAGCAGGGCCTGTGGGGGGTGGGGGACTAGGGGAAAGATAACATCAGGAGAAATACCTAATGTAGATGACGGGTTGATGTGTGCAGCAAACCACCATGACATGTGTATACCTATGTAACAAAACTGCACATTCTGTACATGTAAACCGGAACTTAAATTATAATACAAAAAATACATTTTTTACTCTAGAGCTTAGGAGTCTTAATATAATTGATGTATATAAGATTTCTCTTGATTAAGGCAGCAATTTATTTAAAAAAAGGTTGAATAGCTATAATCTGATTGCTTTTCTGGGTGCAGATGTCACCTTTCCCCAGACTTAATAATTCTACCATCGGTACATGGCTAATTTTTCTCCAACCCGTAACTGTATTCTGAGGCTTTATTTATATCATTTAGTCTTCTTACATTTGAACTTACAAACTTATACTCCAACAAATTTGATTGCATGTTAATCTATGGCATAATATTTTGATCACTTGTGTGCAATAAAGTCCTTCTTTTTTATGTGGCAGAAGAAATCTCCTGTCTAATACAAACAACATTATCTCTAAAAGTGTGATACATCATCATACATGCAAAACCAAGCCGAGGTAGGCTAGACTGGCAGATTAGATGGACCCCTTCAATTTTCCATCAATCAAATTATAGTTTATTGTCCAGCTGAACTACCTCAGGCAACACAAATCTAAGAAACTGTCATTTTGGAAACATTACATTTTTTTCCTTGTCACATTATAACCCGAGCTATAGTCATAAAAAAGAATGTCATACCATTACTGGATCATAATATTCCTTAATTCAAGACCAGCTAATTCATACCTTTAAAGATTATAGTAGTATAGGAAATAATACCAGCCAACCATGTTGTTATTTTAATTATTTCCAAAATAATGGTGATTCAAAAAATATTCAATTAAACACAGGATGATTGCCTAAAATGCTGGTTTAATAATAAGATTAGAGACAAGATTGTAATTCTTGATTCATCTAACATTTCAATTGTTTCATGCATAAAATAAATTTTTAAAAATTTAGCTAAAGATTCCATCTTTGAAAATAGAATAATAATAACTTTCCGTTTTTAACCATTTTTACAACAGAAAAAGTGATTCATTGGTCAGATGAAAATTTTAACAAAAACAAGCAACAACAAAAATCTAACAGCCAAACATTAAAAATCTGATTACATTCTATCACCCACGAAAGTGTGTCAATACATTTTTCTGATATTTATTCTGCAAAGTTCCTCTTAGGTTGAAGAATTATCATAGATGCTGTTGCATTTTAAAAGCTTTCTTTCAGTTCATCTTAGATGTCTGAAATAAGCCGATGGCATTTCTACAGCTAGAAATATTTAGTTGAATGCATGCAACAGTGATGATTGCTTTTCTTTGTAGTAGAGGTATTACAGTTTGGAAAGTGAGGAGGGAAAATGACAAAATAAATTTTATTCTCAAAATACAATTTCTTCAAAATTGAATGAGATATTTGTGCAAGAATGAACCTGGTTAAAACCATGGTGGTTTCCAGTTGCTATGGACTCATATTTATACATAAAATGTGTTCATGATTACTTGATGAAGGCATAAACCTGCTCAAGAAATAACACTCATAAATAATACATGCTAAAGCCTGAAGATAATCAGACAAGTTATAAGAATATACCTCCCTCCACAAATGTATGTCATTGCTACATTTCATGAAAGGCCATTTAATTGACTACCAGATAAAGGAATAAACCTGCTAAAAGAATAGATTTACTGTGCACTGAGGCAATGCATTTAAGAGGTCTCCACTGAATAAAAAACTAGTTCCATTGGCTGAGCTATGATATGTTCTTGAACGCATTGGGACTTATTAACTGAACTTTTATGTGCCTTTTATGCATCATTTATTTTTGAAAAATCAGGAATTTTCATGATAGCAATTACTTAGGCACTAAAGTCATGCGAAATTCCTGTGGTTGGTACCACAAAATCCACCCCAAGGAAAGACCTTACCCTCTTTTTAACACCTCTGGAGTTTAGGATGGAAAAAAAGGAAGTGGAATAACACCAAAGAAGGTGTATATGGCTCAACTGAACGCTGTGGGTTTTCCTTAAAAAGGTAGCTTGAAGGCCTTACACTAACTCCTCTGTAGATTTTATTTTATTGGCATGGAAGTTAAAAAAAAAACCAACAAATTCTTGAATCATTTTTTGCAAATATGATGATGATAACACCTAACACTTACTGAGAGTTTTCTATTTGCCTAAGCAAATTTGTAACATTTGTTTATTTGTACCATATTTGTGCAAATATGTCTATGCTTGGCATGACCATAAACATCTTCATTCTGTTCTATTTAGCCAAGATTTGTATTTGCCTGTTCTGCAATTCCTTCCCCGCATTGGAACTACAAAACCAACTGGCAATAAAGCTTTTTGGTTCAGCTTTGCTATAAAATTCAGAGTGTTTCTCAACACTATATAATTAAATGCAAATGCTAAGCTGTAATTATATTATGGATGTGACTAAAAGAGACTGAGGGAAGGAAATTCTTAGTTAAATCTGCTTCCACCTTGTTGTTTCTAGGTTTCCTGTGGTTTCATCTCTGCACTTTCACTCTGTATTTGATCCAAAGTAACTTTTAAAGACCTCATTAAGATTTAACTGAATGTGCAGGTTTTCAGTCTTCCCTCCGCAGGCCCCTGGACAAGAAGGATGAAATAGGATTCCTCTGTTGATGCATTGCAAAGTTCTATTCCATCCCCCTACTTATATTTTTTAGTTATGGACGCACAAGGGGTTGAATGTACCAGCAGAGACTCTGAAATTGAAGACTCTTTGTAAAGAGCAGTGTCTGACATGGCTTAGTTGCAAATAGGATTCACATCATTAGACTTAGCCTTCATTTTCCTCCTTTCACTACACCTTAGTGTCTGCTCCCCATTCTCTCCTCTTTCCTTCTTCTGTTGCCATTTTTTCCTACAAAGATAGGAGCAATATGATGTCAGAAATCATAGTTACCATAGGAAAAAAAGGCACAGGGCAATTGAGAATTTAAATATCAACAGTTCTGATCAGCCTGACTTTTTATCTCCTGTACTGTGATTTTAAAGCTACCACTGGACTTACGTGAAGTGTGTCATGCCAGGTTGAGCAGCTATTATTTCCCACTTGCCCATATTTTCCCCTGAGGCTTGAAAGGACAAGACCTGGGAAACAGGCTTTCTGAAATCCCTGGGTTCTCAGGCGGCATCTGTAGTGTTGGTCTGATTTAGATATTTAACTCTTCCTAGAATGCTAGAATTCTAGAGCTGGTTGGAAGTCTAAGTTAGCTAGTGTGAGATTCAGAGTTGGGCCCATGTTGCACAGTCTTTGAGTGATAGTGAGTGACTAAAGCCTGGTCCTCTAATACTTAGTTTAGGGCTTATTCCCATATTACAGTAGTTTCTAAATCTTGGCCATCAGCCCAGTGCTGGTGCAGGATAAAGCATGCATTAATCCTCAGCTAAATAGAAAAAAAGGCAGCAATAAGATGAATTTTTCATAGAGCAGACTTCATTCCATAGTAAGAGTGTCCTAAACTTTGATATGGCAGTGTCTGTTTTTGGGTGAAATTGTGGGGAAAGTTATTTATATTTCTTTTGCCTTTGTTTTAAAATGTCTTTTCTTGGCGAAATTAAAATATTGGCAGCCCAATGATGGAACTTATATATTTATTTGAAATGTTGTTGCTCCATGAAATCTAAAAGTCTGGGAAACATTGCAGTAGGCCGGCTTCCTCCCCCTTTCGAGTCCCACATGGGCATTGCTGGGAGTCTCTCCTTTCGGTTTTCTTCTTGGCAGAATATGTCCTATGATTCTTGGCTGGAGGCTGTGGAAACCTCTATGGATGGAAGGTTAGTGAGCCTGGGGTTCAGACTCAGCTCTCTCACCAATTAAGGTGCCACATTTGTCAAGCCATTAGGCTCCCTGGACTTCATTTTTTAAATTATATCAAAGAAATGGTGGTCAAGTTAACCTATAAGACTCTTAGCTCTCTTTTTCGTGTGTGTATGTGTGTTTGTGTGTGTGTGTGTTTGTGTGTGTTTAGCATGTCCTGTTTTTGAGGCAGTGCTTGTGGATGAAAATTTTATCAGTTTGGACTAAAGAAGCATGGTGTAGAGAAGTGGGGATTAGGGAGAAGTAAAAAGATATAAGAATCAATTTTATTCCCACAAAGAAGGTGAATCCTAACAAACAACATGCAGACCTCTGAATTGTTTGCTCTGTTTACTGAAGTACTCATGTCTGGTTTTGCTCCTTCCTTTCTTCCTTTACTTAAGTTTTGGTGCTCAGGTCGCTTGATATTTGAATGTATAAACTAAATCTGAACTTATGCACATGTCAAATTTGCTGGAATACATTCACTCTGTATATAAATTGTTGCTTTAATTGCAAGGACACTGGCATTGGGGGCTAAGAGCTGGGATTAGAATCCAGCGTTTTTAGTTGTTAGGTTGCTCCACATGAGTTGTCTAACTTTTAGATCTGCATGGAGATACTGCCTTTCTTTGTGATGACTCTAATAATTAAATAAGGTTATAAACATAAACATGTATTGTAAACTGTAAAGAGCTATACATCCCAGTGGAGTGGGGGCAAAAAAAGAAACGAAAAAACAACCAAAAAAAGAACTATGTACATTCAGACATTTATTAATGTATGTGATCTATATTTTATTTTACACATGATACACGTGATGGATTTATATTATATACAGAAGTATCTTTCTCTATTTCACAATTTTATATGATGACTGTATAGTCCTAGGATCGTCCCTCTTTCCTTCTTTCTCTTCTTTCTTTCTTCCTTCCTCTTTAAAATTTCTTTGTTTCTCCTTACTATGCAGACCCTATAAAATTTTGTCTAGTTTTCATCTTTTGACTTTCTCACCTAGACTCAGGAGTCACTAAATACCCCTAGCTCATTTAAGCTTTTATGAGTCACCTTGTTGTCTGCAACATAAACTCTAAGTCTTTTAGTAAGGCACATCAAACCTTTTATAAGTTTACTCCAAAATATCTATCCATGCTTCTTCCTTGCCCTGTATTTCTCTGACACACTTTCAAAAGTCTGCCTTTTTGAACACTTCGTTATAGGCTGAAATTCCTACCATCTCGCTTCATCTGACAAAGTCTTACTCATCCTACTGAAATCTGCTTTTCAACTCTCCTAAGCTGTGTTAGTCTCTCATCTGTGAACCCCATGCACTCACCCCCACCAACATTGCTATGTGGTGACACATGTTATACTGTAAATTTCTATGGTATCCTTTATCAGAAGCTAGAAATTGTCTATTAGATTTTTTGTCTGTCATTGCCTATTAAAATATCTGGCAGATAGCACATACTTAGTCAATGTTTATGGGCAAATACATACAACATCAGTAATGTTGTATGTTTTGATATTGTTGATATTTTGTCACTTAGTGCTGGTCTAGTAAAATTCAACTAAGATCAGGGTTTTGCTTATTATTATTATTACTGTTGTTATTATTTTCCTCATTTTTGTTTTTTACTCCCAAGCAACAAAATTGCTAAATTTTGAGAAATCATTTACAGTCTAGTATATTTGATCTTATTTTTACTATTAAATCACTGAAGTATGAGGCATTGTTTAAAGTTCTCTAAATTATTCAACTGGACCAACTTGGCAACAATCCAACTGATTGCATGGTGAGCAATTTTCAACAGTAGAATTAGATTGCCATAGTAAAGGTGATCTTAGCATCTCTTAAAGCTTCCCCTTTATTATTAGCTGGAGTGTAATTAAATACATTATCTTACTTTTTATATGAACATTTCCTATGAAATTTCATGAAAAAGTAAAAAGAGGAGGCTAGAAAAAATTTTGCTTAATTCCTCTTGAAGAATGGCACAAGACAAGGATGCCCTCTTTCACCACTCCTATTCAACATACTATTGGAAGTTCTGGCCAGGACAATCAGGGAAGAGAAAGAAATAAAGTGTATTCGAATAGGAACTGAGGAAGTCAAACTGTCTCTGTTTGCAGATGACATGATCCTACATCTAGAAAACCCCATTATCTCAGCCCCAAAACTTCTTAAGCTGATAAACAACCTCAGCAAAGTCTCAGAATACAAAATCCACGTGCAAAAATCACAAGCATTTCTATATACTGACAATAGACAAGCAGAGAGCCAAATCATGAATGAATTTCCATTCACAATTGCTACAAAGAGAATAAAATACCTAGGAATACAGGTAACAGGGGAAGTGAAGGACCTCTTCATGGAGAACTATGAACCACTGCTCATGGAAATAAGAGAGATAACAAACAAATGGAAAAACATTTCATGCTCATGGATAGGAAGAATCAATATTGTGAAAATGGCCATACTGCCCAAAATAATTTATAGATTCAAAGCTATTCCCATTAAACTATCATTGACATTCTTCACAGAGTTAGAAAAAAAACTATGTTAAAATTCATAGGGAACCAAAAACGAGCTTGTAAAGCCAAGATGATTCTAAACAAAAAGAACAAAGCTGGAGGCATCATGCTACCTGACTTCAAACTTTACCACAAGGCTAGAGTAACCA
This sequence comes from Gorilla gorilla gorilla, assembly GCF_029281585.2. Lineage (NCBI taxonomy): Eukaryota > Metazoa > Chordata > Mammalia > Primates > Hominidae > Gorilla > Gorilla gorilla. The sequence goes on from NC_073231.2 coordinate 43,953,357, forward strand.
AAATAGCATGGTACTGGTACAAAAACAGACACATAAACCAATGGAACATAATAGAGATCTCAGGAATAAGACCACACATCTACAAGCACATGATCTTTGATAAATCTGGCAAAAACAAGCAATGGGGAAATGATTCCCTATTTCATAAATGGTGCAGGGAAAACTGGCTAGCCATATCCAGAAAACTGAAACTGGACCCCTTCCTTACACCTTATAAAAAATTAACTCAAGATGGATTAAACACTTAAATGTAAAACCTAAAACCTAAAATACTTAAATGTAAAATCTAGGCAATACCATTCAGGACATAGGCATGGGCAAAGACTTCATGACTAAAACACCAAAAGCAATTGTAACAAAAGCCAAAATTGACAAATGAGATCTAATTAAACTAAAGAACTTCTGCACAGCGAAAGAAACTATCATGAGAGTGAACAGGCAACCTATAGAATGGGAGAAAATTTTTGCAATTTATCCATCTGACGAAGGTCTAATATCCAGAATCTACAAGGAACTTAAACAAATGTACAAGAAAAAACAAGCAGCCCCATTAAAAAGTGGGTGAATTTTATGAACAGACCCTTCTCAAAGAAGACATACATGTGACCAACAAACATGAAAAAGAGCTCAACATCACTGATCATTGGAGAAATGCAAATCAAAACCACAATGAGATATCATCTCATACTAGTCAGAATGATGATTATTAAAAGGTCAAGAAACAATGGATGCTGAGGAGGCTGTGGAGAAATAGGAATGCTTTTACACTCTTGGTGGGAATTTAAATTAGTTCAACCATTGTGGAAGACAATGTGGCAATTCCTCAAAGACCTAGAACCAGAAATACCATTTGATCCAGCAATCCCATTACTGGGTATTTACCCAAAGGAATAGAAATCATTCTGTTATAAAGGTACATTCACAAGTATGTTCATTGCAAGATTAGTCACAATAGGAAAGACAGGGAATCTACCTAAATGCGCATCTATGATAGACTGCATAAAGAAAATGTGGTATGTGTACACCATGGAATACTATGCCGCCATAAAAAATGAGATCATGTCCTTTGCAGGGACATGGATGGAACTGGAAACCGTTATCCTCAGCAAACTAACACAGGAACAGAAAACCAAACACTGCATCTTCTCACTTATAAGTGGGAGCTGAATAATGAGAACACATGGACATGGAGAGGGGAACAGCACATGCTGGGGCCAGTTGGGAGAGAGGTTCTTGTGGAAGGGAGAGCATCAGGGTAAACAGCTAATGCATGTGGAGCTTAATATGTAGGGGATGGGTTAAGTGCAGCAACACCATGGCACATGTTTATCTATGTAACAAACCTGTAAGTCCTGCAAATCTATCCCGGAACTTAAAATAAAATAAAAAAAATTTTTTTTTAAGTTGCTTAAAAATCCAGGGATTCGGACCTACAGATTTTTAAAGAATAATCATACTTTTTGAAATTGATAGTCACAATTAATTTTAGAAAAAGAATCTTGCCCACCTACCCACAAGCTTTAGCCACGTAAATGAACTCGGCTGTAAAGTAATTAAGAAGTGAAACAGAGAACGACAATATTAAAGTTAGTAACAACAATATAATCGTGTCACATAATAATTCATAGCATTCTCATACACTGAGTTAAGTTTGGGTTCATGTACAGCTATAATTTTAAGCTTGTCATTTTATGAAATTGATTTGGAATGTATTTGGATAATGATTTCCACACATTCAAATATTTGTTGCAGCTCAATTTCCTCTTAAATCATCAACTGTTCAATGCTAATAGTTGCAATGAAAGTTGAAGGCCAAGTCAGAAAGAAAATTATATCTTTGACCTAATTTTGTCTTTTAGATTTTTTAACTGGGTTGACTTCTGGCTGCCATACAGAGGGTTGTGTGTATGTGTGTGCATGCACAGATTGGGGTAGGGAGGGGACAGTGACTAAAGAATTCTGATCTGAGTCTAACAGTTTCCAAATCTTAAAATAAATGTCGTTGACATAGTTGTTTATCCAACATTTCCTAACTGCTTCAAATACTTCATGGAATGTATGTGAAGAAACAAACAGAAAAACTAAATATTTTATTTCATTATTTGTTTATTATTTTATATGGGAATACCTTTGTCATAGTTCAGATTCCTTGGGAAACAGACTGAGAAATGCATGCAGGATGTTTTTTGGAAAGTGATCTGGGGAACAATTCCTGTGAGGAATTAGGAAGCAGGGTGTGGAGGGAGAAGGTGAATTGTAATGCATTTGCCACAGGGGCCATATTAAATCCCAGGAAGAGCTCTAAGGTGGGGATTGTTCCTCCCAGATGCCTGAAATAAGCAACCTGAGCCAGAATTTTTCCTTCCCCATCATCTGGTCATTAGTTATGAGCTTTTGCACTTTCTCCACATCAAACCTAATAGGTGAATTACGGCTGATTTCTACTATTGTTTGAGCTTCAAAATATTCACTTTATCCTATTTCTCTATTATATGGTAAAGATCTTAAAGGCTGGGTTAGGTCTATTTGTTTGTTTTGAGACAGCATCTCACTCTGTCACCCAGGATGGAGTGCAGTGGCATGAACATGGCTCACTGTGCAGCCTCTATCTCCTGGGTTCCAACAATCCTCCCATCTCAGCCACCCATGTAGGTGGAAGCACAAGGTGCACTCACCACGCCCAGCTAATTTAAAAATTTTTTTTTTTTTTTTTGTAGAAACGGTGCCTCACAATGTCTCATGTTTGTCATGACATGTCAATATGGTATTGATTCAGATAATATATAGGAAGAGATAGTTTGACTTTATTTGTGATACACAAAAATGTACAACATAGAACTAGGCAAAATGGCTTTCCAAATAAAAACCAAAACTAATTGATTAATAACTGAAAACACTACTTTTAACCTATTACACATAATAAACATGTAAATTTCAAAATATTATAATTGTCCTAAAATATTTTTAAATAAAATAGCTAAGTAAATCATAGGAATAGAGAACTTTCCTCAATATAAATTTCATGTATTTCCCCCAAGGTTTGTATTGTTTTCCTCTAGAACTTTAAAAGGAAAACCTAATGATAATTTGCAAAGTTTTAAGTCTTTAAATACAGTGATAACAAGCTAGTTGTGCATTTGAGTACTGGCCTCTATTCCAGTCCCATTTTACCTTTTAAAATTGAGTTGGATTATAGAAAAATAAATAGGAGAGAAAACCTGGAATTGAATTCCATAATCACAGGAAACATGTGGATTCACTTAGGGCTACAGGTGTTTCTTGGGTAAAGGAGGGTACAGCCTGTTTCTGAATTGGTCCCTATTTGGGTCCAGAGGCATCCCGAATGTCAAGAAGACTGAGGTGGTGCCTAGGTATTGGAGATTGGATGGTGAGGGGTGTCAAAAATTTAATTTGCGATAATATTTTTGAGCTGTAAATCCACCAAGAACTTTCTCTGACAGCTTTTATGCTGAAAACCTCCACGGATGTTTCATTTTGAGAGACAGTGTAGTGTAGTTAAGAGCATGGATTCTAGAGTTGATCTGCTTGTGTTTAATTTCAAGATCCACTATTTATTTGCTGCGCGTCCTTGCTCAACTTACTTACTTACTCTCTCTGTTCTTCTATTTCCTCATCTTCAGATGGCGGTAATATTATCTACCTCATAGTTGAGGTATTAAATTAGTTGATACCGGCAGGACACTTATGACAGTACATGGCATATAGCAAATATTTACATAGCACCTACTAGTATTATTTACCAGCCTTTAGCTTAAATTAATACCAGTCATATTTATGAAATACCAGTCCCCTTCCTTGATTAAAACCAGCTCCCCATACATCTAGTTAACAACCCAAAGTCTGTATCTACCACTAAACATGGCAACTTACTCATTTACCAACTTAGGTTCACATTCAGTGGAAAGAAAATAAGTGATAAGGTAAAGTTTAGGAAGAACTGACCCACTTATGCCTAGTGTTCCATTATTGGAGCGCTAAGCATGTGAGAGTTTTTTATATCCTGCTGCTCAAGGTTATCACCAAGGTCTGATTTTTTCACTCATGTAAAAGTTCAAAAAATGGCAACCTCTGGCATAAATGGGTTAATAATAGCCAGGGACAAAGTTGATGAACGCAGATACAGGAGATCAAGTGCTGTTTTTGGCACAAAGTTACTCACTGTCTCTGGGTGATACTCTGTTGAGATTACCTGGTCACTGAAATCTCAGACTGACTTTCCAGCTGGATTTTATACAGTATGAGACAATAATTTTTATGAAACAGGGAAAGGGTAATTCATAGCAAGTGTGATGTGGCTATTTATACATATGTGTATGTATATGCTCCCACACATATTTATAAACTAATTTGTACTAGATAAAATTAATGCATAATTGACTCATTTTTTAGGTGACAAAATGGTGAAGCAAAAGTTTAAATATACCATGCTAAACTTACAAAATAGAAAGTACAAGAATTTTCCCAAGTATTTTTCTCTATAAAATTTTTGAAAATTTACTAAACATATTGTTAACCTGGCTCATGTAAGTTTAGATTTTCATATAAATAGAAGACATAATTACTCTAGAAATGCATGTGCCCATAATTGCATTCTAAAACTTTTGCTTTTATAATTGCTGCTTCTGAGGATTTCTCACACGCGTGCACACACACACACACACACACACACACACACAAATTGTTACTTAGATTAGCCAAACATCATATGATCTACCACTTTTCTTAAATCTAGTGACCATTTTTTAGGCTCTTTGGACATGACTCTGTCAGGCTTTTGCAATAGAGAGACTTTTAGTTTATTTATTTTGCGATTAAAATAACATGTCCTGAGTCAGGAGTAGGTCTATGTGGTAAGTACATCTGGGTTTTGTGTACTCTGGACTGGTGATTTTCTGAGCAGGGACTCACTCTGTGCATTTGAAATATAAAAATGCAGTAGAAGTGGAAAAAGAATGTTTGTGTGTTCTTTTGGCCTCAAAACATTCACAGCCCATCATGCCACTCAGGCAGTTATTTAGGATAACAGAATTTATTTTTCTTTTATTTTTTTGTGTATGTAATAACTATATTTCAGTGACAGGTTTTACTTAATATCTATTTTAATACATTATTTTAGTTATCTATCAAATAGTGAAGAAAATGCAACAGAATGAATACTTTTTCCTCTTTAAAAATGGGTGATTTTAGGCATGAGAGTCAAAGGATAATATGAATTAATTTATAAATTAGAGTCTGGGTTCCACATGTTTCTTGGCTAAACAACTTGGAACAAGACTTGATTTTTTAAGTATTTCTTTTGTATGTGTATGTAACCTTCTTTATGTAAGGTGTTTTGCCTTTGACTATGAGCCCCAGCTTGATTTTATTTAATAAGGATATAATTCCTCTACTAAAGGAAGATTTGCAAAAAAAAAAATCACTAAGTTACCAAAATAAATATTAAAATTGTTATTTTCTTCTTATTTCTAAAACTGTTACTGGTTTTTTCTGCCATGTATGGATTCTTTATGAAGAAAATAAAAAAGTTTTCATGTATCTATTAGTGTTACCAAATAACCTTTATAGAAGTTATTGGACTAACTTTATAATTTGTAGACCAAAAAAAAAAAAAAGAATTTTCTGACATTGATAGAAAATAAATCGTCTTCTAATTCCCAGGATAGCTGTTTAAGACTGAGCAGGGGACATAAGGAGCCAGAGCAATAGATACTCTATTTATTGTGAATTAGTCAGAAAAGGCAGAGCACAAAGGTCTGGTTTCCATAGTTCATGAATTCTGGATAATGTATGTACCTAAAATCATTCCATTGTTAGGTTATCTTGACTTTACGAAACTGATTTTTATTAATAACTCCAGCAATGATGTGTGTCTATATGTGATGAAATAACCTTAAAGAAGTTAAGATGAGTAGCTTTAGTAACCACACATTTTCTATGGTTTTCTCGTTTTCTGAACTAGTTTAGAAATGTATATAAATTAAAATTGAATTATCTTGGATAATGTTTTTATCTTTGTCATATAAGAAATAGTACAAGAGAGATCTTTACTCACAGTTTTTCAATCCTTGTGGCTCCAGTAATGCACCAGAGAGAAATAAAACTATAAAAATGTCAAAACAACTTTTGGGACTTTAACAAAGTGTGTGAAAGAAAGAATGATTAAAAACAAGCTAAACTTTTCAGTGATTTATTTTAACTAATTCAATCTATACTAAAGATTGAGTTAAAATTTAAAACTAAAGCTGGCATATTATAACATGGTAGATAGAAAATCAAGAATTGAAAGAACTGCTAAAAATATTTAAGCAAATTACAACTTAGAAACAACTTGAAGACTTTTTTCCACATGACTTTTCACTAGACTCTAAAATATAACAGCCTTTCAATAAAGATAAGTGTCAGTGCAACATGTAAATATACATGCAACAAAGTAATATTGCTTTGGGTAGTGAACAACAACAAATAATCATTTATTTTTATAAAGGACGAGACCTATGCCGGTGACTATTACGACCCACTGAATGCTTATGATGCTGGGTCTCATTGTAATAAGAAAAAAAATCCCCCCCCCCCCGCAAATCCCATATTTTTAGCTCTATCTACCGACATTGTGTTACTTCATTACTCGGTTGTTTACAGTATGTTTCAAGGAAATAAAGAATTAAAAATATAAAAATGATTCATCATAGCATATAGGCTGGCTATAGTGGGAAGTGAGGATAGTAGGGAATGGATACATAGAATGAATATAGAAGAGTGCATGGCAAGAAGTAATAAAAAGACAAAAACAGGTTCAGTGACATAATGACGTTATGATGCAAGCTGGAGGTATCAGAGGTTGTGTTCAGAAATGGGAAATTTCAATTGAAAGTATCAGAGGTAGTGTGTGGTCCAAATGTAACTACAGCACTGAATGAATGTATCACTGTGTAAGGCTCATAAATTTAGATGTTACTGCGATTTATGGATAACTCACAAATATGATGATTTCACCAAAAGGATGGTGAGGTTTAGAAAATGCCAGAAAACTTGACCTGTCTCCAACAATCTTAAAAAGTGAGAAGGATGTCAGTCTATGAGAGTTTTCAGGTAATATAGCTTACTGCCATAAAGTAGAATGATAATTGACTTTAAAGTTCTTAGGCCTGAACTGCCTTCCCAAGTTAGAACACAGACTGAGTACGTAAGAAAACCATAGCCCTGAAACTTGGTTGTTTATCAGGATGTCTCAGCTCTGCTAAAGTCGAGGTACAAAGCATGTATAAGAGGTATGCGGCAGGTTTCCCACTCCAGGAAGTCTACACCCTGAGTATACCCAGTTAATTCATGACTGCTGTTCCTTCAGATGAAGGGACCATCCTGTTCATCCTGGTCCCCTCTGTCTCCAGAGAAGAAACTCTTCTGCCTTATATGTCAGTGTGAGTCCTCTAAGATGCACACAGATATCAAGACAAACTTGGTTATAAAAGAGATTTATCGGTAGAAGTCTCTGTGAAGACTAAAAGGGAGTGGGAAGAGGAAAGAGAAGGCAGAGAGAGCTCTTAGACCTCAATGCATGTCTAATACCTTTGATAGGAGAGGGAAAGAAGAAGGATCAGGTAGAAAGAGCCTGGGTCTATAGTTAGGTTCAGAAAAGCTTGGCCAGGCTGCGGGGATGCCCCACAGCAAAGTTTCCCCTGTGAGGAGTTCCGCCTTGGGCAGACCTGCCATGCTGTGGTACCTCTGCTTGCTGTGCTCAGTTATGACTGGGAGCAGGCTATGGAGCACAGCCTCAGCGTTAAAGCTACAGGTGATCGGAAGGGGCAGCAGCTGGAGGTGGTCAGTTGACTCTGCAGGTGCAGCATGTTCCCTTCAAGGCAGATCAGAGGGGTGAACCTCAAAGGCCATCACACTTTTAGGAATTCAGCTGCCTACAAAGACCACATGCATGGGCACACCCTAGATGATCCCTGAGCAAACCACACGCTGTGCTCAGAGTATGAGGAATGCAATTGAAGATCATGTCTATAGTCACCTTTAACTATGGAATTTTGGTTCAGTGATCTATTCAAAAGATACTTATTGAGCATCTACTGTGTCCTTGGTACTGAGGATACAGCAGTGAAAAACAAATCAGAGAACACAACAAAAGGACCGTAAATTTAATACCTCTACTCTTATTCCATCTTTCATCTAATTGTTGTATAGTTTCAACTCTTTAAATTTTAAAAATACATGATTTTTACTTTTACTGTTTTTACTTTTTAATCTGTGTTTATTTAGATTTAGCTTTGGTTTTTGCTCAGTATAGCATTATACATCCCACCCCTTCTGTTTTTTTTCCCTTTAAATTAATGAGGTACATATGCTAGTAATTTTAGTGATGGTATGAGTAGAAAATTGTTCCCTTTGTATGAAAATGTTTTTAACTTTGAATGGTAGTCTATCTGGGTATAAAGTTATTATTTGATAGTCATTTGCTCTTGGGAGTTTAGAATTATTATGTCTTTTTATTTTTTACTGTCTTTCCTTTTTTTGAGACAGGGTCTTGCTGTGTTGCCCAAGCTGGTCTCAAAACCCTGGGCTGAAAGTATCCTCCCATCCCAGCTTTCCGAGTATCTGGCATTACACGCTAAAATTGTTTTTCTGTTATTGCTTCTGCTATTGATGATGAGTATCTTTGTTTTGTTCAGTTTCACTAGATATATCTGAATGTAGATTTGTTTTTACTTATATAACACATGGATTGGTATGATTCTATCTGTGTGGAAATCTAAAGTTTTGTGTCTTTGAATATTTCCTCTCCTTTTATTTTATTTTTATTTTTTTGAGACAGTGTCACTCTGTCACCCAACTGGAGTGCTGTGGCATAATATCAGCTCACTGAAACCTCTGCCTCCCAAGTTCAAGTGATTCTTGTGCCTCAGCCTCTCAAGTAGCTGGGATTACAGGGGTGTGCCACCACACCTGGCTAATTTTTTGTATTTTTAGTAGATATGGGGTTTTGCCATGTTACCCAGGCGGGTCTTGAACACCTGGCCTCAAGTGATCCACCCGCCTTGACCTCCTGAAGTGCTGAGATAACAGGCGTGAGCCACTGCACTTGGCCTCCTCTCACATCTTTTATAATTACTTCTTTTCAGTCGTCTGTTGAATATATATTGGATTTGCTTATTCTGTCCTTCACAACCTCAAATTGTCTCAAATTTTTCTTATCTCATTCTAGGTAAATTTCACAGATAAACCTTCCAGCACAAATTAACTTTTTAGCTGTATTTAATATGGTGTTTAAATCATTCATCGAATTTTAAATTTCAGTATTTTTTTTCTAGACATTCTATTCTTCACAGTGAGCTGTCATTTTATTAAGGTTTCTATTTCATTTTTATTTCTTTCATTAATATTTGTATAGTATCGTCTTTCAAATTATTTGTCTCAAGTTATTATAAGTCTATTTTATTGTATAGCTTGTGATTCTTTTTATTGTGAATTCATTTTCTGTTAGAGTTGATTCATTCACCCTTCCCACCCTAAGTCCCTTGGAATAAGATGTGGATGGTTAACGCTGAAGTCCCGAATGAACAAAAGCTTTCATATTTTGATGGCAGTTTTATCTTAATTTCTCAGTCTGAGATAACCGTATTTTGAGCAATATAAATTCAAACTCCACATAGTTGTATGGTATAGGCTTTGCATTTTAATTTATTTTCAACTGACTTTATTTTTTTCTTCCATACAGAGTCCCAGGCAGAGATAGGTCCCCATCTACTTCCCTGAGCTACTAGTTTTCTAGAGTGATAATGGGTCTGGACTACAAGGGTTCCAGCTTTATGCTCCCTGCCTCACCCCAGACTCAAGATGTATGTTTTCTCTTTTATCCCTACATGACCTTTAAAATAACAATCACTATGTGTTAGGGCCTAAATCTAATAGGATCCTCCTTGACCCCAAGGATAGGAGCTTGGTTACTTACTACTCTGGCTGTTTCTTATTTTTATTTCCTAGCACTGATTTTTTCTTTTTAGCTTGCTTAATTTTTTTTCTTAATTATATCTTTATATTTCATGCTTACATTGGAGGTTGAGCTGCTCAGTCATCTTTGATGTGGCACTAATGCTCCTATTTTAATTCATGACCTCTGCTAATGACATGGCAACCTTAAAAAATTGTTATTTTCAAAGCTTATGTGCTCTAAATTTTAGGGCCCTAGGATAAACTTCTGATTTTCCACAGACTAGTTGCAATTCTGTTTCTTGCACATTGAGAGAACTCCCAAAGGAATTATCTTACAAATCAACATGCCGTGCCAGAAGTGAGAGAATTCTACACGATGTGAGGGAAATGTGTTCATTAGGGACACTGGTTGAAATCTATTGTGACTTTAGGTTCTATCCTACCTCAAAGATTTCAAAATATGAAAAAAATGTAGGAAAACATTATCAAATGCCTATGTGGTAGAATTAAAGCAGTTTAGCAGCTCAATTTTAGTATCAGGGCATAAAAATGGCTTAATATCTAACATGAGTTGCCGGTTAGCACAGAAGTTAGGAGCATGAGCTCTGAAGGACCTTTCCTGTGTTTATTCCAGCTCCTTCATTCAGCAGCTGTGTGACTTTGGATGTGTTTTTTAACTTCTCTATATTTCAGTTTTCTCATCATGAACATTTGAATAATAATGGTGTATTAGTCTGTTCTCACACTGCTATAAAGACATACCTGAGATTGGGTAATTTACAAAGAAAAGAGTTATAATGGGCTCATCGTTCTGTGGGCTCTACAGGATTCTGCCTCTGGGGATATCTCAGGAAACTTACAATCATGACAGAAGGTGGAGGGGAAGCAGGTGCATCTTCACATGGCTGGCTGGAGAAAGAGAGAGTGAAGGGGAAAAATGCTCCACCCTTTCAGACAACCAGATCTGGTGAGAACTGACTCATTATGATGAAAACAGCAAGGGGGGAAGTCCGCCCCCATGATGCAGTCACCTCCCACCGGGTCCCTCCCCTGAAACTGGGGATTACAATCAACATGAGACTTGGGTGGGGACACAGAGCTAAACCATATTAAATGGCAAGTTTCTCAGAGAGTTGTTACATTGAATTAATATAGCTAAAGTTCTTTGAGCAGTCCTTCGCACATAGTAATTAACTTTCGGGTGTTAGCTATTCTTATTACAACTTCTATGGATACTGTAAACTTAGTGGTTTCCCAAATTGGTATTCCATGGAAGAATATTTTTAAAAATCAAAGAAGGGTCTGGCATAAAGTGTCCAATGTTTTAGTGTTAGTTAAAAAATAATTACTACCATCTGTTACCCAGTATATGAGAGAAATACTTTAAGATATAAAAGTGAGAAAAAACTTTATAAAGCTTCATTAAAAAAACTAATTACAATGCATCTATTATTTAACTGTCTATGGAAGAGTGAACACTTCATCATGAAGCAGCACCAGCCTAGGATTTGAGCATCGTTGTTTTAAACGTAATGGACTGAAGGGTAGGACGAATTGTGGACCATGACTGTTTTACAATAGCTTCAATGTAATAGGGAAATAGCCCCTTGTAGTTAGAAATAGCAATCAAAATGTCCTTGCTAAAAGAAGGGACTAAATTAATTTGCAAGAATCACTTAATAAGGACTACTTAAAAGAGAAACAAGTTGTTCAAATATAGGAAATGACTATGTATAGGTCTAAAAGTTAATTAATATGCTATTTTGTAAAACATACTGGGAAGACTCAAAAGTCGTTGAACATGAAGAAGTAAATCATTCATCACTGACCTAATTCACTAGAATATAATGCCCCCTCTGCACTCCACAGCCTAAAGAACAATTGAATAACTTGGAGGCTAGTAAAAGCAATGGAAGAATTATTAAGGAATTAGAAAATAAAATAGAAATATTAAGTAAAGCACATGGAATTTAATTTTTACTTTAGCCTGGAAAGAATATGGTTGAAGATCAATATAATGACTATTTTAAACTATAAATAGGTATTACTATATGTTGAGTTGAGGTAGCAATTTCTTTAAAGGTTCAAATTTGACTGGAATTTAACCTTCAGAGGAAATAAACTATCCATTACCATTCACGTACACATCTATTGGACTCTGTTGGTTATAACCTCTGTGAAGATACTAGGCCAGGCTGCTGGAACACATGTAGCAATTAAAGATTTGGATGAAATGATTGCTTCCTACTTTCATGTTGCTTCTATTTATCCATTAGGGACACTGACATGTGCACACATTGTAGTAATAGAATACATTGTAAAACAAGCACTCTGCAAATGAGATCACAGAAGGAAAAGAACCTTTCAACTGAAGCAGTTAGAGTAAAATGACTCTTGACATTTCAGATCCATGAGCCCCTTTAACATGGGTAGAAAGGTATAAAAGTCAGTGCTGAATGAGTATTCGGCAGGTAAGGCATGTTTGCTAAACCATAGGAAGAATTAATTTGTTGGTAACATAGTGGGATAATAAGAAAATATGGGAATATGAATTTGACAAGGTAGATTGTAGCCAGATTACATGTTGGATAAACTTTTAATGCCTTAAACCTGGGAGAACCTTTTATTATTATTTTTGTCTAACTTCAAAAACATCATTTAAAAACTCCAAATAAAACAGCATAGTGTATTTTATCTAAACAATAATAGAAAATGGACTACCTGAAAACATCTTAATGTTTGACATTGACTATATGTAGTCATTATAATGATATACAATGGCTATATAAATATTCAATGTATATGTTCAATGCATATTAAATATATACTGCCTTTACATATAAATATATATTCTATATCTGTATTCAATACATATTCAATTATATATTCAATGTATTCTATGTATGTTTGAAATTGAATATATATATTGCCATTTTATAGATATATGTATAGCCATTTTATATAAAATGGCAAATAACGGTCAAATAAATGGCATATATATATATATATATAAAATGACAAATAATGGCCAAATAAATGGCCAGTTTATATATATACATAATGGCAAATGACATATATATATGCCATTCATATATATATAATGGCAAATATATATTACATATATATAATTATGTAAATAATGGCTATATATATTCAATGCAAACATTAAGATTTATATATATAGTTTTATGTGTGTGTGTATATATATGTATGTATGTATAAAATGGCCTCTATAATCTTAAGAATTGAGAACATTTTTCACCTTCCAGCAATTAGCACTGACCGAGTTAGAAAATAAAAATACTATATTTTATCTGGCAATCCTTTTAACAATACACTTTGACTCTGTCTGTTCTGCATTTATAGCTCTGTTTTAAATTAATGCATTCATGGGTTGAAATTTTTAAAAATAGCTTTTCTTTAGTTTTACAAGATATAAGCAATTCATGACAAATTGATCTTTTGTCAACTTTTGTTTTGTTTTTGGGTGGAGAGTATATCAAGGATTTGCCTTATAAATACATAAATCCTCTCTATTTTACATCAAAACATTTACTCTTCTCTATCTTAAAATTAGTGTACTCATGTTTAAAAAGCAACAAACTATGCAAAAGCATATGTGGTGAAAATTAAACTCTTTCCCACAGAGACAACTGTTTTTATTAGTTTGTGATCCTTGCATCATTATTTGCATATTCCATTAAATGCATGTACAGTAATTCCCCTTTATTCATGGTTTTGCTTTCTGTGGTTTCAATTCAAGGTCCAAAAATATTACAACATTTTGAGAGAAACTGAGAAAGAACATATTCACATGACTATTTTTTACAGTATATTTTTATAATTTTTCTATTTTATGATTGTTGTTAATCTTTTACTGTACCTAATTTATAAATTAAACTTTATCATAGGTATGTGGGGATAGGAAAAAATACATAGGATATACAGGGGTCAGTGTTATCCAAGGTTTCAGGCATCCACTGGGGTATCTTGGAAAGTACCCCTGGAAGATAAGGATACTGCTGTATGTATATACATATATATAATACACACACACACAGACACATATACATATATATATATGTACACATATATGTATTTTTTTTTTTGAGATGGAGTCTTACTCAGTCGCCTAGGCTGGAGTACAGTGGCATGATCTCGGCTCACTGCAACCTCCGCCTCCCGGGTTCAAGTGATTCTCCTGCCTCAGCCTCCCAAGTAGCTGAGATTATAGGCATGAGCCACTGCACCCAGCTAATTTTTGTATTTTTAGTAGAGAAGTTTTGCCATGTTGACCAGGCTGGTCTTGAACTCCTGATCTGAGATGATTTGCACGCCTCAACCTCCCGAAGTGGTGGGATTACAGGCGTGAGCCACCGCACCCAGCCTTACTGTACATATCTTTACATACATTGGAGCACATTATATACATTCTTCTGCACCTTGCTTTTTTGTTTAACGTATCTTGGAAATTATTCCATATAAACGCATTAAAGCACTACATTATTATTTTAATTGCTACATCGTATTTTATTGTTTTGATGTACCTTAACTTATCTGAACAGTCACCTAATGAGAATCATACAATGGCCTCTCCCCAGTGTTTGTTTTGTGCGTACAATCGAAATAATGGCTATAAAACTTTTGTTTGCTATCTTCAGTTAATATTTTTATAACCATGTCCCCACATTACTCCACAAATCAAGATGCCATTTCCATTTTTACAAGTTCACAGTTTAGCTTCAGGGATAGCATGAAAGCACGGGGAAACCGCTGTGCGTTGATTGCTTACGATGTGCCATCCCATCTTCTCACCATCCAGAGGTAGAGTAAGCTGTGTGGAAGGCACAGCAGTGACCTGACCATGAAGATACTGCCTGCATGTCTCTCAGTAGCTTAGAGAGAACTGGTTTATTGTCTTCCATCAAGATTTAGAAAGGGCAAAACACCGGATCACACTTCTGTAGTTTGCAAGCATCAAAGCCCAGGTTTCAGAGCATAGTCTGATTTTAAAACACTTTCTCATTGGTAATAGGATGTCTCTGATTCCAATATTAGATAGAAGGGGGAAATGTTGTAAATAACAAATACTATAGATACACAAAAGAAGATTCTCTGTAAAAAGGGCTCTCAATACCTATAATTTGCTGTCCTTTGGCTACATAAATAAAAACAATTTCTTTACAGGCCAGATAATTGTGATTATATTTCTGTCTCTGGAAGGATTCTGCCTCTATAATTTCAATAATTGCAAACAAACAAAAAACTTGCTTATCTGCCCCTCCCCACCCTAACATTGCTCTGAAGGTTTCTTATTAATATTTCAGGATGGATTATACTTCATCTTTAAAAGAGGAAATCAGTCTCCATTTATCAAATTTATAATGACATAAATATTATAAAACAATTATAAAAACAATTTCATTTTTATTTAGTGAAAGAAAGCAGTGTCTGAGTATATTTTATTAAACATCATACTTTAAGGAGGTTTAAGAGGCCGATAAAGTGCTTCTATAAAACTTTCACTTGTAAATTTGGGTAATTAATTGGATTTTAAAGATTTCACTATAGAGTGTGAGGTCAGACTGGCATGAAAAGAATACTTACTTTAAATTAAGAAAATTATCAATGTGCAAGGGGAGGTGTACATTTTTTCTATGCACAATTATACAATATTAAAATAGAAGAGAAACAGATCATGTAGTAATTCTCTCTCATCATATGGACAAGGAAACCAAGGCATAGTGATGGTAAATACATTTTTTTTTTCTTTTTTTTGAGACTACAGGCGCCCGCCACCATGCCCGGCTAATTTTTTTGTATTTTTAGTAGAGACGGGGTTTCACTGTGTTAGCTAGGATGGTCTCGATCTCCTGACCTCGTGATCTGCCCGCCTTGGCCTCCCAAGGTGCTGGGATTACAGGCGTGAGCCACCGCGCCCGGGCCATGGTAAATACTTCTTTAACATAGCTAAATAGTTAGCATCAAGGCTAGTATTCAGGGCTTCTCTTGCCTTTACTTGAAAAGTTTTATGCAAGAGCACTTCATAAATTTCAGAAATTATTTTTAAACTTCTGTCCCTGTATTACTGTACCCCCTAAGATTTAGGTAAGTTTTTCTTAGTCAACACAGTTAAAGCTGACCTGTATGCAGTTGAATAGATCACAACACTGATTTGAAATGGTCGTTTTGAAGGTTGAAATAACTGGACCATGAACTGGTTGGTGATATTTTAGCCAATATAATGACCAAATCAGCTATCAATCATTATGGCAGTTAAGAAAACTAGGCATGATGAGGAATATCACATGATTATAGTGCAATTTTGAACAGTGATGAAATAGATATAATGTGGGACTTCCATGCCATAAAGGATTTGAAATAAGATTTATACATATACATATAATTTTCTCATAGTGCTTAAATAGAGACTTGCTAACGAGCTGATGGTACAGGACTTGTTCACTATTCCTTAAATTAGAGGAGGCTGTGCAAGAGTTATTTTAACAGCTATGGTAAAATGAGAACATTAAACTTCAGAAAATCCAGATATAAATCTGGATTCTGCCATTTATAGGTCTTGGACCTTGAAAAAGTCATTAAATGCAGCTGTAATTTTCTCTTTTTAAAAAATGGTGATAGTGCATTGGGTTTTTGAAAGGATTAAACAAAATATATATGTATACATATAAACAAGTATGTAAACTATGAGAACATCATATGTATATATATAATTATATATGTAATGCATTGCAAAACAATTTAGAAATGACAGGTGTTGTTACAGGTGGTAGTGAGTTCTAGTTAATTTTATGTGATGCTGAATATCAGATTATTAGTAAATGATTAGAAAATATTTATAGATGTTTTAGTTTTTTCTAGGCTAGTGATTCTCAAAGCATAGGTCCAGACCTCTGAGGAGCCCTGACATATTTTTAAGGAGTCCTTGAGGTCCAAAACCACTTTTATATCAATACTTTTGTTATTTACTTTTTTTCTTGGGTTGAAGTTTGCTCGCAATGCTGGAGCCTTAGTAGTCTTGGCTTCTTAGCGTGAATCAACAGCACCAAACTTTGCTAGAAATCATTGTGTTCTTCATTTTGGGCAAAGATGATACACTTCCACTAACAAAAATAATGTTGTTGCTCTTTGAAGAAGCAATTACTTTAATTAAATGTTTTCTCTTAGTTATGTATATTTTTAATACTTTATATCACAAACTAGGAAATGCCCATAAAGAACTTGTGCTACATACCGAAGTACTAACTGTGATGGCTACTTTGCGGTAAAGGAGTGATTCAGTTTGAGCTGAAATAGCCCCTTTTATACAAATATCTACTTGAATATCTACAACAAGTGAAACAACTCACAGGGTTTGTGGTCAATGATAACATTTTAATGTTCAAGGAGAATTAGAATTTTGGAGAATTTATATCTGCCACCATGAGCATGACAGATTGCCAATACTTAATGATATTTCTGATAAGATCATAGAAGTTATATTAATACATGTGATTATTTTGTGATACTAGATAATGAAATGTGTCAAAATTTGCATAACTCGGTGAGCCAATATTTAATGAAAGATCAATTCATGATGCTACAAAATTATACATGGGTCAAAGATCCATTAAAAATGCAAGATAGTTGATAGATTTTGACCTGAGTGAAATATTCATTGATATGGTTTCTCATTCCCTGTTGCAACTAACTTTAAAGAAATGACTACTTGTTGATGTTTGGTTTATCAAAGAAGAATATCTACAATTAACTGAAAAGTCTACTAAAATGTCCTTCATTTTTTTCAATTATATATTTGTGGAAACGTGGATTTTCCTCATAACCTCACCCAAATAAAATATTGCAAGACTAAATGTAACAACGGGTATTAAAATTCAGCATCTTGTGTTAAGCCATGTTAAAAAGATTCGCTAAAGTGTAATACAATGACATTTTCCTTGCTTTTTCATTTTGAAAAATATAATTGTTTTAGGATAATGTACTATTTATGTTAACATTTAATGTGTTTATAGTTATTTTAAATTAATTGAGGAATAATTTTAAAATATAATTTCTGTTTTATAATATGGTAGATGTGATTAACTATAATCTGCATAAACACAAGCTGTTATAATCTCAGTGATTTTTAATAGTGTAAAGTAGTCTGTTCTAAGCTGTCATTTGCTAAGGATAGTTGAACCACCACAGGGTTACCAAATGGAATTAGAATAGAAAGGTTATGATTTATTTAGGTAGCATTCTGAATTGTAATTTGAATTCCCAAAGACCTTCCATATGTGCATAAGAATGAACAAAACGTCTAGCTGTAAGATTGTGTATATCTTCCTGAGCAGATTTTCGTATTGTTTACTACTTTAAAAGTTTGCCTACCTTCTCTGTCTAGCTCACCTTTATAGTCATAAAGCTTCTATAAAAGTGCATAACACAAAACACAGGCTCCATGCATCTGCGTTGCATTGTTTTATATATATATATATGTATGTATATATATATATGTATGTATATAGCTATAAAGTAAAACTATTTCTCTCATTTTCAAACAGCAAAATGTACAGCAATCATGAGTTACATGTACATGATGCATTTCCTTTCATTGGCATCTTCCCATATCATCATACAGGCTATGAGATTTATATATTTATATAATTTATATATTTTATAGCTACTTGATCAGTATAGCTTCATGAAAGAGGTCGGATTTCTAAAGTAAAGGGTACTTTTCAGCATTAATAGCAACGAAAAGAACAGACTAGGGGACAGTATAAAATATTCAAAATGATAAATAGTTTAGTGAAAGAGGAAGAAGGTAAATTCATTTAGAAAGAGGACCAGGGAATGAAGAACACGGCCGTTGACTGAAGATGTGAAACTGACTTAGCTGAGATATGATTACCTATATGAACAAAGGAGGAGTGAGTAGCACCTTCAGAGGAAACTGTGAAGTTGGTTGGGTCGTATTTTAAAATTTAGGGCAGGAAGCCCTTCCCACACCTGAAATTATAGCTGACCAACCTAGCGCAATATCTTGGAAGATTAATCCAAATAAGAAAATTAGAAAAAAAAATGTTTTTCTGAGAGGGTGTCCATTTCAAGTTACGTCCTGAAATTGAGGCTTGCCTACTAATGTCAGAATGTCCAATAGGTGAGAGAGTAGTCAATCTGTGAATATTTTATTGAAAAAAAAGAATTGAACTGGTTGTAGGTGAGTCCTTGCAGAGAGAAAAGGGAGAGAGATGTTTGATTTATGCCTCAGCTGTCTGGGAAAGAATGTAGTCTAGTTTGATGAAGATAATAGTTGAAATAAAAATAAGAATTTTTATTGTTTTCTTACAGCTACCTAGATCAGTATCATTATACTTAACAATTTTCAGTATATTTAGAAATGAGACTATTATAAAAAAGATTTTGAATGATTATTTAAAATTATTTACAGTAACAATTGGTAACACAAAGTAGATATTACTTGTATAAAATCTTGCTCCAATTTATTTTTAAGTAACTAGTATTTAAAAGGAACTCTTAAGGCAGAGATTTAAATACACATTAATTTAATTCTCTTACGTCATTGTAATTGTCATAGAATATGTGTTTTTTTCATGATTAAAGTAAAATCTTCCAAGTGATCTCAAAATTACTGAAATATTAGTAAGTCTTTCTATTTATTCCTGGAATGGTCTCTTCTACAAACTGTGAAAAGGATTGGACTAAGTATTTAAATATAAAAATTAAACCTATGTTTTTATTTAAGTATAGAGACTGTCAGGTGATACCAAAAGTAAGAATAGTTTTTATTTGATCCTATGCTTTGGGGATGTTTTCTATCCTCTACTTTGATTTCATCATTTCTTGATGTCTATATATGTCAATCATGCATTTTTACTATCAAACACTTTTGGTCATGCATATGTATGCAAATACATATACCATATAAGTACACACACATTTTCTATTCTTAATTGAAAGAATTTGTAGTTATGAACTGTTAATAATTCTCTAAGTAGCAATGATGTATATACAATTCAAAATCTGAGAGGAAAGCAATTATACCTATATCTATCTATCCACCTATAGATGTAAATATCTATATATGTTCTCGAGAATTAATGCTCCAGTCCCATGTCATTTTGTATCTTCTACTAGAGCACCTACTACTGGCTTTCCTTTCTTCTGCTTGAGACTGACATCATATAAATATCTATATGTATATAGATATATATCTATCTGTATCTATCTACATATCTTCCTATAGTTGAGAATAAATTATTATACTATTTTGTATATCTATACTGTTCATATATATTTATATAGTTTATATATAACTACTTAAATAAATATGTTTATATTTATAATTTTATCTATTCAAAGATATGTACATGTGTATTCTTATAGGTCTAGAAATTTCCCCTTAGTTATTTGGGTAGAAGAAAATGAAGAAAATGTAATCAAAACAGTGCTGTTGATGATTTCCTTCTTAATAAAAGTGAAAATATTAAACTGACTTTAAAGGTCAAGTCATGAATGTATGTGTGTTCTAAATGTTGTGGCCTAAGTCTTACAATTATGAGTGCTTTATAAATATGGCAAAGCCCTCAGCTACCCTACTGAAAAGACCAACAAAACATGTTAATGTGAAATTCAGCAAGGCTCAAGTTCTCAGTTTAACATACATGGGGCTCCACTGCTCTAATCTATACAGGACAAGGACTTACTGGCCCTGGAATGCTCGGCCCTGTTTTCTGGGCCTTGTTCCTCTGGCTAACAACCTTACTAGTTAGTATAACAGTGGCTACATAAGTTATGGTGGGAAAAATGTAATAATAATGTGCATTTTGACCAGTTAGTAAAAAATCCTCTAATATAAACAGAAAGATAACACAGAGAAATTGCCCTGAACTCATGTCGTCGTACTATTTTCCTATGCAAGGGGCACAAATAGGCTTGCTCCCTTCTCAAACTTGGATGAGACACTTCAGTTTTAAGTTGGCATTTTAGTTTGTTTTTGGTTTTGGTTTTGATTTTCTGGTTTAAAATATGTACCCAGTTGTATTCCTACACAGAAGGAAGAGATAATAGCCAATAAATATGAACCATATCTATAAAACACTGATAAGAAGTCATACATGCTTTTCTGTGTGGATGTTAAAACAGTATCATTAATATTATTTTGGATAGAATTTTCACTCCTGCTGCTTAGAAAGCAAATGAGCTAATGCTATAATTTCTCTTCTTGATAGATATTCATCAGTGTGTTGATTCCCAAAACTGCATGGTAAGTACATGCACAAACGTAATCAACCAAATCATTAGCATTTATTAAAGAAGACAGTTTCAAATTGATGGGCAGTGCTGAATAAACGTATAAATATAAATCTTTTCCTTTCTAAATCTTATTTGAATTACAACCAAAATATATTCTTTGAATATAACCAAAAGTATTCTTACTTTTTTAAATAAAATGGTCAACACCATCTATTAGAAAAAATATCATTTTGAAGCCTAATAAATTGAATTTCAGATTCATATGAAATAGCAAATATATGTTAAAAATGATGCAGTCATGTCTTTGTTTAACATGGATAAATAACATTGTTTCATACTAATATATCAGTCTCCAATCTTTGCTTGCATTGTGTTATAAAGTTGATGGTTATACTCTCATCAGATGTTATCATTAGGACCCTAGAAAAAGAGTTCCATTTAAATATTTTTTCTAACTCTGATAGTAATCAGATTACTGTTATTACTAGATTAAGGCAACTTTATGTTAGTTATCATTCTTCCATCTTTTCACATAAAAGAGTAAATATACAAGTACAGTATTGCCAGTTAGTGGTAATACTCTTGTTTTTCATTAGTAGAGGTACTTAGTACCAAACTATCAAATAGTTTATTTTCCTTAAAAGTTAGATTGTGGAATACAAGCATATAGTTTACCAAAAAGTTATAATTTATATTTTTCTTCTCAGATTTAAAACTGAGTTACTAAGAAGAATAGCTAAAACCCTACTTTAAAATGTGCTGCATTGTGGTTTGTTAATATCATACCAGTATACACTATGGAAAGATTATTATACGTATTTTTACAAGTTTATGGAAGCTTATAAAATATGACTCCTTATTCTACATACTTGCTGGTATGTTTTTCAAAAAAAGGTATAGCATCTTTCATGAAACATTCTCCCATTTTTTCCATATACAATTAAACTTTACCTCAATCTAGAGTAAGACTTACCTGTCAGTTGCTTATAGTAGTTACTAAATGTTCATAGTTCCTTGCAATATACCAAAAGAAAATGTCTTTATGATAAATTCAGTCTACATTTTATCATTTACTCCATTTACATTTTAAAAAATAGAATAGAAAGGAAAACCACTATTAAATGTCCATTCTAAGTTTGTTAGTTCTAATATGTTTTGTTGCTCCCCACTAGTGAAAAGTTCTAGAGAGAAAAAGGGATGACAAGAAGTGAGAGTTTGTTAATAGGTCATAGATTTAAGCTCTGTTTACAGAAATCTGAAACACTGGGGTAATGCATGAAAAATTAAGTTATGCACAAATGTTTCCAATTACTCACTTGTTTGGCATCACATAGGGTGGACCAAGCATGGAAATTAAAGTCTACATTTTTCACCCCATTGTTGGCTGTGTTGTAGAAATGACCTTATAGGTCATATTGCTGAATTTATAAGTTTGCTAGCAGTAAGTGTAACTATTCCTATTTTACCAATTCAGAATCAAGCAAAACTAAGGATTAAGTCAGTCAATCCGTGGAGGCTTAATAGAATGAGGCATTTAAAATATTTCAAGAATGGGCATGAGTAGATCAGTGAAGATGACTCAGAATGGTGTAACTGAATTATTTTGTGAGTAAAGAGCTACCTTGGTCCTCCTCCAACCTTTAGAAGCTTTAAAAAATGAGTGTGAACTTTCATGAGGTTAATGCGTTTTGAACATACCAGAGAGATCAAACCTTAGCCCACACATGAGAATTAATTTTCTTACAGCTTCAACTACTTAAAGACACCTCTTGTGATATATGGGCTCTAGAATTAATGCTACAGTCACATGTCATTTTGTACCTTCAACTAGAACACCTACTACTGGCTTTGCCCCTCTTCTGCTTGAAACTGGCATCATATAATGAAAGATGAAGGAGCCAATACGCTTCTTAAGAAGCAAGTAGTCATGAGACTTCACCTGCCATCACAGATAGAGAGAAAAAAAAGGGGAGGGGGTAGTTAGCAATTTCAAGAGCCACAATTTACCATGGAAGCCTCTACTTAATATTCCGCTTGATCTGCCAAGTTTATAGCCTGGCAAATCTGAATACAAATGTCGATGCAAATGAGGATTCATTATTCTTACAAGGTCTTTGTGTTGAAGCTTAATGTAACTTGGTTCCTATGGTTGCTCAGGGAACGTAGATTGCAAGACAGAAAAAAATGATGAAAAGAACAAAAATAGAAAGGAAAATAATAGAAATAGAAGGAAATGCTTAAAATGCACTTTAGCTTGAAATAGGAGGATGCATAGGAACAAAGCATTGTCATTACAATCTCTGCTTATTGCCAGTCCTGGTATTTACTTCTCATCAGCAACAGAGGAGTTAACCACTCAAGAACATTCTACACAGAGAGAAAACATAACAAGTCTCCTTTTGCTGATTATAACACATTGTTCCCATTATAAAACCAATATTTCAAATTGTCAAATTTTTTACCATTCTTTTATAATTATAGAGCTCATGGGCTGGTGGGACCTACACATTCCAATCTCTAAGAAGACTGCAAATGCATTAAAAAAAAAAAAACCCACCCAACAATTCCCTTTCTTTCATATGGATTTATTGCAAATACTTCAGAATCAATATGTTAAGAAAGCTAAAATTAACAAACTACACATTGAAAAATCACAACACTTTAGCATCATTCATTTATTGTTTACCATAACCCACTGCACACAAAGGTTGCAAAACCTCCAAGTTAGAGGAAATCCTGAGAGGCTGCAAAATTATGATTATATCTCATATACCACAGTATATTGTTCCGATGAATCTTTTGCATGGTTAGCTGTTGTTTACATACAAATACCTTCTCCGGAAATAAAAAATGTACTGAAGGTAACAGGAGCTGCAAAGCTTAGCAGATCCGATGATCCCAAGATCATGCAGTAAGGCTTGCTTCTTCATCCATAAATAAAGCACATTTGCATCCATTCAGTCAAATTAGCTCCATTAAAAAGGTGGTTATAATTAGCTCCTTTTTCTGGTTCACGGGTAAAATTCTTGCATGCCTGCTGTTTTGATTAAATCCACCATTGTCTTCCAATAGCTAGTGCTAATTCTTCCAAGGAAATCTTCAGTTGAGGTGTTATTTTATTCTGCGCTTCCGTTAGTTGTCTAATTTACGCCAAGTCCCTGCAGTGTTTCCTTAAGCCATCCTCTTTGTCTTGCCTTTGAAATTTACCAAATCTTACAAGAAATCAATACTTAATTGATTATTCACTTTTCTGCAGCTTCAAACAGCAAGCACGCATAAGATCCTGGAGTAGTCCCCCGATTTCCAATGCAGGAGGTTGCTTGGTGGCAGAGCTCTGCAAGTGTCCAACAGCAGGCATTCCATGGAGCCGTGCACTGGCGTGGAGTGCCAGCCAGCGTCTGATAAAGAAAACGAAGATACTCTAACGAAGCAGGAAAACTTCCTGGATGAGGCAGATCCATCTCAAGGCTTTGGATAAAAGGCTGAAGCAGGAGCAATTGGATACCACAACATTATAATTTTTTTTTTTTTTGCATTATTCCTTTTGCTTTTTTGCTTACCATTTTCTTCCCATGGCACTGAAGTGGAATATCCCAAGTGCCACCGAACTCAGAGAACTCCACGCCGGAATGGGGGTGAGACTGGTGTTGTACCTCTGGCATAGGATAAGGATGGCAGGCACGTAACATTACGAAATGTAGGACAAATTCAAGCGAAAGAGAGGGAGAGGGAGAGAGAGGGGGAGAGGGAGAGCTAGAGACAGATGGCGGATCTGGCTAGGAGCCAAAGCCAGTGAAATGAATTACATTGCTGAATAACTGTACACCATTGATTCTGCCACTTGTTGCTGCATGGTTAAAAAAAGGAATTTTTAAAAAGCCCCAGTGTATGCTGGAATCCCCTTATTTGTCATGTGTGCAGCAGACAACTTTCACACATAACTCCATCCTGACAATGATATGCTGTGGGTGTCTTGCATAGGTGTGTAGATGCGCGTGAATGTGGTTGCGTGCACGTAGGTGTGCCCAAGAAAGCAAATGTGAGTGTGTGTGCATATGTATGTGGGAGAAAGGAAAAACAATCCCTGCAATCTAGCCATTTTTGTTTAATGAAGAATGGAGGACTGGCATTCAGAGATGTGGTTATGTGCTGCATATTAATGTGTGCTTACCAGACATTCTCCCCCACTTTAAAAATGAGTGGCACAGGAGTGAAGCCCTCTGTAGATCAACCACGTGGGAGAAGCAACTCATGAGGTAGCATGTCATCTCTAAACCTACAAATGTGGCACAAGGAATTCCGCAGAAGAACAAGTTGCTCTCTGACAAGAAGAAAAGCTGGTCCCAGGAATACGATGTTTGGGTGTTTTCGAAAAGACAGCCAGTCTCAGCAGATTGTTCAATAAATGCTTCATACCCAGGATGAAGGGAGACATTATGGGATGCCCAGGGGGCTTTGGAAATCAAATACAATGTTTGAGTAGCACAATTTGAGGTACATTATAAAAAAGCAATTTGAATTGCCAATGAGGCGACATATCTGCATGCTAATTAGACCTGTGTCAAGCTTAGTCTGCGGGCTTCTGTTGATGGGGAGGAATGTGCATGTAGCTCTGCTGAGAGATTGTTTCCGCATAAATTATCAGCTTTGTCCTACTGATCATTTTCCCAAACAAACATGAAATGCAAGATCAAAAAGCGATTCTAAAATTAAAATTATTGATTGACAAAGCCTAGATTTCAGAATCTAATTAGAGGAGGCACAAACAAAAGCTGATATTATTACTGACTATGCCTGAGCTAGCAGCCAGATTGTGCAGGGTTTGTAATTTATCTTTGTTTATGCAGCCAGGATATTAAAAATGTAATTAAAATGGTAAAATGATCTGATCAGAAATAGCCACCTAGTGGCAAGTATATTATTTTAAATGGATTATAAACGCATTGGTCTGTGCAAATAAAAAGCTTTTTTTTTTTTTTCATGACAAACCTAGCATCTCATTGAGATTGTGCTGGGCAATTTATCTTTGGCTAATAAGTTGTCTTTTGTGTTTTGTTCCATAGATAAGCAACATCATTTATAACGCTCACTTGTGCACTAATAAACATTCTGTTATTACAGGTGGCATCCTGTTATTACAGAAATATCTTTCATAAATTATGACTTTTTTCACAAATGAAAGTAATGCAACACCTATTTGGTATACTCATCATATTGGTTAAATATAATAATTGCATATAATTGATAACATCAGCAGGTAAGGTCACTCTCCCTTCTTTTGAACTTTCTGATTTGAAATGGATCTGGATATCTCTGGAATTTGGCATTGATGGTAATCTAGAGCTATGAACCTGAGATTGTAGAGCAAACACGCTTGCCTACTGAGAAGCTTCAACTCACTACCACAGAACAGATCTAGTTACTTAAAAGCAAGAAATAAAGTGATTCAAGTGATTTATAGGCTGTATCATCTCTCATTTAGCAACATTTTGGAAGTGCCAATGAATTATTTTAGGAACAAATTGTCTAATATAAAATTTATTAACCAAAATGCATCGGCTGTCATCAAATTGTGCATTTTGCAGCCAGCCGCTAGATCCAGTCTTGTGATTCTCTAATAAAGCACCTAAAAATGCATGATAAATACTTTTTAGAAAAATGACAGCCCAGGCTTGTGACATCTACATAAGAAATGTAGAAACACATATATTTTCCTTTTTCCTTTTTATTTTTTTAATGAAATCACTGTGGACCTGCTCAATTCCCTTTTAAGAAATTCACAATTTAGGGTCCTGTCAGCAGCTCTAGGGTCTTTTGTTAGGTGCACTTAAAATGCCAGATTAAATATTAATATGTGGTTAGAATTGTGCTATTTTGCAAGATCTGAAACCCTATTAGTAAATCATGATCTGGTGACTGATGCAAGAAATTTCAAGGCGCCAACGGTGCAGATTGCTTTATGCCCATTAATCTGATGGATCACTAATTTTTAGTAAATTGGGCCTTTGGAATCAGAGCTGTGAGCAGGTACATGTTTTTCATCAACAGAGAACACAGTCCATATAATATAGCATCTCTTTTTGCAATATGTGCACCATAACAGGCAGATTTGTTTTGCATAATCAATAACAATGCTTGCATGAGCAATGCTGTGTTTCAAAATATACTTTTAGTTGTATTGCAAAGTGCCCAAAGAGAAATAATTGTAGATTTCATAGGCTTCCAGAAATGTTTTAAAGGGAAATAAAGAAGGGCAGAGCCTGATGCGGGGACAGAATACATCAATCCCATTTGCACTCTTTATAAATCAGAAACTATGAACTAACAATGACATTCTAGAGAGATTCAATGGTACCTCTGAAACTATGGTGAACTAACAGATAGAACCACACACATAAGATCAGTTAAAAGACTGTGAAAAGGAAAATAGGAAATAATGAACAATTGCTTGAAAGCAACTTCCCTATTATTTCTGAAAATACGACTACATAACACGCTACTGCCCTTGAGATGTGAGAGACCTTTTAAAATATGGCTTATCTCTGAACTGTGGTTGAAATTACTATTTGATCCTCTGATAACACAAGTGGGAAAACATATTTATTGGCGATATTTGTTTCACACAGATGGGCCTTGACTTCTAAATCCTTGTAATGTGAATTAACATATTTCATTATAGTATTTACCAATTATAAAGCATTTTCCTCCTGGTGGATACCATCCAAACTTATGCTGGGTTCTGCCTTGCCATCTGTCTTCTCTTTCATTTTTACAGACCATCCTACAGTACAGATATCGTGAATTTAAAGGGACAACCATGAAGGACTAATGACTTGTTTCTTCCTCTCTGCTTTATTATTATTATTATTGCTATTGCCTTAGCAATAAGTAGAGTTGCAATGTTCAAACCAACATGTAGGCAATATATGCCTTTAGTCACATTCTAATTCAGTGCCTTCACTGAATTCTCACATCTAGTACTATGAAACTCATTATTATAAGTTATTTCAAATTATTGAAATCAATTTTTAATCTATAAAATTAGTTTTCTGTATCATAATGGATACATCCTATGTAAGATTCATTCACACACAATGCATACACACACAATGCATCACACACACACACAATGCATACACACACAATGCATCACACACAATGCATACACACAATATTTTATTGTTTCTGTAATCCTAAAACTCAAAGTTATGACCATCACACACTCAAAGCATTATATAGTTATATAGTTATGCTTATTTAACTTAGATAGGGTCAGGTGGAAAGAGGCATTATTCTCTGGATAGACAGCCAAAAACTTCTTTTGTTTGTTCTTCTCTTTCACTTTTGGTTGTGGTTCGATGATTCCTCCCTGTTCTGTCCTACACATAAAGAGGGTGCATGAAATTCTTCTGTTATTTTTCTCTATCACTAGGATTATTTTCACAACAACATGAAAAATGATGTCTCGCTTTACACTCCTCCTCATGCCCTCAGAATTTTATTGATCAGCCAAAATTAATAGAATTTTACCATTATAACAGATTATATATAAAAATAAGTTCAAAACAAAAAGTTTAGCATTCTCAACGCCAAAATATGTTAGGTCCTCCTGTTTAACACCCCAATACAAGTATGTCCTTTGCCTTAGTAATGTTGACTAGACTTGCTAATTTAATTATTTTTAATAACTTTGGTTTTTTTAAATCAAACATGAGGACAAGAATATTTTCCAAGCACAGTTCCTGTTATGTAGCAATTAGTTACTCATTAGCTATTTGTGATCCCATGTTTGAATAAATAAATAGTTATAAGAACATAAGTAATAAGTTAATTTTGGAGAAAAAAGTTATATATGCTTCAGAGGAACAGTATGTATTGCTACAGCATAAATTTCTCTCTAAGTGACATACTCTTTAGTTTGCTGCTCTCATAGGCATGTATTTTTAACATGATGCTTTAGTGAAGGAAAGCTTGGTAAGTTAATGGTAAGATAAACGGTTGCCAAGATATTTCTCTTGAATTGTGGGTTGCAACTGCTCAGTGAAATTGCCTAATTGTGTATCTATCGGCAAGCAGGTAAGTGGTGGGATCAGGAATTCTTTAAGGTCTCATTTACCACAAAAATTCTATGTTTTATGTATCCAGATAGCTGGTCTGAGGGCATATTAGGGCACAGACTATGCTGCAATAAAAAGACATCCAAAAATACAACGTTTCAAACATTCAGAATATTATTCCTCATGCAATAATCCAGGTATAGGAAGGCAATTCAGGGCAAGTGGGCAGCTATCCTCCGTAAGCTCATAGAGGCTCCCTGTTTCCTTCTATCTTGTTGTTTTAACCCAGTTGTGCCCAACCCTTTTGGCCCCAGGGACTGGTTTCATGGAAGACAATTTTTCCACGGACAGGGTGGTGGAGGTGGGATGGGAATGGTTTTGGGATGAAACTGTTCCACCCCGGATCATCAGGCATTAATTAAATTCTCATAAGGAGTGTGCAGCCTAGATCCCTCACATGTGCAATTCACAGTAGGGTTGGTGCTCCTGTGAGAATCTAATGAGAGGAGGTGATGCTCCCTTGCCCTCTGATCACCTCCTGCTGTGTGGTCTAGTTCCTAACAGGCCACGGACAGGCACCGATTCACAGCCCAGGGATTGGGAAACTCTGCTTAACCTTTTCAGTTTAAACCATATCTGCGTCCCAACTGGTGGGAAGCTATGAAAACAGGAAGAGAAGAAGCCCAGGCAATTTAATCTCATTGCCATACCTATTTTAAGGGACCCTTCACAATGTAGTCTTTAGATTAGTGATCATGTGCAGCTAGTAGGAAAAACAGAAGAATGGTGATCAGGGAGAAATTAACAATATGTATTTCAAGGCCTTCTCTCAAAGTACTTTCCCTCCTGACTAGGAATCCCACTCAGTTCTCCTTATAGCTGTTGAAATTCTGGCTCTTTTTGGTCTTGGGAGTCCAGGTTTCTCTGTGTTAGTTTTCTCTTTGGCAAAATGAAAATTTTGAGCGATTATTGCAAAATATTATTCCATTTCTAAAATTTCATGATTCTTGTTTTTCAAGAGAAATAGAGAATTTGTTGATTGTGTTTGCCCATGTGTAAAAATCTCTCCAATTTAAAATATATTATTGGGCAATGTCCGATAAAAGACAAATTTATTCTTAAAACTGACCAAAATGTTAAAGTTTATCAATAATTCTCAATCTTCTCTGTGACCTTCAATAACTCTGAATCTTCATTTTTTAATATCAGGTTATTTTAGGACATATTTTCAGTTATGAACCAATCATGACCAGAATAGCTGTCCCAAATTTCTCTTTAAGTCAAGAGCCAAAAAGACAGTTTCAACCCTACTGTGGTGTCATGAGGTAAAAAGGGATAATGAATGGAGTATAAAACTCATTTGATAAATATTTGAGTGCCCTCCTTATATAAGATAATGTACAAATTATAGTGAATGATTCAATAAAATATAAAACATACTCCTTTTCCTTAATAAGGTCATAGTCCCATGGGTTTATAAGAAATAGATAACAACACATAGAAGCTTGCCATATTTGTTATAAGAATAAAATAAAACATATTCTAGAATCTAGAATATTTTTACAGAAAACATATTTGCAGACATAGTCAATCAATAACAGTAAGCAGAGTAGAGGTTAGATCTGGTATCAGATTCACCTTCTTGGGGGAAACCCATTCCTTTTATTGAAAGCAAAGTTCAATTTGGTGGACAAATACATTTTGATGTTCAAAATTCATGGTAATTTCTGGTCATGATGCATATGAAAAGAAAGAAATTTACAAAGGGAGATAACAGGAATGCCCATTGTTTTTTAGGGAGTTCATTCTAGCAGTGCATTTTTTTCTTAGGAATTGTACAAACTCTAACTCACTGCCTTAGAGAAAGAATCAAAGTTCTAATCTCTGGAAAGGAGATTGGCAAGACTTAGGTAAGAGTTCTAGTCTTAGTGAGGACTGAAATATTGAATAAGCTAACAGCAGAATTCCAGAATGAGGAGCAAAACAAATGGGATTAGGGTTCAGAAAAGAAGGTTAGTGCTGGAAAAAATTGTGGCATATTAGACAAAAGAGTTTGGGATTTTGTTGATTAAGTAATGCAGAACTATTGCAATGTTTTGTTTTCATTTTAGCTGGAGTAGGACATTGTCAAAGCTTCTTTTCAGTAAGAAAAATTCATTAGAGGTGGTTTGGAAAGGGGTGAGATTATGTAGGAAAATTCACTAGTTTTATACACTTTCTATGGAACAATTACAGTATGCTATACATCGTGTTTTGCATCGGGGGAAAACTAAGCCTGTAATTCCGTGCTTAGAAGGCTCAGAGAAAATGTACTGTTGATGTGAACCATAGTGTTGTCAGTGAAATAAACACAAGACAAAATACAGAGGCAGAAACTTCAAGACTCTATGTCCGATTGGAAAGTAAGAAGTTCTGACAAAAGCTGAGAGGTTGAGCTTCAATAACTGAGATATAAATGATACAAACAAAAATAGAAAATGTGATGACCAGGAGACATACTGAATTTAATCTATTGATGATGAAATTGTATAGGGAATTTTTAACAGGCATTTGAACATCAAGATCTAGAATTTGGTAAAGAGTACTGTAGAGAAAACAGTAAGATAATTAAGAATCATCTAGAAAGGCAGAAAATAAAACTGTGTGAATACATCAGATGGCAGAGAAGAAGCACTTAAAAACAGAGAAGGTAAACCAGGAGAGTATAAACATTCATTTGTTTATTCATTAAATAACTATTTAATTTTAAGAAAGCGAGAGGTTTACGTGCAAGTAGCTGCCAAGTAGACTAATGTATCCTACTAATGAATCCTCCCAAGACAGTGTATCCTACTAAGAAATAATTGGTGACTTTTAAAGTAAGCATTCTTGGCAAATGAAGGCATTCAAGCGAATTTGCAGTGAGATAAAAAGAAGGAACAATGAAGAAAGTGAAGGCAACAAGGTAGTATTTTTTTCCACATATTGTGTGAAAAATCTTAAGAAACTTTCATTTCACAGGTCGAAATGAAAGTTGTCATGGCTAAAGAAAAATGGAAGGATAACTTAGGTGGGTTAACAAAGATAGTTTAGTATTTCGGTTCCAGGGAGAATTCTTATATGTGAGACACGTACCTTGGTTTTTAAACATTATTTTTGTAAAGCCTGTCTTCATAATTTTGTAGGTTACCTTCCTTTTCAGAGCAGAGCAACACTATAAGATCCTTGACATTTTTAAGGATGCTAACGAGCCAAGTAGATGCTTGTATCTTGAGGATAGGCATCTGGCCAATGGTCATGAAGTTGCAGGGCTTATCGAACTCTGTCTTTGGATCCCAGTGAAAAGTGAAATATCCCTAACTGATCTTTGGGATACTAAAATTCATGCTTTAGCAGTATGGAAAAGTATTAAAGAGCTTTATTAGGTTACAACTAGCTTTACCCAATCTAAAAAGTTACCTTCCACCTAAGTAAAGAAGATTATTTATGTAATTATCTGCACATATGTCCCCATCAACCACTATATATAATCATTTCATGGCATTCAAATTCAGCACAAAAATATCAAGACCTAAGTACAAATATTACAGTAATGGGTTTTCATTTCTAGAGGTCGTCAGGGGAAGGGATTATTTTTGCTTTCTTTATTGTACACACAGCACAGCACACAGAGTCATGTTACAATGTCTCTATCTTGAAAATTGCATTTTGATGTAATGAGAAAGGCACTTTTAAAAGCAATTTTATAATTTTAGATACATTAACTGCATTTCACTCCACCCTTGTTTGTTCACACATTTTGAGGCCTTTCATTTGGATAAAATGGATTTTTGTCAATTTTAGAAAGAAAATGTTGCAAATGTTTTCTTAAAATTCGTTTTTCATCCTTTCTTTGATGATTTTGATTGCTCATCCAGGTCAATATGCAAATATTCTGGATCATGGCATTTCTGAGGAGCAATTTTTAATTTAACAACGTGGAGAATCTGGTGCAACAGAGACCTGACTTACTGATCTGAGATGCAGTTTTTCATTGTTATGGAATTCTTAAATTTCAGGTAATAGATAACGTTTAGCAGAGTCGTCAACCAGGTTTTTCCCATGGAGACGTTATAGGCATTATGTTTTAGGCATTATGTAATTAGAAGGCCATATTAATCTTGTGACTCCAGGAAATGTCTATTTGACATATGTGAACAACAGTACTTATTCCGTGAAGCATTAAGTTTTGAAGAGGTCTGTCTTAAAGAGATTGCCTATTTTTGCAAAGGAAAGGTAGCCTTGGTAAAGCTGCTGGTCTTTATGAAATGACACGATATAGCACTTAAAGCAGCCTATAAGTTAAGTATATAGTTAAAAATATTTGTTATAGGTAGTGTGGGGCCTGCTGAATATTGAATTCCTGATCCAAAGTTCTTCCCATCCAGGATATTGATATAATTATGGGCACTGTGCACATTGTCATTGATTTTGAAATTGTCATTACTGATATATTTGTGCATACACAAAAATAACATGTTCCTTTGACAAAAAATAAATTCAGAATTTTCAACATTTACCAGAATGCAGTTAATTTTAAACTATTAATGAATATTTAGATGCTTTTTCTTATGCATTAAGAAGGTAAAACAATCCCATTACTAAAACTGTAAAGACTTTTGAACAGTCTGAAACTTTGCACATCTATATAAAAGGTTCTTAACCTTTTTATTTTTTTTGTATCACAATAGTCTCGTGAAGCCATGAGCATCTTCTTAGAATGTAAATGTTAAATTAGTAAAATGAAATATTGCAAAGTTACAAAGAAAACCATCATAAAAGTTATTATGATTAATCACCTTTGATAAAATAATATTTATGCTTATTTGTAAATTAATATGAAGTCATGAGTTTGTCATCATTTCAAGTAGTCATGAATATAAAAGATATTTCAAAATAGATGCAACAACTATAATGTGATACAAAAATATCTGATTTCTCCTGCTAATAAAGACACCAGTACAGTTAATACTAATACTTTTATGGTTTTTGCCTACATTTATTTTGAATAAAATGCTCAGTTTCAGTTAGAAATTTATAAAAGTAAATATTTTTTCCAAATTCTAAGACTCCATATTAAGGACTCTTGATCTACCCCAATTTCCATGGTTTTGGTGCTTCAAACTGAGGGCAAAACCCACCCACTAGGAGGATTAAGAACTAGCGTCAAGGGCTGTTTTAGAAAACATCTGTGGTCTCCCTTCACAGAGGCAGTGACTGCCCTAGCTCCAAACCGTCTACCTGAAAACAGTGGGAGCTGAAGCTTGCCTGGTTACCCTGATGTCAATCTTCCCTCTGGCCCTTTGTCCTCACTTAATGCATGTCTGTATGGAATTTCAGTCTCTGCATTTTCTAATAAACTTTGACTTGACTTGTCCCTTTAACTCTGAGATTCACTCTGTTGTCTGCCCCTCTCCTAATTGTGGGCCCTCTTAACTCAATCCCTGATTTAGATGGCTTGGCTACCACTGGAGCCTGGAGCACTAATACACTAATAAGTAAATTTTCTCTTTTTGACTTAAGAGTTTAAAATGTATTCTCTTAATCTCTCTCCTCTCTCTCTCTCTCTCTCTCTCACACACACACACACACACACACACACGCATCAAAATTCTAAATTGAAGGTCAGTAAGTAAAAGCATTTATCAACCACATATATTTATCTTATGGGTGCTATTATTTGACTTCTTAATTTGATTGAAATACTTCCAGATTTAAAGAGGAATCCGGATGAGTTAATGGCTGCGGCACACCAACATGGCACATGTATACATATGTAAAAAACCTGCACGTTGTGCACATGTACCCTAGAACTTAAAGTATAATAATAAAAAAAGAGAAATCCTTCTACTCAGTGCCATTTCAGTGAGAAATCTGACTGTAATTAAAGAAAATTTAAAAGAAAATTTGTTGTCTTGTATGACTATATAGAATGCCTGGCTTATATTTCTCTGTTTCAGTCATTTTATTTTATAAGCAGTGTGCGTGATCTCAAATATTTTAGAAAGAGAAAAATACAGTCCAAGCAAATATTATGTAAGAGGTTGAAGAAACATTCATATTCCAAACATAACATCTAAGCTTTTGGTGGGGTTCTTGGATATAAGAAAATATTCTTATATCATATCAAATATTATAATCAGAAAATAATAATTTTATTAATAGGAAAAATACCAATTTTCCATCTGGACTTTCCATCTTCCTGACACATATATGTATATTTCCTTTTGTGTTTAAAAAAATACTTTCTTTCTGCTTAGACATTAATGGAAAGTCAAAATATCTATACATGGGAGCTGTAAAATACATTTTTTGGCCTATTTTAGAATTGTTTGGGTTATAGACTCTTTAAAATCTCATAAATGTGTCACAAGCTTTCTAGCCAAAGAAGAATGTGTTTGTATGTACTTTTTATATAGTGCAATTTTTCCCTATAGTTCTGGAAGTTTAAGGAATTTCTGAATTTCATATCTAGATTCTTATAAAATCAACAGATGTGGATATACTATTTAGCATAGTCTAGATTATATTATGGTAATAAATAAGCCCCAAATCTCAGAGGCATACAATAATGAGAATTTAATTCTCACTCATGCTACGTATCTATTGTTGTTTGACTGTGTTAGGTAACTATTGCTCAAGGGTCTTTTGCATTTCTGCATGTCTTGCAACAAGCACTAATTGTGTCTTTTCAAGGAAAGAACAGTATAACGACACTGTTTTTCTCCAGGGCAAATGTTGGCCAGCCTTGCTACCCATTAAAAAGTTTTGGGTTCCCTACGCTAGTTGGTTCCTTACCTGTAAAGCACCCCACTCCATATGCAGGTACCCCTGGCCGCCTTTTTGCTGCCCTGTAAGAATTGAAGCTCGGGGAACAGGGGCAAATAATGATACTCTAGCTATTGTTATTACTGTAATAAATTAAGCCCATGGAGCTTAGTTTTTTTTTAGGCATTATTTAATTAGAATGTCATATTGATTTTGCAACTCTAGGAAATGTCTGTTTGACATATGTGAACAACAGTACTTATTCCATGAAGCATTAAGTTCAGAAGAGGTCTATCTTTAAAAGATTGTCTATTTCTGCAGAGTAATACATTCCTTTGTCTGTAATACAACATCATTGCTTTATTTATTTATGTATTTTTTGCCAACACCCATAAAACTGTGACAGGCTTCCTTGTTAGCTTGTAAGTAGAAGAAAATTTTACACCCTTCACAAGTTATAGCACTCTTCCCTTTTAACTTCATTTTGGAACTTAAGCTCACAGATCAACCTCCGTCTGGAACATTGCTGGTTTCTGTGACAAAGGGTAAAAAGAGAGCCTGCTAGCCATGTTCTGGCCTTGACAGCTTCTTCTAAACCCATAACCTATGCTCACATTCATTTTTCAAAGTAAGTCAAATGGCCAAGCCTGACAGATATGGAGTGGGAAATGTAATTCTCCTCCTGGGATGGACAGTGAGGATTTGTGCATAATAATACAATCTACCAGAGCAGGTTAATAACTGTGCACTAGCCTTTTAATTTTCCACTGTTTCCTCAGGTAAGCGGATTTACTACATCAAGTTTTCAGCTTATCTTACACCAGTGTTCTCATATTTCAAAAATGTATAAGCTACTCTCAAAGCTTGCATATGACTATTTCTCACCTATATTATAACATATCCAATATTTTCCCTCAAATTGGGTGATAATATTTAGTGATGTCCCATGCATATTATATGAAAAGTTGTAGGTTTCAGAACTGGTCTATATTTCCTAAGCATATGAAAATAAATACTTATTATAATTTACCTATGTAATATATAATTTATTACGTAATACAAATATTTATAGAAGATGTAATTTATAATATAATAAAGTTTTATATTTATTTATTTATTTTTGTAATATGGTCTTGCTCTGTCACCCAGGCTGGAATATAATGGTATGACCATGGCTCACTGTAGCCTGAACCTCACAGGCTCAAGTGATCCTCCCACCTCAGCCATCCAAAATAGTGGCTGGGACTACAGGCACCAGTTATCTTTTTTTTCTTTTAAATTTTAGAAATGGAATCTTACTATGTTGCCCAGGGTGGTCTCAAACTCCTGGGTTCAAGCAGTCCTCCCTCCTTGGCCTCCCAAAGTGTTGGGATTACAGGTGTAAGCCAGCAAGCCTGGCCTATTTATGTTTTTAAAATAAAAAAACTTAGTGGTTTTTCATGTGCCATCTGAGATCATATTGTATACCAACAGTGAAAACATTCCACCTTATGGGACACTCTAATTTTATACATGTATATGTGTGTGTGTGTGTGTGTATACACAAACATATAATGATAATAACCATTTATTTAATGAATATTAAGTGTCCACCACACATAAGATATGAAATAAGTGGGCTGGATTACTGTGTTGAAAAAGGTGATGTAATAGTGGCACTCAGTTTTTATAGGCTACTGAAATGATAAAAAAGAATAAAACAAAAGGAAGTAAATATTAAATAAATAATAGATTTGATAAGTTTTTGAAGGAAACAAGTTTTTCAGATAGATAATAAATGAAGAAAATATATTTTAGAAAGCACGTGTAGGATAAAGGGTATGTAGGGATATGTAAAGTGAGATGTGATATATAAGATGAAACAAACTGCAGAGACTGGGCTCAGGGGAGTGGAAATGTCCTTAGTGCAGCTTGAAAATTCCCTGTTAACTGGGAAACAGGATTGAGGACATGAATGAAAGTCAGTGTGGCTGGAGCAGAGTGAGCCCTGGGAGATGGTGAAAACAAAGATGGAGTTGGAGCGTGAAGACTGTGGAATGTGGTGAGACTGAAATTCCCTCCAAGTGGCATGTATTTTTATGGAAAGCCAGGGAAAATTCCATATTTTATTATAAACACAATGTAAATTATTATGCTGGGGAGTATTATAATCCAATTTTTATGTCAAATGATCACTCTTGAGAGGAGGAGTAAGTCATGATGTTAACTAGACTAGAATGGAGGCTGACTTACATGGCACGAAGTAAACAGATTTAAGAGACATTTAGAAGGTAAAATTAATGATATAGAGAAGTGTGGTGGTTGGGTTCCTGACTTTAACGACTGGACAGATGATCGTATCCATCCTTTTCTAAGATGGAAAATGATGTCTCTGTGGATTGACTGAAGGACAGTGTTCTGAATCAAGTGTTTCATTCTGAACAAGCTAGGTTTGAGATATCTGTGAAATATCTAATTAGAAATGTTAGACAAGTTGAATATATTAATATGTTAACCTGTAGCTCAGAAGAAAGATCCTGGGTAGAAATATAAATATATGAACTGTTACCAGGCAATAGCATTGAAAACTATGAAATTAGATGAGCTAATCAGGAAGAGAGTACAGGAGTAGAAAAGAAGAGGACCCAGGTCCATATCCATAGGAATATAATCATTTACAGGCAGACAGAGAAATAGAAACCAGGGGAAGATGCACAGGAGTAACAGAGAAAAAGACAGGAAAATGTGGTGTCACAGAATCAAAGAGTGGGGACTCTGAAGAAAAAGGGAATAGTTGACAGGTCACTTTAAACAAAAGATTTAGTACATTGAAGTTAAGAAACCTCCAGCTGGATGCGGTGGTTCACGCCTGTAATCCCAGCACTTTGGGAGGCTGAGGCACGAGTATCACCTGAGGTAAGGAGTTCAAGACCTACCTGGCCAACATGGTGAAACCCTGTCTCTACTAAAAATACAAAAATTAGCCGGGAGTGGTGGCAGGTGCCTGTAATCCAAGTTACTTGGGAGACTGAGGCACGAGACTCGCTTGAACCCGGGAGGCGGAGGTTGTAGTGAGCCAAGATCGAACCACTGCAGCACTCCAGGCTAGGAAACAGAGCAAGACTCTGTCTCGAAAAAAAAAAATAAATAAAAAATATTTCCTTTTCTATTTAGCAAGAAGGAGGTGATTGATGTTTTGGAAGAATAGTTTAATAACATGTAAGGGGTGGAAACCAGATTGGAGTATGTCAAAGTTAATATCACGTGAGGAAATTGATTCAGTGAATCAAAACAACATGTTTAAGAAATTTTGCTTAGACAGAGGGCCGAAGAATACAGTGGAATTTACAGGATATTAGGGATAAAAGGGAGCTTTCCTTGCTGTTTTGCTCATGAACACGGCTCATTATGACTTGGTTGTATGCATATAGGAACACTGAAAATAAACCAGAAGAAGGTGGCGAGGTGGGGCTTGCAGCAAAGAAGAGGCTGGTGTTTGGTGCAATAAACATGGATGCCGTCTCTTTTAGTAGCAAAGAGAAGGAGAAAAATTCTTGGAGATATAAGTAGATTTCTATGGTGGTGAGAAAAGATGAGGAAATTCACATTTGATGACTGCTGCTTTTTCAGTGGAGTGTAAGGTTAAAATTAATCATCAATTGAAAGTGAGGGCAGGGAAAGGGCAGGTGATTTAAAAAAAGAGAAGGGGGTTAGGAATGCTAGGCTTTTGGGAAGTTAAGAAATAGGGCAAATTGTACTGAATGCTCATTGGTGGTATTTGATCTTGAAATGAGAATGCAGCACCTAATGAGCTGGTTGTGTTATTTTTCACCAAGTCTGGTGATATTAAAAAGAAGACAGCTAGTAAGAATTATCCCAGTTTTAACTTTTCTCCCTTGAAAATAATGAGAGTAAAAGGCAAGAATTTGAGAATATTTGAAAAAACAGTGAAGATGATGATAAATTGTGAATTCTGTGTTAGATAAGAAGGATAGTTATAGCTGGAGGGAATTGAGAGATCATATGAAATTGATGTGGTCAGTGGATCAGAGATCCCTATAAAGTCAAAGATTGCATCAAAGTTAGGATAACTTCATCAGTTATTAGCCACTCCCCTTTTAGATAGTTAACTCAAACAAATAGTCATTTCCTTAGCTGATGCTTTTCAAAGGATCATTTAAGATATGTGAATATCATAATCACTGGCTATAGGTGTAATAATGATGATGAAGGGCTTGGTCCAGGCTTGGAAGTGTAGATAGTGCAAATATATGAGAGATGCATATGCCTAAACACAATATCTGCAGAGTAGGCTGTGTTTTTACTATTTTTTTTTCTGGCATCATATGCTATCACCGTGAGAGAATTTGAGCCCCGAATTAGACAATCCCCAAAGAAAAGCATCATATGTGTGCTTAATAAATGTTTTGGATGATGAGGGTGACATGATGATGTCCTGTTTTTTGAATAAGTAGCATTAAAGTAAATATTGTTTTTTTCTGAATGGAAGAAAACAGACTCTTCATTAATATTTATATGTACAGTTCAAAGTCATGAATGTAATATGATATTTTTCTCCTGTTATACAAATTAGTGTTCATAATATGACATGACTTTAGAAAGAGTGCTGATATTTAAAACAATGCATTATGTACTAATGACCTCATACTTTAGAAGTCCTTTTAATAAATGTTTGAAGACGTGTGTGAAATAATTATTTCAATGTAAGAGAATACTAATATGAGTTAGTATTTATTTTTAGCTACTCCTTGATACTCTTTTGTTTTCTTTTTGCAGCATTACTGAGTTTTATCTTACTTTTTTTTTTTTTTTTTGTGAGACAGAGTTTCGCTCTTGTTGCCCAGGCTGGAGTGCAATGGCGCAGTCTGGGTTCACCACAACCTCCGCCTCCTGGGTTCAAGTGATTCTCCTGCCTCAGCCTCATGAGTAGCTGGAGTTACAGGCATGAACCACCGTGCCCAGCTAATTTTGTATTTTTAGTAGAGACGGGGTTTCTCCATGTTGGTCAGGCTGGTCTCGCACTCCTGACCTCAGGTGATCCACCCGCCTCTGCCTCCTA
Organism: Gorilla gorilla gorilla; assembly: GCF_029281585.2. Taxonomy (NCBI): domain Eukaryota; kingdom Metazoa; phylum Chordata; class Mammalia; order Primates; family Hominidae; genus Gorilla; species Gorilla gorilla. The sequence goes on from NC_073231.2 coordinate 43,994,493, forward strand.
AAGTGCTGGGATTACAGGTGTGAGCCCCCATGCAACTGCATGGTAGTTCACCTTTCCCCCTGCCCAATGCTGTCTCCCTTATTCCCTCAGAGATGTTCAAAGTGAGACAGATTTGTTCTTCCTATAAGCTTACCTGTTTATTCTATCCCTGTATTGATGCATTTATGTCACCCCATTCATTCTGAAAATCTATCTTAAATAAAAGAAAAATGTTAAGTGTACATAGAGTTTTAGCTAAAATAATGTTTATTATAGCATTATTTATAAAAGCAAACAAGTCAGGATAAAATTTTAAAAAATTAAAATAGGGGATAGATATGAGCCAAAAGTCAACAGATGATGAGAAAGTGGAAACAGTAAATGTGGAAAACACCTAAGAAAGTATGAATAGTGTTTTGAATTAAGCATCATTGTTCTAATGCTGTATTTGCTTCCTTCCCCAAATTCTCTATATTCTATATGAATTTATTATTCATATTCACAACAGTATTCTACAGAATACTGTTCCATGTTACCCAGGGAAAACCCTGGATAACACATACTTAAATATCTACAGTAACAGCTGCAGTTCCATAGAGTTAAATAAATAAATAAACTTTCACCACTTGCTCTGGTGCCATATTTTCCTCTAACATCAGAATGACTTAATAAACTTCTTTGGATTTTGAAAATTTCCCTTGAATCTCTCTCCCAATCTCCCAAAATACAGGTGGCATTTAGTTATTTGTGTGTGTGTGTGTGTGTGTGTGTGTGTGTGTGTGTGTGTGTTTGGCTTTGAGAGTCTTTTGAATTTTCTAAATTATGCTACATTACTGCTTCTGCATGAACTCTGTGGCATGGACTGAATAAATAAATCAGAAAACCAAGTCTTTCTTGTCAACTACATTCCAATTTTCTTCCCAAAGGTGGCAGTAATCCATGTGGCATTCAAACACTTCTAAATATGTCTAAAGTGTGTGTTTATTGCTCTAATTATTTTCCATGAAAGCAGTTCTATTTTATTACCCAAATAAGAGTTATTATTGTCTTTCCTTCTGATAATTGCATTTGTGGTATTTATTTCAGGGTTTTTAAGATCCTTTAAAACCTATTTAGTTTTTTTACGAATTTAATGCTAATTAAAATAATGGATTAGTAGGCTTGGAAAATCAAATCACTATTCAGCCAGAACAATAGAAGAGCTTATTTAATTGACCACCCTGAATCATATTAAACCAATCCTGAAAGAATCATCACACAGATTCAGATATTGCAGATACTGTCATTCTTTCTATATGACATACTAAAATATTTTTCCAGATATTTTTAAAGAGTAAATTAAAGGCTGATTAAATTAGTAAGTGGTTAATCTATGATCTCATAAAGAAGGCAGATGGACATTTTTTCAATAAACTTCTATCATTTTTAAAGTTAATTTCTGCAGACATAGTTATTTCAACTGATGCTATGGAAGTCAAGCAACATTCAATGTAGGGATTATTAACACCATCGAATGCTTTGTTTTTGATCACAGGTGGCTATGGACAGTGAATCACAGCTACTATACAGTTTTCAACCAGGGTGGCAATTTGCCTATCGGGATTAAGATTAGAGTAGAAGGGTAGCCTTTCTTTATTAGAAAATAAGTGATATTTTTAAATAAAATGGCAAATTATTTGCCACGGTTTATAAGTTTATCCAAGTTTTAAACTTGTAGTTTTGCAAATATTCTTTATTATCAAATATTTATTAACATTAATTATCTTTGTTATTAAATATATCTTTATCATCACATCAGTTGAATTTATTTCTATAAAGTAAATCAATAATAAATTTGATTTGTTTACTGAATTTTTTAAGCTGACTAAATGTTTTGGTGTTTGAAAAACACAGGCAGATTCTGCAAGAGGAAACCGAGTCTAACTGGGTTCAACACATTCTTGATTCATCAGATTTGTTTTAAGATGTGGCTTCTAGCTGTTTCAACAGACCAACACCACCTGCAAGTGTGCACTAACCCAGAGAAGGTTCAGACATAGACACTCATATGCCGTGCTGACGATATACTCTAACACAATCTTTTAGGAGGACAATTTTTAAGTATGTTAAAGTATCTAAAATGGGCTTAACTATTCATCCCACAATTTCTTTCTAATTGTTTTTTGGAGACAGGGTCTCACCATGTCGCCTAGGCTGGTCTCAAACTTCTCGGCTCAAGCGATCCACCCACTTTAGCCTCACAAATTCCTGGGATTACAGGCATGAACCACTGCACCTGTCCTGTCCTGTAATTTCAATTGCAGAAATCTAATTTATGGAATTCAGCAATGATGTGTGATTTAATTAGGGGAAATATTCATCACAGTGTTGTTTATAATAGAGAAAAACATAGAAGTAAGCATTTAACTATTATACAGTTAATCCAATAAATTAAGGTACACCACCACGATGGAGAACAATACTGACAAGGAAAGATGTTAACCTATATTTAACCTATATTAAGATCTAATTACAAAATACATATTTGGTGTACTAAATATTATATATCTTTGCAATAAGTGACAGGGACAGTACACTGTGACAACTCTGAGTAGAGTCAGTGGCATTCAAATTTTCTTCTTTTTGGTTGGCTTTATTTTCTAAATATAATTTTACAAGGATGGATATTTTTGTGTAAGAAGGGAAAAGCTAAAATTCACAGCACATATCATGGACTGGTTTTTCAAGAGAGATAACTCCATTTGTCCTTAAACTTTCATCTTTAGCAGATATATAAAATGAGGATTTAAGTGAGATATTTTTTTCTTAAACCACTTTATTGAAGTATAATTGACATGCAAAAAGTGGTACATATTTAATGTATATAACTCGATGAGTTTGTGAATAATAATTAGACAACCAATACAGTGTTGTATACTTAAGATTTGCTGAGTATATGTAGATACTGTGTGAAGTGTTCTCACCAGAACAAATAGTAATAATGACAGTGGCATTTTTAATAACATATTGTGTTCTCCAATTTGGGGATTTATCATCTTGGAGTATAAGGCACACAGTCCTATTTTAATGCCTCATCAGTGCTATATGTCAAGGGAGCTCTTGTGTGCTATTTGTATAGGAAATGTAAGTGTGTGTATGTATACACACACAGACACATACATATACACACAAATATACACACAAACATATACATACACACATACATGTGTGTATATATATACAGCTACATATTACAAAATTTATGTACATTATTTTATCTATTAACATATTAGCATGTTTCATTAAGAAAAAAATAAAACTCCATCAAACATGTAAAAGGAGAGAATGAAAGCACAACAAATAATACAATGCTTTTTTCCCCACAAATGATCACAACCTAACTGTGGTTGCCTACTAATAAGTATGTTGATTAATATGCACCCCAGCAAAAGTAGCAAATCATTCTGAAAATGGAATTAATATGCAGTTTTTTTATTATTTAAACTGGATTTAATTTCAACTGCTTAAGCTATTCTCTCAACCAAGGCTGTCCATTCAATCTTCAGGGTCAAGCAGAGATAGCATCACTACCAGTAAGCCTTTCCTGACTTTCTCAAGCAACACAATTTTTCCATCTTTTGTGCTGTGATAACATTTAGTCTGTATTTCTACTATAGCAGCTAATTGAACTCACATACAAGTTGAATCCATCCTTGTTTGCCTTTTCCACTAGACTGTAAGCTCCCACAGGCCAAGAACCACGCCAATTGCATCTTTACACTACTTACAGAAGCTTTGTATAATAGATGATTGATACAGTGATATATTGTTTGTTAACAAAATTTATGTTTATAATTGTCTAGTCAGTTACTGACTTTTAGATGTAATGGACTGATCATTTGTATGCCCTCAAAATTCATATGTTGTTGGGCTCAATGGCTCATGCCTGTAATCCCAACATTTTGTGAGGTCAAGCTGGGAGGATCTCTTGAAACAGGAGTTCTAGACCAGCCTAGGACACAAAGTGAGACCCCAGTCTTGAGAAAAAATTAAAAAAAATTAGCCTGGCTTGGTGGACTTTGTCTTTAGTCGCAAATACTAGGGAGGCTGAAGTGGGAGGATGGCTTGAGCCCAGAAGTTGCAGGCTGCAGTGCACTATGATTGTACTACTATACTCCAGCCTCAGTGAAAGAGTGAGGCCTTGTCGCAAATAACAATAATAATAATAATACATAATAATAATAATAATAATAATAATAATATGTTGAAGTTCTAAGAGCCAATGTGGGTATTTGGAGATTGGGCTTCGGAGATGTAATCAATATTAGGTGACACTATGAGGGTGGGACCTCAGTCTGATGGGCTTAGTGTCTTTCTTAGAAAAGACAGCAGAGAGCTTGCTTTCTCTCTGTGCATATGCACAAAGAAAAGGTCATGTGAGTTCACAGTTGATGGTGACTCTATTCAAGCCAAGAGGAGATACTTCAGAATGAAACTTACTTGGCTGCCAACTTGATATTGGACTTGTTAGCTTCCAGAAATGTGAGAAATAAATTCTTTTGTTTTATCCTCTGGTCTATTGTATTTTGCGATGCAGCCCAAGCAGACTAATATGTTTATCACAACTTACTATCCTAAACATCATTTTGTCTGTTGATTGTTTCACCAAAGCTTTAGGCCTGTATGGCATCAGTAGGAAGCAAGTTAATAATATTTTATCTTAAACATAGATTATTAAAATAAAACATATCGAGGGTCCTTGCCAAATATTATTTAATATAATAAATGTGTGATTTAGCATAGTTCTCTCATAACTTAGAAGGAGCATATTATTTCAAAAAGCTTCTAAGAGTATGGTCTTATACTCTGTTTAGTTATGAATGGGAGCCTATCTATTACATAAAATTTAAGAATGTATTCTGTATTAGTATTAGACCTCTTTACAAGTACCTTTCTTTATTATTCTCTTTTGTTTGATGTGCTGGTTTAACACTTGAATCCCATAGGTTAATTTGAACCACCATGGGACTGCCAAGTTATGGGAATATCTATGGGTTTTAGTTCACATGTCACTATATCTGAATTCTAGCTGCATCAATTAAAACATAAATGTCTCAACGAAATAAAAATCGTATTAGAAAAAAATTGTTTCTTAAATGCTCAGAACACTTGTTGTCCATTACATTGAATACAAAACTGCTAGACTATACTGTCTGAATAGAGATGCCAAATAGGTGTAATGCAAATCAGGAACAAGTCATTGACAGATAAATTAAATAGTCATGATCTGAATATTGAGTTTAGGCAAGTATTGCAGTCTATTCGCGCCAAGCTAGATTTCTTGTCCTGTACAAAAATGTTATGTTGTTCTCCATAAGCAGTCATCCATCTAAGTGACTTCAAGGCCCCTAAGACCCGAAGAGACAAAGCTCATCTATCAGCCTCTTGACTTCAGTCAGAGCCACAGCAGATGCCATAATAAGCTGAGTTCACATATACTGATCATTTTGTTCCAGGAGCACATTTTAAAATCTCAATTTTATTGTAATTTTATAGTGAGATGCTATACTAGCTGGCCTTCATTAAGAACACTTTTTGATGTGTTAACTCCTAGCTATGGACTATGATATAAAGAAGAGCAGAATATAAGTTTTTGAAGGGAGATCTCTCATAATTTATGCTTAGTCTTTTTTTTGACTTCAGTGGGAATCTGGGAAAAAATGGTTTTCTAATAACTAAATGCAGCGAGGCTTGTCATCTACCGACAGAATGTTTCCAAAGCAGACTAGAATGGCAGGATCTATAAGATGGAGAACAATTACAGAAGCAATTTCCAATTCAAAACAGGTGATTCTGTTACACATATTTAATCAGTGTATCAAATCCAAACTAGTATAGTAATTTTAAGTAACAGATTTAAATTTAAAAATTAAGTTAAACCACTCATTTGGCATCATATTGAGAAGTAATAGTTCTGTAATATAATTAAAGTTTTTTCTGATAAAGTTACAATGCTAATTACCTAAAATAAACTCATAATATAACATTTATCCTTTGAAATAATTTAAAATTTAATGTAATTTCAATGAAAATAGCAAAGGTATCTATCCTGTTAACGACTGTGGGTGGGAGGACCAAAACCCCTAGCAAGAATAGAAAATACATTTTGGAAATCAAGAATAATAAAGAAGGAGGTTTAAGTGATGTATTTGCAATTTATGAAACTGTAATAGGCTTTGTAAAATTTTGAATAATGACATATACATGATAAATCAATGTAATAGAAACTCTAAAATATGCAAAATATAAAGGCAAATATTCAGTGAGCACTCACCAAGTTCTAGATGCTTCTCATGCATTGTCCAATTTTTCTCCAAATTTATTGAGATATAACTGACAAATAAAATTTGTATGTATTTAAGGTGTAAATGTGATGTTTTAATGTAAGTATACTTTGTAAAATGAATACCATAATCAAGCTAATTAAGATATTCATTACCTCACATAGTTACTGTTTGTGTGTGTCTTTTCCTGTGTGTGTGCTGAGAATACTTATGATCTACTCTCTTAGCAAATTTCAAGTATACAACACAATATCATTAAATATAGTCACCATGTTGTACATTAGTTTTCCAGAACGTATTCATCTTATAACTGAACATTTGTATCCTTTAACCAACACCTTCCCATTTCACTCAACCCCTCCCCTCTGGTAATTACTCCTTTACTCTCTGTTTCTATGAATTTGGCTTTTTTAGAATCCGCATATAAATGAGATCATGCAGTATTTATCTTTCTGTGCCTGGCTTATTTCACTTAGCATAATGTCTTCCAGGTTCATCCATATTTTCACAAGAGGTATAATTATCTTCTTTTTAAAGTTGAATAGTATTCCACTGTGTATATATAAATCACATCTTCTTTATCTATTCATTCATCAACAGACACTTAGGTTGTTTCCATGTCGTGGCTATTGTGAATAGTGCTATGCATTGCTTCTTTTGACCATAGCTGCCGACTTATGGAGAAACTATAATTTTGCCTGTTTTAAATTGAGAGGAAACTGAAGCAAGTAAGTAAAAGAGGTGGATTCTCTTAATTGAGATTTAATTGATACACAATAAACAAAGTGTACTTAAAGTATAAGATTTGATAAATTTCATCTGTAGAAACACTACCACAGCACACCATCATCCCCCAAAAGTTTCCTTGTTATCCCTTGTAATCCTACCTTTCTATTTCTCCCCATGGCCCCTTAGGTGCCAGTTATAAGAAACACACTTGAAATATAAAGATATGAATAGGTTTAAAATAAAGAGGTGGAAAAAAATATGTAGCGTGCAAAGAGTAAACACAAGAAATCTGGTTTGGCCATGTTGTAATAAAAGTAGACAACACCAAGAGTGTTCTAAGTGAAAAAGAGAAATTATCATAATAATAAAAGGGCCAAATCATCAAAACATTGTCATAATACTATTAATAATTACATATATACCCAATCATTGAGCTTCAAAATTCATTAAGCAAACAAACAATCAAACAAAACAACACAAAACTAGTGGCTACTCTACTGGATATTGCAGGTATAGATCAGAAAGTTTTACCGGACAGTGCTGATCTACAGTTTTCTGAAACGTAACCCAAGAATCTTATATTTAGCCACATTTTATCCATCTATAACAAGAACAGCCATCTAAAAATATAAAAAATTCAGATAATATAGCACCCATGAGTTCTTTTTGAAAAATCCTTCTCAATAAAGTACTCCATCTGACCAAGATTTGGTGCCCAATAAGGAACTCTGAAATGAAACTCTATCATGGCATAGACTGGAAGGGAGGGGAGGGAACTGAAATTATTACATAGGCAATAGAATCAAGGTGATTGGTAACTCTTATTATAAAATGAAAGGCCATGTAACATATAATTCATAAAAGAAATGCTATAAATATAAAATTCTCTCAACTATAAGCAACTAATTTAAAAATCCATTTCAAATAAAAGAATGAGGGAGGAAGCATGAAAAAATTGGGGGGAAATTTAAATCAGCAAATGTCTGTATATAAAATATTTCAAATAACAAGAAACCATAAAATATAATTCTAATAGTCTGACATTTATAGTCACACTTGTATGGTAAGATCATAAAATGGGATAAAATCAAGTATTAAATTAATCAAAAACTCAGTTTGGATAAAAAAACAAAACACAAGACTTATGCCTAAGAACTTTGAATGTAAAAATATGAGCATAAATATATGAGGCAAATATAACCAATAAAAAAGTGAGGGCCATCAGTATTGATAGCAGACAAAATTGACCTCAGAATCTAAAGCATTAAATGAAATCCAAGTCATGTAATTCACAAAAAGCATAGTTCCAAATAAAACAGCATAAAAATAAAAGACAATAACTTCAGGAAATACAATAAGAAATACACATAAGACTATTTAAACTTTCTTTGCACATCACAAATTGAGTAAGTGACAACAAAATTAGAATTATATAATTAACAATATATAGTACATAAGTACTGTAGTCTCTAAAGAGTAGATAATATATTTTCTTTTCAAGGATTTATATTGTATTATAACTGACCCCAATACCTTCTAAAAATTACAAATTAGAAACCAGTCATGAAATAAGGAATAAAAGCATAAGTAAACACCTATGGAAACAAAGCCACAGTATTATCTTGGGCATTTAAAACAGTCCTCTAAAAAATTTAAATCCAGTAGTCATCAAAACTAAATTCAAGCATATGAAAACATATGATATATAGTTAAGCTAAAATCGCAGAAATTATCTGAGTCAAATGCTTTCATTTTTCAATAAGAAAAGAATGAAAAATGGAACTAAACATTTGATTTTAGATTAGAAATCAGGGAGAGTATATTATACAAGAAAGCCAAAAGATTTAAATGCTGTATTTCATTACCTCAAATTTAACATTTTAACTCTTTACTGAATTACAAGAATGTTTAAATAATATTCATATTGATAGTGGCAAAATATTTTGTATGATTTTGTAAACCATAAAGCCTGTTATTACAATTGTCAAATAATTTACTGTATCAGTGTTAATACAAAAATATAGAAACTCATGTTTCTATATAGATAAGTCAGTTTCTAGAATTTTGAAACATATGTTCAATATTAAAAATAACTAACTGTCACTTAAAATGTCTGTGTATATTTAAGTTTTTTACAGTAGTTCCTTTTAAAGAATTATTTTAAATGTATAGTTTCTGATGAAGAGTATTTAATTATTCATATGCTTATAATTACTATTTTTCATTCCAATTTAGTGATCATTTTCTAATGGAAGTTTCTATTCCATATTTTTTAAAGTGCAGTGTATTAAATATACTTAGATGTTTTATTTAACTATCTTATGTTATCTATATACAATGAAGCATTTAAAATGAGTTATCTAATGTTATCTTCTTTAGTAGAATAGAACTTTTCTAGACTAACCAATCATTGTTTATTTTTTTTTCTGTGCCATAAAATAAAGTGCTGCTGATCTAGGAACTGTACTTTTAAAGAGGTGTTAGTTACATTGTCTTCTCCATGCTTTTGTTTTTACTTAATGGGATTACACAAAATATTTTGGAGAAATATATACGTTTTCTGTAATTTAACTTAAGATACAGCCAGGGTGTTAACATTTTTGTGATAGGCCAGTTCATATCAATGAACACATTGTAGTTGTTTGTCAGAATAATTTTGATAACAATTAAGAATGTCATAAATAGAACAGTCACATGAAATTTAACTTTCATTTGTGCATACTTTTGACTTATCATTTAGAAGAATCAGAATGTATCATTTGTATACCTGTTTTTTTAATGATAGTGCACTATTTTTAGAGATATGCATCTTAGTACTCTACCTGATTGAATTTTCTTTCACGTGTTGTGAGAATAAACGTACAATGTGAACTCTGAATCACAGAATTCAAGTGGAAATTGCTTTGCCATATTCTTTAAGGTTAAGAATATATTCCGAACTTCCTAATGAAATGTATATAGATAGCTCTTCCCCTCAATAGATTGTCTTATGCATATGACATGATTGTTAGCACTTATAGTTGCTGTTGTTGCTTGTTAACTGATAAAGATAAATAATCATCATATTTCATTTATAGATATAATTGATTGATAATCTAAATTAAGACACGTTTGAGGATAGAATTTTCTCTCATCAGAATACATGTGAACATTTTATGATAAAATTACATGTGTATATATGAATTGTAGAATAAAATATGATGAGTTAAAAATAGAAAAAAAAACCTCTGTAGATTAAACAAAGAAAATTATAGGTCTTTATACCTCATAGATGGAATGGTTGATTGTACATCTTTTAGTATAAGACATTCTGGATATGAATCCTTTACTTCACAGTTGTGTGTCTTGGACAAACATTTGCCCATATCATCTATGATATGGGGTAAAAACTAGTATCTACTTTATAGAGTTTTTGTAAGTATTAATTGCATCAGTCCACGTAAACCACTTATCATGATGCCTGGCGTATTTCAATTAATGTTAGAGACTGTTGTTATTCTTGAAAATAGGGTTAGTTGATGCCAACATATAGTGTTATCCCGGTTATCAATTCTGGGATCCATCTTATCTTAAGGCTTGAAAATTAATATGTTGGAGGGGCAACAGGGTGGTCTTTGTGGTACATACTGGAGTTTATAGATACAACTTAATATTGATATTGATAAAATATAGATTCAAATATGTTTTCTACTAAAAATAGAATGCAGAAATTTCAAATTATGGGAACAAAGTAAATATAGCAAGCAGGAAAAATTCTGCTTTTAATGTACTTTTGTCTGTATGTAATAATAATTAAGTACTTGCTCTACATCTCTACGTCTCTTGCTCTCTTTGCATAAAAGTATCCTGAAGAATAAATTTCACACTATTAAAAGTGGTAATCTCTCTCTCTCTCTCTCTCATTCTTTTATCAGATTTATTTTCTGAGAAGTTTTTTTAGAGAAAGAACAAAGGGGAACTCATAAAAGCACTGGGATACTGATCAGGGTAATTATAATTTTAAAAGTTATATTATCTTACATTATCTTTTAAAACAATGAGCTTGAATTACTTCTTTGGTCTTTTTATGTGGACTTGATTTTATTTATTCTGATTCAGATTTGATTTTCTGGTGCTTCATAAATTTGAGGCTTTCTATCTTTCATTAAATTTGGAAATATTTGTCATTTGTATATTGCCTTTCTCATATTCTCCCTGTTTTCTCATTCTCTCCTTCAGGGACTCCAGTTACTTCTTTGTCATTGCTATTTTGCTCTCCATCTCTCCTAATCTTTCTTTCATATTTCTTGTCTTTGATGTGTCTATTGCTTGGGGCAATTTTTTAAAGTTATCTTCCAGTTCACCATTCTTTTTCTAGGTATGTTTGATAGAGAGCTTGACCTGTCCACTGTGCTTTTGTTTTTTTAACTATCAGAAGTTCGACTTAGTCTTTTTCATATTCTGTATTTTTATTTTTATAAGCTTCCATAGCACAACTGTGATTTTATTTTACTTACATTATTATAAATATTTAAAAAATCCGTATATGTAGTTCTTAGAAGTCTAATCTTGCTCTTTTTTCTTTTGCCAACTCTTGATCATAGTGAATTTGTTTCCTTGTTTTCTAATTATGTTTCTGAGCTCATATTTGCTTAATCTAAATCTGTGGACATTCTGTGAGGTCCAAGTTGAAGGGATGTTTTTTCAGAGAGAATTTGCCTCATTCTAGGTTAAAGAAAGCCAAAAATACACTAGCTTTTCTGTTTCAGGTTTCCCAGTCCATTCAGATAGAGCCATTGAAATCATAAGCCTGTGTAAAAAAATAACCTGGCTTTTGAAGGGAGGATGAGGCAGAGAGAAGCAAGGCATTTTTTTTTTTTTCCTTACAAGTTATCAGGCTGAGAGCTGTGTTTCCCTATTTTCTTCCTTGGCCAGCAGATAGACTCTTTTTTTTTTTTCTTTCTTTTCTTTTTTTTTTTTTTTTCTAGTTCACTCTTAAACTATAGTCCTCCAAGGATTCTGATTTATGAATGAAGTCATAGTTCTAACTCTCTACCATGCGTGAGCCACATTCTTCATGCTTTCCTGGAAAACTGAGACTATTAATCCGGAGTGTGCCAAACACTCATAGCCCAGAAGTAGCTTTAGTGCTCACTCAACAATTTATTATTTTTTCTTTATGTATTTTAAAGACCCAGGAATTGCCCTTTATTTCTTGTACTTTCAGAAACGCATTTAAAAATACTTTTTTTTTCCTGCATTTTAGGCATAATTTCTAAGCATTCTTAGGTGTGAGAATTTTTAATATTTCTAATCTGACAGTTTTCCAGAAGTGGAAGTCAACCAGGTATACTTGTTTAATTGAAAGTATTAAAAAATAAGCTTAAAAAATATTTCTTACAGAGCAAACTAACACTAGTCCCATTTTGCTCTTAGAAAATTAATTTTCTAGGCTTGGAGCAGTGGCTCATGCCTGTAATCCCAGCACTTTGGGAGGCCGAGGCAGGTGGATCACATGAGGTCAGGAGTTTGAGACCAACCTGGCCAACGTGGTGAAACCCTGTCTCTACTAAAAATACAAAATTAGCCAGGCATGGTGGCAGATGCCTGTAATCCCAGCTACTCGGGAGGCTGAGGCAGGAGAATCACTTGAGCCTGGGAGGCAGAGGTTGAAGTGAGCTGAGATCGCACCACTGCACGCAGCCTGTGTGAAAGAGTGAGACACCTGCTCAAAAAAAAAAAAAAAGAAAAGAAAAGAAAAGAAAATTAACTTTTAAAAAATACTTAAGATTTTAATTGTTATGGCTAATGGATACAAAAATACAATTAGAAACTTAATTTTCTTGTACACAGATTTGTTCTTAGTCTTCTTTTCTTCATTATTAGAGCTCATTTCCTCAGACCCCAGGTTTCCTGTCCCAGAATAACAAGTAAATTCTTGTCCCAGCTGCAGACAAGATTGTCATTTCTCTGTTCCTGACTACCAGAGGCCATTATTACCTTTATTGAGTGTTGGATTTTCATCCCATAGCCTCCCTAACCCAAAAGGGAGAAAAATCTGACTTATCTGGAACCTAGTTTGTACTTTGATGGCATTAAGACCCACCTGCCATTTCTCTTGATGACTGAGGCCCAGGTTTTTGAATTATCTTTATACTCATGTATCTTTGTGCTTAAGCCTTGAATTACTAAACCCTGGCCTTATTCGAATATTTTGAAACTGGCTTTCCCCTGCCCTAGGTTTTCCCTGGGTTCCTGGTCTTTGTTCTTCCACCTCACATTGCCTGTCACACTGCCACCTACTCTTTGCACAGACAATGGACATTTGCCTCAGAGGATTATTTTTCCTATTATTCTATATTTTTTTCAAGAAGGAAACATATTATTTCATTTTTCTTTTTCCCAAAATGGGCTTATTTTTATTGTTTCAGAGTTATAAAATAATATATCTTCATTAAAAATTTTCTCCTAATTGTAATAAACTATAAAAGAAGAAAGTGAATCTTCCCTGTGATCTTACACAGCAGGGAATATCACAATTAACAGTTTGGTCCTTCATATGAATTTATGGATCCACAGCACAAACATAATGACAAATGTTATTATGCCTCAAATTTCACTTTGCAACCAGCCTTTTTCACACCAAAGTTATTATGGACATATTTCTATATTAATGAATAGAGAACTACCATATTGTTTTTAATTACTACAAAGTATTCAGTCATATGGAATATGCATAATTTATACATAGTCCTTGCCTGGAGAAAATATAAATTTTCTTTAAATTAGAAAAAATGCTGCGGTAAATCATCTTATGTACAGTGCACTGTATGATTTATTTTTATGGTATAAAGTTCTATAAGTGAAATCGCTGAATAAAATGGTATGCCCTTTTTAAAATTTGATACATATTGGCAGGTTGACCTCTAAATAGGTTTATACTTCTCAGCGCTGAGCATTACGAATCCTATTAATCTTTGTCTATATAATTGGTAATTTATGATATTTAATTGTATTTGATTTAGTTAGAAATATTTAGCAGCTTTTAAAATCTGATATTTAAATGAAATGCCAGCTTTTTCAAAGGTTGATATATAGATAATGTCAATTTACATGTAAATGACTTACTAACAGTAATACAGTGCTTTATTCTTTGCTAAAACAATTTACGGATGTATTTAGGAAAAACGGTGAAATTTTTCCTTGACTGCCACCTTTTCTCCATTTTTTAATCCTCAGGCTTAAATACTATTACTATCTTGCTATGTGTCCTAAGAAAGCTTTTATTTTAAGAAATAAAAATGAAATGCTCAGGAAGGATTGTGGGAAGGGTTGGAGGCAGAGAGAAGCAAGGAAACAAGGCTCTTTTTTTTTCTCTTTTTCTTTTTTCCCTTATCAGTGATCAGGCTGAGAGCTGTGTTTTCCTACTTTCTTCCTTGGCCAGCAGATACATTTTATTTTTTTCTATCTCACTTGAACTATACTTCTCCAAGGATCCTGATTTGTATAGAAACTCTCATACATCTTGGTGTGCTTTTTTTTTTCCAACATAAACATTTGTTTTTGAGAAGTGTAGATATAACTAGCTGCTTTAGATGGCTATAACATGTTTAATAGTGAGGATGTCAGATTGTCTATTTTAATATTTCCCTGATGGTGTACATGTTTTTCGTTTCAAGTTATTCACTCTTATAAAGTGCTGTGATGAACATTTCTGTACCTGTCGTGCTTATAGTGCCTTTTCTTGGCAATGGCTCACTCTTTCCTCACCACAACCCTAGATATCAGAAACAAGATCAGAGAGGTTATTACCTTGTTGAACCAGATCCAGGTGGCAAAGGGGAGGGTGCACTTGAATGCAGGCCCGGATTCCAAAACTAGTTTTCTTCCTACACAAATTATGTCTCTGGCCACCATATGCAATATACAGTATCATTTTTAAGTGCTCTAACTCAGCAATAACAGATTGTTGGTAACCAATGTAAGAAAATCTCACGCTAACATTTTTCTCCTAGCTGTTTCCAACTCCAAAATGTGATGCTTCCCTTGCTTTGTGTGTTTGAATGTTGTCCAGTTTTTACCAAACTCAGCACGCTTTCTCATTTTTTGCTCAGTCTTTTGCTATGCCATTTCCGTGGTATGTCTTGCTTGATCTCTCTGCACTTCGTTCTCCCTCAACCTTGTTTGCAGAATCTCCCTACCACAGATCAAAGCCGGAGACTTCATTCTGGTCTTAGTTTTGCTTTCTAAAGCCAGCTTTTCATACAGCGGTAAGAAGGGAGGGTCACGCTTCCTTATAAAATGAAGCAATTTGCATAATTATATGTTAAAATTTTCTCACATGTATAAAATGAATATAAGAAACTGACAGCCACGCGTGGTGGCTCACGCCCGTAATCCCAGCACTTTGGGAGGCCCAGGCGGGCGGATCACCTGAGGTAAGGAGTTCAAGACCCGCCTGGCCGACATGGTGAAACCCTGTCTCTACTAAAAATACAAAAATTAGCCGGGCATGGTGGCGCATGCCTATAATCCCAGCTACTCGGGAGACTGAGGCAGGAGAATCGCTTGAACCCAGGAGGCTGAGGTTGCAGTGAGCCGAGATTACACCACTGCACTCTAGCCTGGGCAACAAAGAGCAAAACTCCGTCCAAAAAAAAAAAAAAAAAACCTGAAAAAAACAACAAAATAATAATAGCTAATAAAAAATAATGAGTCGAACTCATTTGCCTGATAGTGGGCCAAATTCTTCACATGTATTTTTTTTAATACTTCTAATTTCTTTCTGAGGTTTAGTATTAGTGTGTTCTTTTTATAGGTAAGAAATTGAAGCTTAGAAAAGTTAAATAACTTGGCAAAAATAATTCATTTATTAGAGAAGAAACATAGATTTCAATCAGATCTGTCTGGTTTCAGAGACTTACACTGTGTTTCCTTCTTCAGGTGAATAATCAGATGCATAAGTATGATTTCTATTATACTGAGGGACAAATTGTCTTCCTACAAATGTAATCTCTGAAATAATAATGGGAGTAAATGTTGAAATAGATTTATATATATATGTGTATATATATATATATATTAATTTGACTTACAACTTTTCAGGATTTTATCCAAGGCTTAGGGAAAGGAAATATTGTGTATAAAACTGTGATTGTGTCTGTTGCCTTAATTTATTTTGTATGCTATGTTAATATATAGTTTCTGGGCTTCAATAGAAAGCTATTGCTAATTTATCATATTGACTTGTTTAGGATATTTCTTATTTAAGACGAATACAGTAAACATTCAAGAGCCATAGATCTAGGGTAAAATACTTGGAACATATATTGAAATAGAATAATAAGACCCATTCAGAAGGCAGATTTAGCATGGGAAGTAAAGCTAAAGTAGGAAAACTAAAGATAACATGAGGTCAAGAGGAGGAGACTCCTCATAATAAACATTAATAATAACACCCCACCTGTAGGTCAAATAATTCTCATATGAATACAGTCTATGTGACAGCCTAGTAGAGACATCTCTCAGTGTCTGATTCTGCCTTTGATAAAAATATTGTTATTGTCTTAATAATATTTTATCAGTCTAATATTGTATTTATATTCATTATATTTATTTTATTCAACAAATTATGAAATTCTTTTCAGAGTGTCAATAAACAAAATGTTGCGTGAAAAATAGAGAAAACATCATCACCATGGATAGAAAAACAGGCAGAATATGGTAGGATCTGAGAAGGTATAATTGCATGCTTTGATATTTATGATGAAAGACCACAGCTGAAAGAAAAATGACAAAAATGCTATCTTAGCCCTTTATGAAACAAAGAAAACCTGAAGGTCGTGCAATAGTAATTTTCATCATTCCTTCCAAAGGTTTGGCAAGCTTTGAAAATTCATATGTAATAGCAGCTAGCATTTCTAAGTGAAAATACTTTAAAATCATCTTGGGATATATAGTCTATTAAAGGAAAAACTTCATTTTCTTTCCATAAAGAACATATAATTCTATTTCAGAACCTTATATTGAGTCTATTTAAATAAGTGTATTTTTAGTGCATATTTTTTATTGCATGGTTGATGGTTATTTCTTCCTTTCTCTTTTTGCTTTATTTCAAAACAGGAAGTATATTTAGTTAAAAATCAAGGATCATATATTCAACAAATTTCTGAAAACTATTTTGTTAAAAAATGACTTTCTGGACAAAGAATAGGTTGAGAAATCTAAAATACTGCTGTACTTTCTCTTATTCTACAACGGATATTGTGAAAATCATATAAATACAAATTTCCTAGAGAATTGAAGGGAAAATATTTTAAATATTTTAAAGTTCTTAATAAAACCCAATTTCTTTTATATCAGTTGAACATGTTATAAGACAGCCAGAGCTTTTGCCTTATAGAATTACTTATTTATGTACATTCATATATTCTCTCATGAAAGTATGGCTTTTGTTGTTCCATTACTGGGAAACATGAAATATTTTTAAGTGATTCCAAAACTTGTTTTCTCCTGTCTAGGAACATAGAAATGAATAAATTCTAGAGGACAATTAACTGAGGTAGCCTTGTCCCAACATATGTCTAAAATAACTACCAAACAGGTAAAATATTCATTTCCATTCATGATATATCATTTTCAGTGATGCTTTTTAAAAATATTTATTACTTAAATATAAACATCTATTTGCTCTCTTGAATTCACGACACAGTTGTAGGACATCATGAGAGAGAATGAATTTTTTCGTTGTAATGTTGTTGATTGTTTTTTCTCTCCATTTCTGCCTTGCTTTTACCAACACTCCTTATTTTAAAAGAATTTTTAAATAGGGGAAGCATAATGATTATTCAAAAAAGGAAAGTATGACTCTTACTTACGCAGTTAATACTATGTGAATGTGCCAAACATCTGGGCTTTATATTACCTTGGTTAAAACATCTGTTACCTTTAGCTCTTTCATGTCTGTCATCCTTATAAAATTTCCCAGTAAGGTCTTAGTGATTCTTTTTCCATCCTTTAATTAAGATGTGCTTTAACTATGTAGTACTACAGTGAGTCCCTTCCAGGAACTTCTTTATTAAAAAGTAAAAAAAAAATAATTAATTAGATACTTCCCTTGGATGAAAATTCAAGAAATGATTATGGCTGAAATAAGGTAGAAAGGAAGGCATATTTATAATCACAACTTTAGGGGTAGACAGTTTTCTTTTGATGCAATAAATTTACAATTTATAGAGATACAACTGTCCTAATTGCAAAGAAAAATCCTGACCTAACATCCCAGGAATCAAAAACAAAGCCAAATTTCTCATTTCTTTTCAATTATAACACAATCATAATCTTATATAAAATATTGTTGAGGTAAATCCTACATATTAAAGCAGAAATTTTACTTCAATAATTTACTAAGTTACCTACTTGTCAATATATTTTTTCTACTGAAATATTTACTTGGAATACCTTTTTTGGTCGCTATGCATTGACTTCTAAAAGTATTATTTTGACTCATATTTAGTTCTCTTTAGTATCCGAAAGCTGTCTAAACAGCTTCCTAGTGAAAATGGTAGCCCACTGCTAGCCCGCTGATGAGAGACGCTGTGTAGCAAATAGAATTTTGTGTCATTGGCTATGCCAGCAATGTGTTATTGCCTATGTTTTGGTTTTGAGTAATAGGGTATACGTTCTTATTACTCAGTAGACTGTTTTTCCAACAACACAAAACACTGTATCTCAGCTTTACTAGATTTTCTGTTTGCTCTGAACATATTGCCTTAAATATTCTTTTCATATTTAAGAAGTGAGTCACAAGTATAATATCAAAGACTATACAAAGCACAATGTATTCACATCAGAATCATCTTTGACCCATTAACCCTGAGAGCGGAAGAGATGTCATGGGTTTTGGGAAGCAACATAAATGGCCATATTTGGACTTCCATATTTGAATTTGTAAACGATATTTAAGAAGAGCCAAGGAGATAAAATTCTTTTAACACTATGCTATACCTTATAAATTATAAATTATAAATTGCTATTGTTTTGATTAAGTAAAAATACAGTTATCTTAAAGACAAGATCTTTTTTTTCTACAGAGTCAAGAATCATGAAGATCGGAGGTAGAATGATACTCACAGAAATCAAATAAATAAAAAATAGGTTATTTACATTCAAAAATATTTCACGGTGAGAATTTTGCAAAGTATTGTAGGGAACAAGCTAAAAAATAACTGTTTCTCTTAGATTTGGGCATGCATATACTTCTGATTGTTCCCAGAAATTTACCATATATAATACTTTTGTTACTATAATTAATAAGAACTAACTATTGTGGAATAAGTTTAGTAGAAGCCATGGTCTGTTTGTGACAATTAATAGAGTGAGAACTAATTAGTATTTAAGAATGTAGCAAGAATTTACTCTCAAAGCTGGGTTCCATGATGAGAATGTAGTTAATAAATACCATAGGAAAGCTTATAAAGTACTTTGAAGATAGGATGCAAGAGGACATGAAGTCCTTAACTATTTTCATGGATTTTGCCGTAAAAGACCATAATTTGTTTAGGGTGACAATTGCCATTTCTGAAGTCTCCACGCCAGGAAAAACAGGTGGCTGATTTATGTCCCAAGGGTGCTAGAGTGCCATCAGTGCCATCTAGTGGCAGTCATGGTGAACTGAGGGCACCTGGCCCCCATAATGTAAAGAACTTGACAATAGGAACCAACATTTGAACGTCTTTGTCTTTTACTGTTGACAGAATTCACATCTAAACAACAGTAATGTTAAATATGAATAAAAGTTAAATGCAAAAGAAATATTTTATTACATGACTGATTCCATCATCATGGAATGGATTTTCTTGGACTCCTCAATATCCTTATTTTTAAATTACAATGTTGATTTGACATGAATTTGACATGATTTGACAGTTATTGTGGCACAGATGTCAAATATAATAACACTTGGTTTATATATTTCCTATTTTTTGTTTCTCTCAAACTGATTTACACTAATTATATAAGCATTATATAAATAATCTGATCTGTCAATTTAACAGTCTCCTTTAAATCCATTCACTTTAGGTAAAACATTGTAACAAATAGCCTATGGAAGTATTTCCTCTCCCCAAAACACCAGCATACTATTTCTAAATGTATGAAAACCATTTGATATTTGGAGTTTTCTACATAGAAATGATGACCTGTTTTTAAAATATATTAACAGTGGATTCCTATAAAATAGATTACAATTGTTAGTTTTGACATTTCCAGATTGACCTCTTATTCTTCACAATAGTTTTTGAACAATCTTATCATAGGGCTAACAAATGACTACCATAGATCAAGAGGCCAGTAAGTTCCATTTGTTGTTATTGCAGAAAAGTGAGGCTGGGCACGGTGGTTCACCCCTGTGGTCCCAGCACTTTGGGAGGCCGAGGCAGGTGAATTGTGAGTTCAGGAGTTCAAGACCAGCCTGGCCAAGATGGTGAAACCCCATCTCTACTAAAAATACAAAAGTTAGCCAGACGTGGTGGCAGGCGCCTGTAATCCCAGCTACTCGGGAGGTTGAGGCAGAAAATTGCTTGAACCCGGGAGGCTGAGGTTGCAGTGAGCGGAGATCACACCACTGCACTCCAGCCTGGGCAAAAGAGCAAGACTCTGTCCAAAAAAAAAAAAAAAAAGTCAGTTACCTGGAGCCAGGAGACTTATCCTAGTCTTGGTTAGCTTCTGACTTTATGGCTGTGGTCACCCAATTCTTCTTTTTCCCACTTATTTCATCTATAAAACGAGGTAACTTGTTCTCAACAGAATCACTTAGGGAGCGATAAACAAGACCTACTATAACCAAAACAGCATGGTACTGGTACCAAAACAGAGATATAGATCAACGGAACAGAACAGAGCCCTCAGAAATAACGCCGCGTATCTAAAACTATCTGATCTTTGACAAACCTGAGAAAAACAAGCAATGGGGAAAGGATTCCCTATTTAATAAATGGTGCTGGGAAAACTGGCTAGCCATACATAGAAAGCTGAAACCGGATCCCTTCCTTACACCTTATACAAAAATTAATTCAAGATGGATTAAAGACTTAAACATTAGACCTAAAACCATAAAAACCCTAGAAGAAAACCTAGGCAATACCATTCAGGACATAGGCATGGGCAAGGACTTCATGTCTAAAACACCAAAAGCAATGGCAACAAAAGCCAAAATTGACCAGTGGGATCTAATTAAACTAAAGAGCTTCTGCACAGCAAAAGAAACTACCATCAGAGTGAACAGGCAACCTATAAAATGGGAAAAAAATTTCGTAACCTACTCATCTGACAAAGGGCTAATATCCAGAATCTACAATGAACTCAAACAAATTTACAAGAAAAAAACAAACAACCCCATCAAAAAGTGGGCAAAGGATATGAACAGACACTTCTCAAAAGAAGACATTCATGCAGCCAAAAGACACATGAAAAAATGCTCATCATCACTGGCCATCAGAGAAATGCAAATCAAAACCACAGTGAGATACCATCTCACACCAGTTAGAATGGCAATCATTAAAAAGTCAGGAAACAACAGATGCTGGAGAGGATGTGGAGAAATAGGAACACTTTTACACTGTTGGTGGGACTGTAAACTAGTTCAACCACTGTGGAAGTCAGTGTGGCAATTCCTCAGGGATCTAGAACTAGAAATAGCATTTGACCCAGCCATGCCATTACTGGGTATATACCCAAAGGACTATAAATCATGCTGCTATAAAGACACATGCACACGTATGTTTATTGTGGCATTATTCACAATAGCAAAGACTTGGAAACAACCCAATTGTCCAACAATGATAGACTGGATTAAGAAAATGTGGCACATATACACCATGAAATACTATGCAGCCATAAAAAATGATGAGTTCATGTCCTTTGTAGGGACATGGATGAAATTGGAAATCATCATTCTCAGTAAACTATTGCAAGGACAAAAAACCAAACATCGCATGTTCTCACTCATAGGTGGGAATTGAACAATGAGAACACATGGACACAAGAAGGGTAACATCACACTCTGGGGACTGTTGTGGGGTGGGGGGAGGGGGGAGGGATAGCATTAGGAGATATACCTAATGCTAAATGACGAGTTAATGGGTGCAGCACACCAGCATGGCACATGTATACATATGTAACTAACCTGAACAATGTGCACATGTACCCTAAAACTTAAAGTATAATAATAATAAAAAACAAACAAACAAAAAACAAGACCTACTATATCTGAGAAGGAAATGGATAGCATAGAAATTTTGACTGAGATCTTTATAGGATTCAAAAAAACTCAACTTTATTGAAGTTTAATTTCCAAATAATGATATTAACCTATTTAAAATTTACTTCAGGAGTTCATAAAAGCATACACCCATGTAACCACCAGGAGAACAAGCATATGGCATACTTTGTCACATCCAATACTCTCCTCTTCATTCCTTACAGTCAATACTTCCTCCACCCAGTCTCAATTTTTGATTAATTGTGTTCTCTGTTTATGTTTCCTACATATCCCTTAATGTCCTTCCATGAGTATTTGAATTTGAGAACTGTAACACTCAGGTGACTACCAACTCAAAAGTGCTATGATTTAATGAAGTTTATGTGATAAATTTAGTCACTGCATTGGCCACCATTTTCTTCTTGCTGCATGGCCATAGACCTTACTGGTAATCCAGATGAGTTAACTTGATGAGGCACACAGTTCATCACAAAAGAAATAGTAAGAAAGTCTGGATAAATCACTGAAAAGTTAAAAATGACTTTATGTCATATTAATGATATCAGTAGCATTATCTTTGAAAGTAGGCTAAATAGTTATTTGCTTACAAATCAACAAAATCAAATCAACAAAATCTAAACTTAAATGTGAATTAATAATAACTTTTTCCTATGAAAAAGGTTTTAATAGTGCTAATACTCAGAATGTGGTCTCTAAATGTTACTTCCCATAGGAATAAAAAAACCATAGGAAAAAAACGGAGGTTATTAACAAGTGGCTAATTCCAGATCTAGAGCAGAAAGTGTAGAAGATAAGCTATCTTCTTTTTTTTTTTTTTTTGCCAAAAAGAAAAAAGTTACCATATACTGATGAATTCATATAAAATGAACTAGGTAGTCCAACATATTTCTGTGGCCTAACGAGTGACAATTTGAAGTTTGTTTTTTATTTAAATAACAAATGCAATGCATTAAAATATGTCAAATGTACTTTTAAAAGGGCAAAGAACTTTGAGAAGTTAATATTAGGTTTTATAAATTATTATTATACTTTAAGTTTTAGGGTACGTGTGCACAACATGCAGGTTTGTTACATATGTATACATGTGCCATGTTGGTGTGCTGCACCCATTAACTCGTCATTTAGCATTAGGTATATCTCCTAATGCTATCCCCCCCGCTCCCCCCACCCCACAGCAGTCCCCTGTGTGTGATGTTCCCCTTCCTGTGTCCATGTATTCTCATTGTTCAATTCCCACCTATGAGTGAGAACATGCAGTGTTTGGTTTTTTGTCCATGAGATAGTTTACTGAGAATGATGGTTTCCAGCTTCATCCATGTCCCTACAAAGGACATGAACTCATCATTTTTTATGGCTGCATAGTATTTCATGGTGTATATGTGCCACATTTTCTTAATCCAGTCTATCATTGTTGGACATTTGGGTTGTTTCCAAGTCTTTGCTATTGTGAATAATGCCGCAATAAACATACGTGTGCATGTGTCTTTATAATAGCGTGATTTGTAATACTTTGGGTATATACCCAGTAATGGGATGGCTGGGGCAAATGGTATTTCCAGTTCTAGATCCCTGAGGAATCGCCACACTGACTTCCACAATGGTTGAACTAGTTTACAGTCCCACCAACAGTGTAAAAGTGTTCCTATTTCTCCACATCCTCTCCAGCACCTGTTGTTTCCTGACTTTTTAATGATTGCCATTCTAACTGGTGTGAGATGGTATCTCATTGTGGTTTTGATTTGCATTTCTCTGATGGCCAGTGATGATGAGCATTTATTCATGTGTGTTTTGGCTGCATAAATGTCTTCTTTTGAGAAGTGTCTGTTCATATCCTTTGCCCACTTTTTGATGGGGTTGTTTGTTTTTTTCTTGTAAATTTGTTTGAGTTCATTGTAGATTCTGGATATTAGCCCTTTGTCAGATGAGTAGGTTGCGAAAATTTTCTCCCATTCTGTAGGTTGCCTGTTCACTGTGATGGTAGATTCTTTTGCTGTGCAGAAGCTCTTTAGTTTAATTAGATCCCATTTGCCAATTTTGGCTTTTGTTGCCATTGCTTTTGGTGTTTTAGACATGAAGTCCTTGCCCATGCCTATGTCCTGAATGGTATTGCCTAGGTTTTCTTCTATGGTTTTTAGGTTTTAGGTCTAACATGCAAGTCTTTAATCCATCTTGAATTAATTTTTGTATAAGGTGCAAGGAAGGGATCCAGTTTCAGCTTTCTACATATGGCAGTTTTCCCAGCACCATTCATTAAATAGGGAATCCTTTCCCCATTGCTTGTTTTTCTCAGGTTTGTCAAAGATCAGATAGTTGTAGATATGCAGCATTATTTCTGAGGGCTATGTACTGTTCCATAGGTTTATGTCTCTGTTTTGGTACCAGTACCATGCTGTTTTGGTTACTGTAGCCTTGTAGTGTAGTTTGAAGTCAGGTAGCGTGATGCCCCCAGCTTTGTTCTTTTGGCTTAGGATGGACTTGGCAATGGGGGCTCTTTTTTGGTTCCATATGAACTTTAAGGTAGTTTTTTCCAATTCTGTGAAGAAAGTCACTGGTAGCTTGATGGGGATGGCATTGAATCTATAAATTACCTTGGGCAGTATGGCCATTTTCACGATATTGATTCTTCCTACCCATGAGCATGGAATATTCTTCCATTTGTTTGTATCCTCTTTTATTTCCTTGAGCAGTGGTTTGTAGTTCTCCTTGAAGAGGTCCTTCACATCCCTTGTAAGTTGGATTCCTAGGTATTTTATTCTCTTTGAAGCAATTGTGAATGGGAGTTCACTCATGATTTGACTCTCTGTTTGTCTGTTATTGGTGTATAAGAATGCTTGTGATTTTTGTACATTGATTTTGTATCCTGAGACTTTGCTGAAGTTGCTTATCAGCTTGAGGAGATTTTGGGCTGAGACAATGGGGTTTTCTAGATATACAATCATGTCATCTGCAAACAGGGACAATTTGACTTCCTCTTTTCCTAATTGAATACCCTTTATTTACTTCTCCTGCCTAATTGCCCTGGCCAGAACTTCCAACACTATGTTGAATAGGAGTGGTGAGAGAGGGCATCCCTGTCTTGTGCCAGTTTTCAAAGGGAATGCTTCCAGTTTTTGCCCATTCAGTATGATATTGGCTGTGGGTTTGTCATAGATAGCTGTTATTATTTTGAGATACGTCCCATCAATACCTAATTTATTGAGAGTTTTTAGCATGAAGCGTTGTTGAATTTTGTCAAAGGCCTTTTGTGCATCTATTGAGATAATCATGTGGTTTTTGTCTTTGGTTCTGTTTATATGCTGGATTACATTTATTGATTTGCATATATTGAACCAGCCTTGCATCCCAGGGATGAAGCCCACTTGATCATGGTGGATAAGCTTTTTGATGTGTTGCTGGATTCGGTTTGCCAGTATTTTACTGAGGATTTTTGCATCAATGTTCATCAAGGATATTGGTCTAAAATTCTCTTTTTTCGTTGTGTCTCTGCCCGGCTTTGGTATCAGGATGACGCTGGCCTCATAAAATGAGTTAGGGAGGATTCCCTCTTTTTCTATTGATTGGAATAGTTTCAGAAGGAATGGTACCAGCTCCTCCTTGTATCTCTGGTAGAATTCGGCTGTGAATCCATCTGGTCCTGGATTTTTTTGGATGGTTGGTAAGCTATTAATTATTGCCTCGATTTCAGAGCCTGTTATTGATCTATTCAGAGACTCAACTTCTTCCTGGTTTAGTCTTGGGAGAGTGTATGTGTCGAGGAACTTAACCATTTCTTCTAGATTTTCTAGTTTATTTGCGTAAAGGTGTTTATAGTATTCTCTGGTGGTAGTTTGTATTTCTGTGGGATCAGTGGTGATATCCCCTTTGTCATTTTTTATTGCATCTATTTGATTCTTCTCTCTTTTCTTCTTTATTAGTCTTGGTATTGGTCTATCAATTTTGTTGATCTTTTCAAAAAACCAGCTCCTGGATTCATTGATTTTTTGAAGGGTTTTTTTGTCTCTATTTCCTTCAGTTCTGCTATGACCTTAGTTATTTCTTGCCTTCTGCTAGCTTTTGAAAGTGTTTGCTCTTGCTTTTCTAGTTCTTTTAATTGTGATGTTAGGGTGTCAATTTTGGATCTTTCCTGCTTTCTCTTGTGGGCATTTACTGCTATAAATTTCCCTCTACACACTGCTTTGAATGTGTCCCAGAGATTCTGGTATGTTGTGTCTTTGTTCTCGTTGATGTCAATGAACATCTTTATTTCTGCCTTCATTTCGTTATGTACCCAGTAGTCATTCAGGAGCAGG
Source organism: Gorilla gorilla gorilla (assembly GCF_029281585.2). Lineage (NCBI taxonomy): Eukaryota > Metazoa > Chordata > Mammalia > Primates > Hominidae > Gorilla > Gorilla gorilla. The sequence goes on from NC_073231.2 coordinate 44,021,072, forward strand.
TTGTTCCGTTTCCATGTAGTTGAGTGGTTTTGAGTGAGTTTCTTAATCCTGAGTTCTAGTTTGATTGCACTGTGGTCTGAGAGACAGTTTGTTATAATTTCTGTTCTTTTACATTTGCTGAGGAGTGCTTTACTTCCAACTATGTGGTCAGTTTTGGAATAGGTGTGGTGTGGTGCTGAAAAGAATGTATATTCTGTTGATTTGGGGTAGAGAGTTCTGTAGATGTCTATTAGATCTGCTTGGTGAAGAGGTGAGTTCAATTCCTGGATACCCTTATTAACTTTCTGTCTCATTGATCTGTCTAATGTTGACAGTGGGGTGTTCAAGTCTCCCATTATTATTGTGTGGGAGTCTAAGTCTCTTTGTAGGTCACTAAGGACTTGCTTTTTGAATCTGGGTGCTCCTGTATTGGGTGCATGTATATTTAGGATAGTTAGTTCTTCTTGTTGAATTGATCCCTTTACCATTATGTAATGGCCTTCTTTGTCTCTTTTGATCTTTGTTGGTTTAAAGTCTGTTTTATCAGAGACTAGGATTGCAACCCCTGCCTTTTTTTGTTTTCCATTTGCTTGGTAGATCTTCCTCCATCCCTTTATTTTGAGCCTATGTGTGTCTCTGCACGTGAGATGGGTTTCCTGAATACAGCACACTGATGGGTCTTGACTCTTTGTCCAATTTGCCAGTCTGTGCCTTTTAATTGGAGCATTTAGCCTATTTACTTTTAAGGTTAGTATTGTTATGTGTGAATTTGATCCTGTCATTATGATGTTAGCTGGTGATTTTGCTCGTTAGTTGATGCAGTTTCCTCCTAACCTTGATGGTCTTTACAATTTGTCATGTTTTTGCAGTGGCTGGTACCGGTTGTTCCTTTCCATGTTTAGTGCTTCCTTCAGGAGCTCTTTTAGGGCAGGCCTGGTGTGACAAAATCTCTCAGCATTGGCTTGTCTGTAAAGGATTTTATTTCTCCTTCACTTATGAAGCTTAGTTTGGCTGGATATGAGATTCTGGGTTGAAAATTCTTTTGTTTAAGAATGCTGAATATTGGCCCCCACTCTCTTCTAGCTTGTAGCGTTTCTGCCAACAGATCAGCTGTTAGTCTGATGGGCTTCCCTTTGAGGGTAACCCGACCTTTCTCTCTGGCTGCCCTTAACATTTTTTCCTTCATTTCAACTTTGGCGAATCTCACAATTATGTGTCTTGGAGTTGCTCTTCTCGAGGAGTATCTTTGTGGCATTCTCTGTATTTCCTGAATCTGAATGTTGGCCTGCCTTGCTAGATTGGGGAAGTTCTCCTGGATAATATCCTGCAGAGTGTTTTCCAACTTGGTTCCATTCTCCTCGTCACTTTCAGGTACACCAATCAGACGTAGATTTGGTCTTTTCACATAGTCCCATATTTCTTGGAGGCTTTGTTCATTTCTTTTTATTCTTTTTTCTCTAAACTTCCCTTCTCGCTTCATTTCATTCATTTCGTCTTCCATCGCTGATACCCTTTCTTCCAGTTGATCACATCAGTTACTGAGGCTTGTGCTTTCGTCACATAGTTCTTGTGCTGTGGTTTTCAGCTCCATCAGTTCCTTTAAGGATTTCTCTGCATTGGTTATTCTGGTTATCCATTCATCTAATTTTTTAACTTCTTTGCCATTCGTTCAAACTTCCTCCTTTAGCTCATAGTAGTTTGATCTTCTGAAGTCTTCCTCTCTCAACTCTTCAAAGTCATTCTCCATCCAGCTTTGTTCCGTTGCTGGTGAGGAGCTGCGTTCCTTTGGAGGAGAAGAGGTGCTATGATTTTTAGCGTTTCCGGTTTTTCTGCTCTGTTTTTTCCCCATCTTTGTGGTTTTATGTACCTTTGGTCTTTTATGATGGTGACGTACAGATGGGTTTTTGGTTTGGATGTCCTTTCTGTTTGTTGGTTTTCCTTCTAACAGTCAGGAACCTCAGCTGCAGGTCTGTTGGAGTTTACCGGAGGTCCACTCCAGACCCTGTTTGCCTGGGTATCAGCAGCAGTGGCTGCAGAACAACAGATATTGGTGAACCGCAAATCCTGCTGCCTGATCGTTCCTCTGGAAGTTTTGTCACAGAGGAGTACCCGGACATGCGAGGTGTCAGTCTGCCCCTACTAGGGGATTTCCTCCCAGTTAGGCTATTCGGGGATCAGGGACCCACTTGAGGAGGCAGTCTGCCCATTCTCAGGTCTCAAGCTGTGTGCTGGGAGAACCACTATTCTCTTCAAAGCTGTCAGACAGGGACATTTAAGTCTGCAGAGGTTATTGCTGTCTTTTGTTTGTCTGTGCCCTGCCCCCAGAGGTGGAGCCTACAGAGGCAGGCAGGCCTCCTTGAGCTGTGGTGGGCTCCACCCAGTTCGAGCTTCCCCGCCAATGTGTTTACCTACTCAAGCCTGAGCAATGGCGGGCACCCCTCCCCCAGCCTCACTCCCGCCTTGCAGTTTGATCTCAGACTTCTGTGCTAGCAGTGAGGCTCCGTGGGTGTAGGATTCTCCTAGCCATGTGCGGGATATAATCTCCTGGTATGCCTTTGATAAGCCCGTTGGAAAAGCACAGTATTAGGGTGGGAGTCACCTGATTTTCCAGGTGCTGCCTGTCACCCCTTTCTTTGACTAGGAAAGGGAATTCCCTGACCCCTTGTGCTTCCTGGGTGAGGCGATGCCTCGCCCTGCTTCAGCTCATGCATGGTGTGCCGCACCCACTGTCCTGCACCCACTGTCTGGCACTCCCCAGTGAGATGAACCTGGTACCTCAGTTGGAAATGCAGAAATCACCCGTCTTCTGCTTCACTCACACTGGGAGCTGTAGACTGGAGCTGTTCCTTTTCAGCCATCCTAGGTCCACCCCAATATTAGGTTTCAAAAAATCTCATTGCTTCCTGTTGGATGTTACTAGAATACCAGATAATTATTTTGAAAATCGAAAATGCTAACAAGCATTTAGTTTGCTCTTCCTGCATAAAATGTATTTTAGGTTAACAAAATAGTGAGTAAGTGTTTTAGTCTGCTTGGATGCCATGACCAAATATCATTGACTGTGTAGCTTAAGCAACAGTAATGTATTTTTCACAGTTCTAGAGGCTGGAAAATTCAAGATCAGGGTGCCAACTGATTCAGTGTCTGGTGAGGACTCTCCTCCTCACTTCCTGGTGCCATCCTCTCCATGCAGTCTCATAGAATCTTTCCTAAGTGAGTGTTATTGGAGAGAGAGAGAGCAAGTTTCTGTCCTTACAAGGGCACTAATCCCATCTTGAGGGCCCCACCTTCATGAACTTCAGTAACTCTAATATCTCCCCAAGACTCCCAGCTCCAAATATCACATTGGGGATTAGGGCTTCACTATATGAATTTGGGGAGAGGGCATAAAAATATTCAGTCTATAACAATAAGGGAAACGTCTTTAAAAAAGAATTCTGGTTGTTAAAAGCAGAAGGAAGAGTAAAATAAAAATTAACCATTTTGCATGCTTTTAAAAATGAAAAATAAAAAAACATGCACCTAGATTACAATCACCCATGGATATTAAAACATTGAGATAAATGGTTATGGGCATATTTTTACTAGAAGAATCATGCTAATGCCACATGAACCCAACAATCCGTTTTAACATCACTGAAAGTATGTGGGGGATTGAATGATTGGTCCCAATTCCTTTTCTTTATTTTATTCTTTAATTCTCTTTTATTAATATATAATAATTTACATACTTATTGGGGGCATGTGAGTCTTCCTTATGTGCAGAGAATGTATAATGATCAAGTCAGGGTAACTGGGGTATCCATCATCCCGAGTGCTTATCATTTTTATGTGTTGGTATCATTTCAGATCCTCTCTTCTAGCTACTTCAAAATCTACCTAATATTGTTGCTATGTGTTGTCACCCTGATCTGCTCTCAAACATGAGACCTTTTTACAAGAAGTCCACCAAATGCTTGTTCCCATAGCCAACCTCTCTTCATCCTCCTCTCTCCCCACCCACTCTTATCCATTTCTGATATCTATGGTTGTATTCCCTGTGTCCATGAGAACAAGATTTTTAGCTCCAACATACAGGTGAGAAAATACAATCTTTGTCTTTCTGTGCCTGGCTTATTTCACTTACCATGGTGACCACCAGTTCAATGCACATCACTGCAAATAACATGATTTTATTCTTTTTATGGCTAAATAGTATTCCATGGGGTATCTTTACTATGTTTTCTTTATCCATTTGTCTGTTGATGATGATCTCAATTCTGTAACCCTTTTATATTGCCAGGTTTCACTTGGTCTGGACATGCGATTTGCTTTGGCTGAGGTATATTTGTGGAACTACTATGCCCATTTCAAGGCTGGGCTTTAGGAAGTTTTACAGGTTTCCACTTATTTTCCTGTGCTTTTTCCATTCTGTCAAGAACAAACCTGATGCTCTAAGGTGGATGAGAGAACTTTCAAGCAGAGCTCCCCCAGCCGTCAGTGCCTATATCTAACCACCTTCCTAATGTACAGATTTGCTGAAACACAGCTGACACACAGATCCATGAGAATAAATGCTCATTTTTATATATCACTGAGATGTTGTGGCTTTCTTTTGTTCTGTAACATTATTGTATTATAACTCACTGACACAAATGAGATAAACGATGTGTCTCATGATGAATGTAATAGGAAAGACATAACACAACCTGTGAATCATTTGTCTCCAAACAATGGAAAGTTAATCTAATCTATTAAAATATTAAGAATAAAAGGATGTTAAACTTTGTCGCAAAGAAACAGTTGGACATTCCGCAAGTTAAATGACAGTTTTTACCAAAAAAATGGGAAAGAATAAAAGGAAGAAAAGAGAGAAAAATGGAGAAAGAGTTACAAAATAAAAGAGACTTTAGAAATACAGCTAATGCTGCAAGTAGACTGTCGACAGTCATTTGAACCAACCAATTATAAGAAAAAGATGTGTGAGACAGTCAAGAAAATGTGAATAAAAATAGACATCAATGAATTATTGTCAATTTAAATATGACAATGCTGTGATAATTGTGTTTAAAAAGTCCTAAAACAGCTAACAATGTTAACTGTTAATAAAAGTCTGAAATATGAGTTTTTCTTCATACTAAGAAAGTGAATATTCAGAAATATATTTAGTTCTTAAAAGTTGTATTGTGGATAAAAGTTAAATTCAAAATGGGTATCAAGAGTTCATTATTCTACACAATTGAAATTTGAAGCTCAATTTTACATTGCACCATAAATGGATAACATTATATGAACAGCCAATATGTCCCCTTCAGTGTCAGTTCTATTAATAATATGTGTAGTATTCACATAAGCACTGAATGCTGGAGAATTTACACAGTGGGGAGGCTGAACATAGAAAATATTCCTGTTAACTGTGATGCTGCATAATGTGTATGTATCTATATATGTGTATGTACATGTGAATTTAGTCATCCCCTAAAACGGCACAGCATTTTCAATAACCTACACACATCCTCCCACATACTTTAAATCCTCTCTAGATTACTTATGATACCTAATGCAAAGTAAATGCCATGTAAATAGTTGGTGTATTGTACTCTTTTTTATTTGTATTTTTATTATTGTAATGTTATTATTTATTGACTTCCAAATACAGTATCTGCAATTGGCTGAATCTGCAGATGGAGGATTCACAGATAGGAAAGGCCAGATGTATATGTATATTTATATTATTTGTGTGCTTTTTCATGTTGTTTATCACAGAAAGGAAAACTCAAAATTAGGTTGTATTAAGTTCATGTTGATAGAACCACTCCTAGACTGCTATCCCCACCCTCCATGCTCCTTTTTATTCTCATTAGTTTTTCAATATAATTACTAAAAACAACTTTGAAACACCCTCCTGTTCGTTAAATTGCCTGTTAGAATTGGCATATCCTACAAGCACCAATGACTTATTTCAACTGGATGAAGTTATCTAATCACTCAAAATCATGAAGGATCAATCAGTCAGTGGAAAAATCAAAACAATGCTCTTATTTCTGACAAAACCAAGCAGGTCTTGGACTTTTCTTTTTATAGTGTCATAAACGAATTAGCTAAAATATTTACAACAGCTATATATTTTTATTGATTAGTTTAAAAAGCATCTCCAATGCACTGAAACTATAATGATAGTCTACCTTTCACTTAGCTTCCCATATCCTTGCAAGTCATCAACATACTCTTGGCTGCATCTCGGCAAATGACTAGCCACCTGTATTCATTCTACGGAAGTTTCCTGCTAAGCCAGAAGCAGACCATGTGCCATTTTGAATAGATGATCGTTATCTTGACTGTGAGCTCCATGGGAAAGTTATTTAATTCCTTCCTTCTTTGGGCTTGTAGTTGGGACGATGGAATTGCTGATTCTTATTGCTTACTCTAACAGTGACATATGAGACATAATGACAAAGTTTCTAAGGAGTTTTGAAACTTTCAGAAACATATTTTCTAACACTTTGATGGTATGTTCTCACCATTCATTTGAAATTAACGGGGAATTCTTTTGTTAATTTCTTGAATTTCCCATCTTATTAAGTAGTAAAATCTCAAATAAGAATGACTCCAAACTTTCTAAAAGCATTTGTTTCACAAAATGAGAAGTCATGGAATAATTTTGGAATTAATGGTAGCTCATTATTTATCTATGAAAGGATGCTACTTTCACAATATGTAAAGTAGGAAATAGATTCTAGAAATAACACTTTTCAGATTTATTGAATAACGTCTTCAGCAGAAAGAAATGGCTAAATGCAGAACAACAAAAAATGTTCAAGTTAAAATTAGTTTCTTATATATATAAAGCTACTTTATAAGTCTGGCTGATTTGGTAATCGTCTAGCTTTTTTTTTTAATTACACAGCTTTTCTATTGAATATTGGCAAATTATAATTATATGTATTTGTAGGAAGCAAAGTGGTGCTGTGATATACGTATACATTATTTGGAATGGTGGATATGTTAATTAGCTGATCTAACCTAGCTTTAGAAATGATAGCCTTCATAACAATGTTCGACTCAGTGATTTTACATGAACCTACAGTATGTGGCAAGAAAAATGCTTTTGTATATTTTGCAGCAGCAGTTTTACCAAAGGAAAACTTTCCTGTTATTTAGTCATTTTAATGAACTGTTTATTTAAAAAGGGTGCATAGATAAAATTCACCATATAAGATCAAAGTTTCAGAAAGAATTACAGACATTAGTAGTCTGTGTTTAGCATATGAGACTGTTTTAGATAATTTAGGTTAGAGATTATGTATATGGTCACACACATATATACTTTTTTCAGTTCTGCTTAATATGGCTTTAAAGTCATTGTGTTGATGATTCACCCTGTCAAATAATATCATCTTGTGGCTATAAATGTATATGTTGAAAATCTGTTTTTGCTTTCTCAGGTACTTTAAAATGTTTTTTATTTTTAATTTTTATGCATACATAGTAGGTGCATATAGTTGTGGGGTACATAAGATATTCTGACACAGGCATATAATGCATAATAATCACATCAGGATAAATGGAATATCCATACCTCAAGCATTTATCCTTTCTTTTTGTTACAAACAATCCTATTACACTCTTTTAGTTTTTAAACATACAATAGATAATTGTTGACTGTAATCATCCTGTTGTGCTAACAAATACTAGATCTTATTCACTGCTTTCTTATGCAGTTTTCAAAATGTCCCTGCTCAAGTTTGGGAATTTTTCAAATGCATACATTATATATTTATCCACATTTTGGGTATTATTCTACATTTCTACATTATGAGCATTTTGAAATAGGATTATTCAGTGTTGATACAGCACTTAGGATTGAAGAATTGAAAAAATATTCTAATACATTTATCTAGGAATTTAGTCATAAATGCATTATGGCAAGAAATGAAAGATAACCAAAATTATTTTGCTTTAATGCATTATTATTTTGTTGTACTGAATATTTCTGAGACTATGTAACAAACTAGGTGTGGGAATTCTTTAACTTGAGATTATCATTGAACCCATGTACTTTCCTTAATATAAAATCATATGTTACCAGAAAATAGCAGTGTTGTATGTATGATTTTTAACCTAATAAATATCAATTTGAGAGAGAGGCACACATCATTTCTCTATATGATGGTATTATATAATTACACCATTTGAAAGGTTTAAAACCATCTTTTTGATTATAATAACAACCTTTAATAACCAATGTTTTGAAAAGTATGCTTTCTAATACCAGACATTATTACATTAAGAGCAGTCATATAATGACATTGTTTACAGTGGAATTTTTCTGTATTATGGAAATGAGTACTAACCTTATTATTAGCTTTCCTCAAGTAGTTGTTTACTTAATTGTGTACCATATGATATTCTTACAAGTAATACTGATTAATAATGGAAAAATAACACATGTTCCTTGTTCAAAAATTATTGAGAATTCTATAGTGTTTACTGTTCTCTTGTGGTGCTTAGGGAAAAAAAATTACCAGACCTTTTTAGTAGTTTTCTTATTAAAGGAAAGGATGGGAGAAAAGGATGATATAATTATTCAAATTTTTTTGTCTACAACTTGATTTTTTACGAAAAGAAAGTATTGTAATCATGTATCTTGACACCTTAACAGACGTAAACTAGTTTATGTCCATAAAACATTCAAAACAGAATCTTCTCAAAAATGAAAGGAAGTTAATAGATGGGGGTGAAAAGAGAAACAGCAAAATTCTATGAGAAGTTTGAAAAGGTAGAATGACCATTAAAGAGCACAGGCATGCTACAATTCAATATTCTAGCAAAGTCTCTGCTTACAAGACCCAACCTATTTGTGTTCACAAAGTCCTAAGTTTAAAAAGGACATAAACAAAAAAAAAAAAAAAAAAAAGGGAAAATGAGCTTCTATTTGAAACCTCAAAAAAAAAAAAGGGGGCAATACTTCTGAGAATTCTTGGTTGTTTACAAACTCAACATTCTAATGTTTCCATCAAAAGCTTATTCTGGGAAGTTAATGAAGTAATCTTTTTGGAAAGTAATAGGATTTTATTCTCATGAGATTCCCCCACAAAGAGGTGGCCACTTCCTTAAATCAACCAGTCAGGTATGATGATACCTCAAGTCCCAACTGCTGGAAGCAAATAAATAATAAATGAAGATGGTATTTGAGTCGGAAAAAATCATCTGCGAGGTCAAGAACCTCCTTTTTGTGAACTCCGTAAGATGTGTCATGCAGAAACAAGAGTTAAAGGTTGGGAGATTGACCACACACTCCACTTTGGCTTGTAAACTGAAAGTGACTACTAACCCAGCACCACATGAGTCACTGGTGGAAGTGTTTTCTTTTCTATTTTTTTTCTCTCTTTCTTTCTTTTAAAGGTATAAGTTCTTCTTTCACGCCAGGATAGCTGAGAGTGAGAAATACTAGGAAGAAAAGTTAGCATTCTTACTGAGCACAAACCTGCTGCTAAGCTGGTATTTTGTATTGATTTTTCCTGAAGCCTGTAATCGTGAAAGCTTGTAACAGAGGATGAGGTAAATATCATTTTATTTGCTCAAATAGGTTCAGATTAGATTGAGATGAAAAAGTAGGGACGGGCCAAATTAGTACTGAAAGCTGCAGTTACAGATTATTGTTTCCAGCAGTAACTAGAATAGGTTATTTCACTGATAAAAAGGCTTATTGAAAAAATTGGTGATTTTCTTTATTTTTTAAATAAATAAGTAAAAGGAAAACATGAAATTAAAACTATGTTTAAGTATTAAAGTCATTGATCTTCTTTCAAATCAAAGCAGAACTTGAATAGTGTAAATTTACCTACAAATATAGCCCCTTAACAATGAGTTCTTACAATGCATAAAGTGGCAAACCAGTAAAATACATTTTTGATTATGCAAGCATATTATATGTGATATTATTATTTAGCTTAAAAAAGTCTCTGAACCCTAAAGTCTGAAAGCATAAAATAGGCTCTAAAACTAATTCCTTAAATCACATGATTTCAGAAAAAATAGTGTACCAAACCATTCAAATGATACTGACAATAGGGCATGGAATTTAAAAGGTTTAACCATGTCTTATCTCAGAGTCTGTTTTATTTCTTCATCTTCTGAGCACTTCAAACATATAAGCTTTTATTCCATCTTTAGATCAGTAACTTTGAATTGTTCTACCTGTCATTCTGCAGTGACTAGCCCAGCTAGATGTCATACAATGATTGTTTGCACTTTCATTCTTTCACATTAAATGGCAATCATTCGGTCCTTTTGATTTGTTTCTTTTATTTAGCCCTGAAGTTTTTACACTAGAATCTCATTAAAGCTGAACTAGTGTACTCCTGTCAAAAAACTAATGGAAAAAAGTTTAAAAGTGAAATGTGTCCTCTATATTGTCACTACTAGAGAAGTTGCATCTATCAAGATTTTGCAAGTTTAGCACTTTGATTTATGTTCTATTGGGTCTGCTTGTCTCTTACTTTCTCTCTTCCATCTCATCTACAAAATGAGGAAAACCCAAAGAAACCAAGTTCATTTATGTAAAAGGAAGGACAGAAATATTTAGAAATATTTATGTTACCTCAAGTTCTCTGCTATTTAAATTATGTGTGTGTATACAGCTGAAAAAAAAACATCAATGTGTTTTGACATTCAGATGCTTTATTAGCAAGGCAAGTTACAATTGAAATCTTTTCAAAAATAAGTGTATTAAAATAGATCACTTAATGGCTTATTATATAAATGCTTATAGAGAACTCCACTTTTTCTTTCAGAATTAAGAAAATATTCTTCATATAAGGCAAATAACTTATGATCAAGGTAAGGATATCAATCATGACTAAAAATGAGAACTAATAAGAATGATAGTTCTTATATTGCATAGGATTTATTTATGCACAACTGTGTCCCATTGTTTTCAGAAAAAAATAGTCTGGGTCATATTCATATAATCTAGGCACCACGGATAATGACAAATATATTCATTCAACATGAATCTCCTTTCATCATGTGCTGCTGTTCTGAAAGATAGGTGAAATAGATTGTGTGGAGGCTGATCCCTTTCTGAATTCCAGAAAATAAGATAAGTGTCTTCAGAATGCTGGCAAATTAATCCCAGTGAAATTATGAACCACTGACTAAAGATCCATCCAGAAAGGGATATAAATGGAAAGGGTGATAGCTGTAATTTTACAGGCACCTTTTCTATTCCTGCTGTATTTGTTCACTGATACTATGGTGTATTTTGCTCCTAAATTCTGTATCCAGAAATAAGATGTCCAATATATCTCAATTGAAGTCATAGGTTATATATATAGAATATGTGTGATTCTATTATAGCTATCTTTGTACTCAATATATAGATAGGATTTGAGACTTAGAATACAATTTCATTGTCAATCTCAAATGTCTTTCTATTTTAATTATGCATCTATAAATAATTTTAATGGCATACAAGTGAATATAAGCTTTCTAAATATATTGCTTGATAAAAAAATTTTAGAAAATCTGCTTTCTCTTGTCTTAAATATTTTCTGGATTGCCTAATGCAAATGAACATTTTGCAATGATTTATATAAGGAAGCCACTAGATTACATAACACTAAATTATTTACTAAGAATTATAACCCCAGAAAGAGACAAATTTAAAGTACATTTTTTTTGAAATCCTCTCAACGAAACAGCTGTATTTCTACCTTATCACCCATACAATGGCTTTCATAAGTTAATCTCCCCCCAGTACGTGAAACTTTTAATCAGCCCTCTGGTTCTCATTTTTTTTTTTTTTTTTTTGCTTGTCATTAGTGTTTTATTTTTTAGTGTCAAAGAATCTAAAAAGCCATTTTAAAACAGGTACAAATTTATGCCTATCTAGTATATATGTTGCTTTTCTTATTTTATTTTATTTTTTAAATTTTATTATTATTATACTTTAAGTTTTAGGGTACATATGCACAACGTGCAGGTTTGTTACATATGTATACATGTGCCATGTTGGTGTGCTGCAACCATTAACTCATCATTTAGTATTAGGTATATCTCCTAATGCTATCCCTCCCCCCTCCCCTCACCCCACTAAAGTACATTTCTTATATAATACCATAAAACATGAGAAGGTTTACATTTACGAAAATGTACCATGTGACTTGAAGTGGATCTTTGCTTTTATATAATAAATATACATTATATATAAACAAACACACACACGCACACACATATATATCATGTTTTAAATAAATACTTTAAAATAAAATTCAAAGTCATCTATTTGACATGAGCTACTGAGACAAAAGCATTTATTTAAACGTATATGCACCTTTTATGCAGAGTTTGAAGTTTCATATGTAAATGTGAACAGTATTTTATCATTTATTTGAGATTAGAAGCAAGTACTTGGAATATGACTACATGTATACTTTCACTTGATTATGCAAAAAACACAAACGGCTTTATTAAGTGTTATCATCTTCTTAATGCCAAGTCCCCATTCTTTCCTTCTCTCTCAGGGAGTTGATTACATTGATTCGTTGTTTCTCCCTGTACTAGCAACACAGCCTGAGTGAGTGATTAGTAGGCTCACGATTAGACTTAAGAACTTTCATCTTCGAGCCCTGGTGTGGGGTCTATCCACTAGGTTATGCTGCTGCTCCTCGGGAGAGCAGAGCGGAACCCACCTGGTGTGGTCTGGGAGAAGATGCTTGCTTTCAAGGCCTGTGCCAAAGAAATGAATGCTGCGGCTTTATTTTTTTTTCCTCCTCAGAGCAATCTTGTTTGAAAAATCAACATTGCTACTGCAACACTATTTGGATGAAATTTTGTAAAAATTGGGCATGCTGTGCCATACACTTTGAAAAACTGAAGAACATAAATTTTTATTTGAATTAAGAAAATTCAAACAAATTGCTTTTCTGTAGTTGGAGGCCTGCTTGATTTTGAGTGTGTCTGCAGGTTCCTGAGCTTGTTGCTGTATATTAAACAATAAGAAATTCAGGAACAAAATCAGCAGGCAAATAATATAAACAGAACTGGTGAATGCTGTGCCAATTTACCCAAACAAATCTTCCATTATGTCATGGTGATTATTTGAAATATCCCTGTTGTTTTCAATAGTTTGCTTATTTTATTGTAGTATATGTGACTAACGCATTGGAAGTATTGGCTCCAGTTGTGGAAACCAAGCAGAAACACAAAGACTACAGATTTTATGATACTTGAGGTAAAATTACAATCCAGAGATAATATTGAAAAGATAAAATGAAAAAAAAATTTTGTCTAATGGCATATATGAAGTTGTGTTTAAATTCTATTTTGCTTTAGTAAAATGTGGTTAAAATCAACTTTTTTAAATAAAATTTTCTTAGAGCTCTTTCAAATAAAAAAAATAAAATGCATTTATTGGACCAAATGTTCAAATTTGATATAAATTAAAACACTCATTACAAGGAAGCTATCAAGGAGAAAAGTAAATCAATTGGAAATAGATCAGAACTAACTTACCAGGTTTTGTATGAAATTACAGATTAGTCCTAGAGATGTGAACAAGAATTAAAAAGCACAGTTCATTTTGACAGATCCAGTGCCAAGAGAAAGCTTGTAATAGGCTTAGGATAGATGTTTAACTTGTTCAGTGAGGATACCAATCTTCTTGCATTTTAAATGCAATGAGTTAATAAATGTTCATTGGATATACTTCCTATACACAAAATTATAATCAAACTTTCTCAAAACCTGAAAAATGACAAAGTATAAAAAAAACTACAGAATAAATTGACAACTGTACTTTTCACGGTGACAGCAGTTGGAAATTGATACAGCATTTCAAAGTGTCTTCCACTACAACATAACACCTCTAGTAGAAGCCAAATTTCCATTTGACCCATTGCCAGTGTCTCCAATATTTTTAGAAACCAAAAAAGTTGATTATTCAATTTGATCAGTTCACATTTTTTTAAGTTATGGATGGATTTAGGAGCTCCTGCTGTGTACAAGGCATGTGCTGGGCAGTATGAATCTGGAGGAACTGCACTCAATTCTAAATATTTTTGTAGGTTATAGAGGAAATTAAGTCTGCCAACTACTAATTTCAATAGCATCTTCTATCATGAAACTGACACGTGTAACAAAATACTGAATTTTTACATGAAGGAAAGTTTTTTTTTGTCTAAAATGAGAGTTCAAATAAAAGATGTTTCATGCAGGAGATAACATTTAAGTTTAGCCTTGATGATGGATAGATAGATTTTGAAGATGCAGAGTTGAGGCCAAAAGACATTAGAAACATTCTTGGGAGATGGTGTTACGAAGAAATATGTATAAAGGAGAAGATTCCTTTAAAGAGTATCATAGCTCTTACAGTTCTAGAGTAACAATTTAAAAATAAGGTAGACAGTCAGTGCTTCCACTCTGATTTCAATTTATATTTGAGAAAAATAAACTTGACAACACTTTTCCACTCTCTGCCATCTGCATACTTTTGTGTTAACTCAATAGAAACCAACAGTGGATGAATACTACTATGATAACAGTAATTGCTATCAGATTTTAAATGCCAGATATGTTCCTCTTTTACTGATTCACAAAAACAATGATGATAAGGAAGCCTGCAAATTCACCTTTTAAAAATCTCAGTTAGACCCTCAACTGCCGAGGCTAATTTTTTGTAGTAATCCTTGATCAACTCCTCCCCTGCTTCCTTTCAATGACTACTTCAAGTCTTTATTACTTGTCTCAAGGAGTACTACTCAGTATCTATCTCCATCATTTTCTGTGGTCATTCTACAACGTAAAGAAATAATGATTATCAGTCTCAGAGAAAGAAGGGACTCTCCCTCTAACTATTCATGACCAATCTCTTCACTAGAGTTTCTCTTTATACCCCAAGCTCCGTACTCCAATCACCTATCTTGAAATATTTTCTCCCATCTGGCTTTCAATCAAAACACATATTTGGGCCAGGCACGGTGGCTCACACCTGTAATCCCAGCACTCTGGGAGGCCGAGGTGGGTGGATCACGAGGTTGGAGTTCGAGACTAGCCTGACCAGCATGGAGAAACCCCGTCTCTACGAAAACTACAAAATTAGCCGGACGTGGTGGCACGTGCCTGTAAACGTAGCTACTGCACAGGCTGAGGCAGGAGAATCGCTTGAACCCAGGAGTCAGAGGTTGCAGCGAGCCGAGATTGCGCCATTGCACTACAGCCTGGGCAACAAGAGTGAAACTCCGTCTCAAAACAAACAAACAAACAAACAAACAAACAAACAAACAAACAAAAATACATATTTGACTCTCTTCTTTCTACAAACTGACAATGGAAAGAAGGGGGGAAAAAAAAGAACTGCTAAGATTCAGATTTTATGTTGCATTCTGGGGAAAACGTTTCTTCTGTCCAGCTTACACGGCATTCTGTGATTTTGTAGCACCCATAGTATTCTGTTTTGAAATACCAGCTTACATGTTTGTCTCCTCTGCTAAACGTTGGAAGCCTTAAGGTCAGCTATGGTATCTGATTCACTGTTAAATTGCGAGTTCTAACTGAGTAGAGGGTTGGTAAATATTTGGAAAATAAATCAATAAATGATGTGTTATGATTTTTCTGTTCCTTTATACTCCTTGAATTTTCTGAACTTTCAAATATGATCATGTATATTTTGGGTACAAGACAAACTAAATTAAAAATATAAACAAGAATAAGGATCATTTGCCATTTAAGATGATAAACTGAATGAATCTGTCAGCTGCTAGCATCCATAGCAGTTGTTAAAACTCTATTTTTCTACATGGAAAACAATACTGATGTTTTTGATTTAAAAGAAAAAATATGAGAAAAAGGTAATTTTTTATGACAAAATATAGCAAAAGTCACAGGCTTATTTTAAGAACAATTGCATGTAGATGTCACAAATAGTTCATAGTAAATCTATATTGTATATTTCATCCAGTCGTACTTAAATTGGTATCTCCTTTATTATATTATTTTCGTAGTTTTAAGTAGTCAATTGGGTTTGTCAATAAATTTGGCATTAATATTTATGTTATTTGTGAAATGACAAAATTAACTCTGGAAAGTTTATTTTTAAATGTAATCAATTAATTTTAGATATTTGATCTTGAATAACAAAATAGCACCATCAAGTGGAAGTAAACTCAAAATCCAGTGAAAACTACCTCTTGATAGTTTCACAGTTCTTCTGACATGAGGCTAGAGTTTACGTTTATTTTCATTTACTCAACTGCGACTTATCAGCACTTGAGCTCCTCCTAAACCAGCTCTACTCTCCTCACTGTGGGAGAAATCTTGGCTCTTCTTTTATTTTCCCTCAGTTTCCTTGCATCTTTCATGCCCCCATGCAATTTACCCTCCACCTGTCTTTATCTTACTCTTATATTCTTAATTTCAAAGCTTACACCACTTTTCTCCAGTAATCTAATTCTCAGTAATAAATTATTTTAGTATATTCTCCATTTGCCTTATTATATTTTATTGCTATATCTCAAGCTGAAAAGTAGCTTGGCTGCTGAAAGTTTTGTATATGTTTCCTGCAGCATGGTTATTGGCACATACTAAGTGCTCAGTAAATCCTAATTGATTTATTGACTAATGTAGCACATTGACTTTTCCTTCACATTTTGTCTTAGAAATGAGTAAGAAAAAGCAAATCGCTTTTTCCTAGCAAAGATTCCACCTTTTTTTTAAGTTAAATTAGACTAAAAGAGAAAAGGTTTATCTGTAAAAAAGTTAAAACAAAGTTGAGCATGAGGGTACAACAAAGACTACTGTAGCTACCAGAGATATTGCATTTGACTTCCCAAAAATCAAAAACAAATTGTATATATATATATATGTCAGATATAAAAAAGAAGAATAAAGAGAGATAAGATATTTTAGGGCAAATTTAAAGAAACTTTAAGCAAAGGTTCAATTGGTCTCCTATATATAAAAATTACTTTGTGTTTATTATAATAACTTTTAAAGTCAGAGAGAAATTCAAAATGATTTTTGATTAGCATAATAGCTAGATTAAAATATCAAGATAGATTGCAGAACAGGTATCATCTACATCAAACACTAATGTATATTTCTGCTTGTATCACTCACATTACAGTAATTGTATGACATTTTCAAAAACTCCAGAAAGTTGTTTGAGAAATACTATAAAGACCAGAGTGAAAGCAGAGAGCTTCATTTATTAAACTATGTTCAGTATTGATTTAGTATTATTTACATCCTTCACTACTGAGATTACTTTAACAGAGAACACTAAATAGGTAAAATCCATGTGTAAAAACTGAGAAACCCAGATGACATAACTAAAATGTCTTCAACTGCCAGAAATCAGATTGGTTCTTTTGCTTCACAATACTCCTTGAGTATCTGGATATTATGCTTAAATTTGCCTGCCAAATTCATTAGATAGCCATCTTCTAAAAACTGAGAAAATATTGAACTTTTATGTAATAACCTGATTAAAAGCTGACCTTATACTTTTTGCTTAAGGCAGGAGTTTGAATAATCCTGTTTACAATGCAAGGCAATTGCTTTTTTTTTTTTCTACAGCCCTAGTAAAAATCATGATTTAACTTCCTTTTTTTCTGTGACACTGTAAAACACAATGGCCCTTATAAAAAGCCTTAGAGATGCCTCCAGAAATATTAGCTCATCTATATGCCTTAGCCCATCTAATTAAATAGAAATTGTATGTCTTCAGTATAAAACTCCCTTTGATTAAAGTTAGTCTGAGAATATGGCTGAGAAGATAATGAATTTCAGTTACCCTATCTCCAAGAGATGCAGTGAAATGGCCCTTTAAAAAATTCTTTATAACTTGGATACAAACAATTTAATGAAGAGAACTTGAATTTTTCAAAGTATTGCTGAATTCAGCTTTGAACTCCCTGTCTATTAATGAAGCTATGTTTCCTAAAACAATAAGGCCTTTTGTAGCCTTGCAGATGCATTTCTGAAAACATTCCTATTTAATACTACATTCCATTGCCCCGTCTTCCTCCCAGTAACTGTCACTGACTGTCAGTTCCTGTGTGGTGGTGTTGCCTATGCTGTCAGATCAATTTTTAGAGATAGGGCAAAGTCACAATAAAATTCAGTAGAGTAGAAAACCCATTAATGTTGAAGGGCCTATGTATGTTGTATTCTCCAATGAAGCAAAGCTAGCAAGGATTTTAATAATGATAAAATCAAACATACAAATAGTCAAAACAAACATCATCAACAAACTCTTCTATGTCTCAGTGAAAGATCAAACAACACAAAAGAGTAAATATTGTCTCTGAAACTTTGGAAAGCAGCACTATAGGACTGGAGAAGAAAAGTATAAGGCTGTTGCAAAAAGCCAACAGGTCAAGGTCGTGTTTAAACCTTTTAGGATTGATTTAGCTGGTGACTCCAAGCCTTCAAGTTTTTGTGAATACCCTTCATAGCTTTTGCTATGAAGTATCACCTGGGTTAAATAAAAACTACACTTACACAATAATTTTCTTTAGATTTACTCACTTTTTAATCTTAAGTAAATCTGGCCTCAACCTAAATATCAGTATGTATAAAATTAGAAGCTTGATATGACAATTTATATATATAGTACGTACACTTTAAAATAAAAAAATTAAATTAAAAATTTAAAAGTTCATCTCCCTAATTGCTCTCATGTGCCACTATCTCTACTTATACCAAGGTTTGGGAAAACAGGGTCCAATTAACCATGTTTCTATAAAGAGAGAACATAGTCTTCTATGCCAAGGCAGAAATAACAATACCCAAATGTCAAATCAACTTAGTCTGGAAGTATTCTGTCTTGTATAGAAGCCTCCCTACTGAAGGCACAGCAGACGTGGGATCATTGAGCATTGGAGCAGGAAGGCTTTCATGAACATTTAGCCCAAATCCCTGGTTTAAGTGAAATAAAGTAGAGAGCCATGAGATTTAAATGGCTCCTCCTCTGCCCTGCAGCTGGTGGGAGGAGCTCCTGAGAATCCAGCTCTCCTGGGTCTCATTACTGTGCCTTGCACACTCTAATGCTTATTTCAATGTCACAAAAAATCACGATGCACTGAAACAGAACTGTAAAAATGCCAATTTTCACACCAATAAATATCAAAAATATAAAGTATAGTTTTAAAATATATGTTATGGTTAAAACAATAAAATACATGCAATCAGTAATTTGAGTAAAAGAATACAAAGTAATCATATGGTAACATCTGAAGATGAGGGCTTAAACGTATAAGTGAGTTTAGTATAATATAAACTCTGTAGTGTTTAGCACAACTATAATGAAATGGTTATACAACTACTGCCAATTTAAGAATATGCAAGACAGAATAAGAGTGAAACCAGCAACATGGGAATGAGATTTGGATACCAAGAAAACAGTACAAGATACAGTCTAAGAGGTAGTGTGGAGTATTGGGATAACATAAGGGGCATTAATTAATGTCATCCTCACTAGGTTTCACAGTGGAGGTAGTAGGGTCATAGCTGTGTGGAAAGATATTTAAAAATTAAAGAATGAGAAAATAAATGGAAGAAAAAAGAAGTAGAATTCTAGAGAGGAATATCAGGCCAAGTGACTATTACTGGTTGTAGATTGGTTTAAGGTTGCTTGTCGGAAGCCTGGCATAGTAATAAGCAGCCTTTATCACTGACGGCATGCAATCTTGATTTAGAGACTGTTTCTTCTATTCTGCGTCTGTATTTCTCTATTAACTATTTCCTAGGATTCTTCTTCAACTTACTTTTACCTGGAGCTATTTCATTAAAACAGCAATTTAAAAAAATACAAACAACGACAAAAAGCCCTACAGTTTATAGTTTTAACAGTTACATTTTTTCCCCATGGTTTGCCAAAGTCATAATAACAATGATTTACCTTGTTAGTTAGTCTTGGAACTTTATTGAATACTTGTTGATTTGCCCTGGAGTTAGCTTTATTTTTACCCAGCTAATAATAATTATGAAGATAATAAAAAGTCTCACATTTATAAAAGGCTATTATGTAGTTTGCAAAAAATTATATTAACTTTCTCATTAAAATTAGCATCACTACCCATCCATTTATTCACTCATTTTTTGCATGCTTTCAACAATATGAAGTGCATACTTCCTATGTAGCAATCATTGTTCTACAAGTTTAAGATACACCAGTGAACCAAACAGAGAAAGTTCTTGCTTTCATGAAGCTTATGACATTATAGTGGAGGCAGCAGTCGTTGAAATAATCCCACCAATAGCCATAAATTATAAATTCATATTAACACAGTGATGGATATATTGTAGGAAAGTATCAGTGCTATCAAATAATAAAATATGGTATGAATTTTAACTTCATTAGGTGCAAATAATAGGACAGATTTTGAGAAACTATTTTAATCTGGTACCAAAGAATGAGAAGGAATAATGCAGAGAGAAAAGTGGAGAGTAGCGGGTGGAGAATCAGAGAATTGGGATGAGAAGATAATTTCAAGTAGAAGAAAAAGACTGCCCAAAAATCCTTCCCTGGATGAGAGCATAGAGATGTGGAAAATCTAGAAGATTTATGTGTTTAAAGAACAGCGAAAAATGAGTTATGAAGAAAATAATCATATGCAGACTAATAAACTATGTGAAAGAGAATTTTAAAACTACTCGACATTTACTCTCAAGAACCTCAGTAAAATCTCTTAATTTTGTTTGAAGGTCCATCCTACCCGATCCTTTCTTGTTCAGATCGAGCTGCCTACTACCAGCTTCCAGGCGGAATGAAGTATTAGCCACCACTGACTCATCAGTATCTCCCTTTCCCTAGCCTCAAGGATGGATTTAAAGTAGGCAAGTCTTTTGAAATTACTAATTGAACTTATTTACACTTGAAGGAAAAGAGAAATGGCGGTGAGGGGAAAGTACAAAGATACACGGCATCCCAGAGAGACAACAGAAAGAGGAGTCAGTAAAAAAGACCATAGAAGGAGGTTCATGTAGCTCTCATTATACCATAATGTACTATTTGTTATAGTATTTGCAAATAAACATTACATCCTCAATATGATCACTGGTCCCTTGTTATGTGGTTTATGTCTTATGTATTACATGTAATTGGCAGCATGGCCCTAGATAAGCAGTGGATGATCAATAATTCATTAATCAGATGTTTCTAGTGTGGATGTGATGGCAGGTTGCAGGGTGCTACCCATACTTAAGTTGCCAATGAGCAATAGTATTGCATTCACAAATATGCAAAGCAGGTCAAGACTGCAGTAGAGAGAGAGCTGGCTCTCTTTTCTTCTCTCTGCCTCAGTGTGTCTCTCTGCCTTGGTGTGTCTCTCTGTAGAAGTCCCTTTCTACCTGCCTCTTTGGTCTTTCTCTATCTCACATATATTTCCATTTATGTATATGAATGATTAAAAGTTGGTAGAGAAACACTGTGGCTTAGTGAATTTCAGTTTTTTTTAAAGACCAAATGATTTTTCTGAGCATATTAAAAGTAAAGGTATGAGAAAAATAGAATGTTCTTGGTTCAACGAAAGAAAGAATAAAGCATGTCTTTTTAATCTCTGAAGCACAGAAGCCTTGCTGAATCTCTCCACTCTTCCCATTTTTGCCCAGTGAAGCAGACAAATTCAGAAACAGCCAACATTTATGACTTGGATGTGAATGGTACTGTTTCATAGTGACCATTAAAGAAATATATGATCTTAGGATAATATTCCAGAATTGGTTCTTATTATTCACACTATAAAGTGGCTAGAGATCCCAGTGAAATCCACTTGAAGATAAAAGATACTCAGAGCCCATCAGATACAAATTCTCCACTAATTTTGTGAAAAATGCTAGGTTAATCACGAATTAGTAAGTGTGCTTCTAAGTTAAAGAGTCAACTAGTATTAACTATTTTAAATATAGGATGATAATTTAACCTTATTTTCATATTGTTAGGTAAGCTGACACATTTTCTAAGAACTACTACTTTAAATGTTTTTCAGATTCTTAAATAACCTATAAAGGAAATTAGCTTTCAATGGAGGAGTATTTTAAAATTGTATTCTTTCTTCCTATTCCCCCGCCACAACCAGTTGTATTTTTCTTATGGAACTTTATCATAATCGAACTTGTATACCTGAACAAATTAATTATATCATAAACAAAATGCATTTGTTTTCACAATAAATGATATTCTAAAACTTCTTGAATAATAAAGAAAAATTTAAATATTCTACAAGCATTCATAGATATCAGGTATTAGATATCAACTCCATTGAAGAAACTATATAGAATTGAGAATAAATCTCTGAGGAGCCAAATGATGTGATTTGATCCAAACTTTTCATGTGATTCCACTCAATATTTTCCCTAAGAAAGAGTAAATTATTAGGATTTTAATAGAGTGGACTCTTTCTGTCATGTTCGATGATGAAAGTAAACTATTCATCACTGGCATATCTGGGGTTCCTCATATAGAAAAAAATGGTTTTTACATTCATTTACTAGCTAAAATAAGTACTGTAATGGTTCCTATTTTGTTCTCCTATTTGAAACACACTCTATGCTTCAGAGTCCTCTCTCTAACCCCCAATTCCCACACATAGATACTTCTCTACCCATTACGTAAAGGTGACATTATCTCTAGGTGACTATACAGTTTATTCTAGGACTTTCAAGCCCTGAGAATAACACCTTAATTTCTTTTTATGAAGAAAGGCTTCTTTGAATATAACTCAAAGGGTGAACTACTCAGTAGCAACAACAATAACAACAAAACATTTCTTTGGGAGTTATTAATAGCAATTTGGAAAAAAACTAATATTTACTAAGCAGCAAATCAAACAATACAGCTCTCTATTCCATTAATAATATAGTCTTCAGGTATGATAACGATACTTGAATTCGAGTTGGCAACAATTTGCTAACTTTGGAATCTATATTCATCCTCCTTTCAGGATATTCTGTTGTACTTGTCTGATATTCAAACCACTAGATATCAAATTGGTGAGTACCTGCTATGTGTCAAATCATACCAGATAAACAATACATTCTTAGTCATGTATTTGCTTTACAGTCTATGTTAATAAGCTTTAAGATGGTTTTAGATTTACAAAAAAGTATCAGATGATACAAAGTTCCCATATCATCTCCATACACTTTTCCTTATTACTCACATTTTACTTAATAGAATACATTTGTTATACTTAACTCAAATTGATACATTATTATTAACTGAAGTCTCAGCTTTATTCAGTTTCTCTTTTCTTTTCTGCAGTCTCATTCAAGACACTATGTTATATTTAGTAGCCATGTCTCCTTAGGATCCTCTTGGATGTCACATTCTCTGACTTTCTTTGTATTTGATGACCTTGAGGGTTTTGGGGTATACCTTTCAGGTATTTTGTAGGATGCCTTCCTACTGGAATTCATCTGTTGTTTTTCTTATGATTAGACTAGAATTACAGATTTTTAGAAGAAGGACCACAGAGGTGAAGTGCCATTTTCATTACATCATATCAAGAGTACATAGTATCAATATGATATGTGATGTTGTTGTTGACCTTGATAGCCTGGCTGATGCATGTTTGTAAGATTGCTCCACTGTAAAGCTACTCTCTCCCTCACCCCCTTTCCTTTCCATATTGTACCCTTTGGAAGGAAGTCACTATGCTCAGCCCACACTTCAGGGGTGAGAA
Organism: Gorilla gorilla gorilla; assembly: GCF_029281585.2. NCBI lineage: Eukaryota > Metazoa > Chordata > Mammalia > Primates > Hominidae > Gorilla > Gorilla gorilla. Next base: position 44,044,717 of record NC_073231.2, read on the forward strand.
GTTATGACATTCCCCTTATACAGTAGAGTAATTGATTTCATAATTGATTTCAAATTCCTCTGCATAGAAGATTGCTCTTTTCTCTCTCATTTATTAATTCATTCAATCATTTATATCAGCATGGACTCATGGCTATTTATTTTACACTTTTGGTTATAATGTAATGCAATTTCACTTGTTTTATTGCTCCAGTTGTTCCAGCTTTGGCCATTGGGCGCTTGCTCTGTTGGCTTCTGCACCTCTGATGTACCCCATAATGTCTGTGTGTGTGTGCGTGTGTGTGTGTTGAGCATTTTCTTAAATTCTGATACTATAAAGCTCATCTAGTATGTTTTATGCCCCCGTTCTAAAATCAGCCATTTCTTCAAGGAACTGTGGTTTGTTTTAATGGACAATGGTATTAAAAAATCTAGATGGGGGCAATATGTGTGCTTGTTGCAAGTAGGAAGTCATTTTTTAGATCCTCTCAGCTGACAAAGCAAAGAAGTGTGCATATATAATAACTCATGTGAAATGGTTAGGCTTTGTGTCCTCACCGAAATCTCACCTTGAATTATAATCCCCATAATTCTCACCTGTCAAGGGAGAGACCAGGTGGAGGTACTTGAATCATGGGAGTGGTTTTCCCCATGCTGTTCTCATGACAGTGAGTGAGTACTCAGGAGACCTGAAGGCTTTATAAGGGACTCTTTGCCTTTTGCCTGGCACTTCTCCTTCCCGCTGCTTTGTGAAGAAGGTGCCTTGCTTCCCCTTCACCTTCCGCCATGATTGTAAGTTTCCTGAGGCTTCCGAAGCCATGCTGAACTGTGAGTCAATTAAACCACTTTCCCTTTTAAATTATCCAGTCTCAGACAGTTCTTTACAGCAGTATGAAAATGGAATAATATATCACGTGTACCCAAATATCTAGAAATACTTCTATAGGTACTATCTGTATCTATATCAAGTTAAATATAAGCTCTTATTGATGTCTCCATCTCTTAACTCATTACCACATTTTTTATTCTTGCCTCCTGTTTTTGCTTATCTGTAAATTCCCACTCCAACGATGAGAATCCAGGCTTCTACCACCTACCTTCTATTTATTTCATTGTTCCATTCCAGTGTACATACAAATCAGTATGAAATTTGTACCCTCATGGCCGGGGGCGGTGGCTCACGCCTATAATCCCAGCACTTTGGGAGGCCAAGGCAGGCAGATCACCTGAAGTCAGGAGTTCGAGACCAGCCTGGTCAACACGGTGAAACCCCATCTCAACTAAAAGTATAGAAGTTAGCAGGGCGTGGTGGCGGGCTCCTGTAATTCCAGCTACTCAGGAGGCTGAGGCAGGAGAAGCTTGAACCCGAGAGGTGGAGGTTGCAGTGAGCCAAGATCGCACCATTGCACTCCAGCTTGGGTGACAAGAGCAAGACTCTTGTCTCAACAACAACAACACACAAAAAAGAAAGAAAGAAAATTGTACCCTCATAAGAAGCAACTTTATCAACTGGAGTACAGTGCTTATATGCAGTTATTTACAAAGTTACTTCGGCCAGCACCTTTTCTTCCATCCTCTTCAGTGAGGTTGTTTGAAACATTTGTAATATAGTTATACAATTAGAGTTCCCCTTTCTCTATATCTTCTCCAGAATTTGGCATTTTCAGCTTTTTAAATTTTAGTCATCGTAATAGGTGTGTAATGGTATCTCATGTTGTTTTAATCCCTTTCTGATAAATGATGTTGAACATTTTTTTCATGTGGCTATTTTCTATCTATATCATCTTTGGTCAGCTGCCAGTCATATCTTTTGCTTGCTTTAAAATGGGGTTGTTTATTGACTATTAAAAGTTTTTTTTTATATTATGGATATAAGTTGTTTTTCAGACATGTGTTTTGCAAACATTTTTCCCAGTCTGTGGCTTGTCTTTTCATTCTCTTAATAGTGTCTTCACAGAGCAGAAGTTTTTAAATTTAATGAAGTCCAACATACCTATATATTTTACAGAACATGTTACTCATTTAATTTGAAAAACATCCTTATATGGCACATTTATTTTTGCATATTTTACTGGTGAATAAATGTACTCAGATATGTTAAACAACTGGTTTTATCTCACACAGCTGCTAAATGCTAGAACAAAAGTTAAAATTATACTTGTGTGACTACAAACTTTGTTTTACTTATTGTCTCCCTGTTTTTATGCTGCCTAAAAAAATTTAAATATTCTATAAAATGGATCCAATGCCCAATTTTATTTGTTGTGTGTGTACTGTACATAACACAGAGTGGCCAAAAGTCTGGACATTTGAGTTTGAAAGTCCATTTTTTCATCTTTAAAATGGAGATTGTTTTTTAAATTTTTATAGAATTGTAATGAAAAGTAAATGAAGTTACCTATAATAAAGCACTTGGCAATATCTTATCCAAATTAATTTAATCAATTTACCAATATTATCTTATTTATTATTATTTTATGGTATTGTTACTATTACTACAAATACCTGATGTAGTATAGTTCCTCTCGTAGGATAGATGCTCAATATATTTTCTTAAATAAACAAATAAATGTATTTCTCTACACACTTTTTAATTTATGGTATGGATTTCTGCTATTTTTCATTTATTTTCCTTTCTTGCAGTTTTTTTTTATCATCACTAGCTTTATTTTCTTTCTTGTTGATACTTTTATCACTATTTTGTATTTGCTATTGTTGGCTTCTGACCTATAGGCTAAACCATTTCAGAATTTTCTGGTTATGATTATGTCTCATGTATTAGGCTCTGGAGTTCTTACTTTTCCCTATCAGAAAATAGCCGTTTTGACAGGTTTGACAGGATTTGAGAGAGGACCATCTGGAAGACCTTTCTTTCTAGAAGAAAACAAAATATTACCACTGTCTCTGTAGTGTGTAATGTCTTTCTTACTTAGGCATCTTCACCAAGACATACAATATAAAATTTAATGTACATCCAAAGACAAGGTAACTGGAGCTGAGGCCTCCATAGCAAAAATATCATTAATGTGGTTTAACTATTTAGCTCACTGCGTCAAGTATTCTCATCTTTTCCCTTTAGACTCTTTCACTCAAAAGACTTTCTATCCAAAACTGAAAATCACATAAACTCCTTTGCTATGGATTTGCTTATATTTTTGTGTTCTGCATCTTTAGTCCAAGTAACCAAATGATATGTTAAACTCCTTGAGACAAGGAATAGCATCCATCTTGTTTCCCATTTTACCTCAGTGCCTACCCTACATAATAGGCTCTTGGAAAATATTTTATGAATGCATAAATGAAAGTGACTCTAGAAATGAAGAACTCATATTTTGTTCTGGTAAGATGTGCAGTGACTACTTATTAAATAGAAATAATTTCTGGTTGAAGACAATTTTTGTTGTTGTTGTTCATCTTGACTTGTGAGTATCCCCACTGTTGCCCTTCATGATTCAAACTCTTTCTTTCTATCCCTCCCTCCTTCCTTCCCTCCCTTACTTCTTTCCTCTCTCTCTTTTTTCTTTTCACCTTTTCTTCTCCCTCTCTCTCCATTTCCTTCTATCCTTTTCATATAAACCAAGCACAAAAATAAACCAAGCATTGTACTGGATTCCAAGGATACAAGTAAGGTGATACAACATTACCCAATTATAGTCTATGTTTTTATTGTCTATAAACATTTATGGTCTATAAAGTTATTGTCTATTGACAATAAATACTACCTCAGTGTGCCAATTACATTCATTTATGATTCTAGCATGGCCTGTGTTCAGGGGGTCAGGCTTCAGTATAGTTTTTTTTAAAAAAAGGATGCCTCCCATTCAAACTTAATCTTCAGAGTGACAGATATTTATAGATTTCTACATTTTTTGGTATAGATTCTCCTTAGGTGTCTTCCTAATATCATTTTATCCAGTTTTTAATAACAGTTTATTATAATTAATTATAAAACTCTTACTGTAGAAAAGTATGAAAATGATAAAGAAAAAATTTAAAATGCTCATCGTAATTTAAAGTTATAAGGATATGTAACCAAATGCTTTGATATATTTTCCTGCAATATTTTTAATGAAATGTCACTGATATTATTAAAAACTTATAATGTATATGTAAATTTTATCTAATCTTACCTAAGATTCAATCATAAATATTTTCTGTATCAAAAAAATTGCACTTCATGAAAATAACTTTCAATGTCAATATAATTTGTGGTCATTTTAATGTTTTTATAACCCTTTAATATCTATTTTCTGCTTGTTTGTTGGCTAACATAATAACAGTGTTACCCACAAAACATATGAATTTCTTGGATTATTTACCAAGGATATATTCTGAGAAGACAGGAATGAGTGTCAATTCTTTACATATCACAACTTTCTTACATATCTGTGTACTGATAATTTTTATTATCTTGTTTTGCTGGAATATATCTTCAAGCTGTATGTTAAAGATTACAGGTGATTTTTTTTTGTGTATATATATATGAGAATGTCTTTTTGTCACTTTCACAACCAAGATGTCTTGACTGACAGTGAAGTGTGTTTACGGGGAATTAATGTTTCAGTCTGAAAATTCTGTTTTCTGTCATTTGGTGTCACAGTGACGTTTAAGCCAGTAATTCTCTTTGTAGTTATCATTTATCCATTTTTTTCCTGAATAGAATCTTATAGTATTATTTAACTTAAAAATTCTAATATTTTTGAGTAACAAAGTGTTTAGCACATGTAAAAACCTCAATAATATTTTTGAATAAAAAAAAATCTCTGTAAGCATGCTAAAATGACTCCTAATAATGTTGCCTCTTTATCCTCTTCATATTCATGCCCTTGTAGAAGTTCCTCCTTTTGAGTATGGTCTGCATTTATTGACTTGCTTATAACAAATAAATATGATAGATATGATGGGATGTTACATGTAATATATGACTTTAAAAACACTGTGACTTTCATCTAGAGTGCTCTCACTCTCTCATTTTCTCTTGCTTCATGCACCCGGCAGGAAATCAGCTGTCAAGTTGTGAGGGAGCCCTGTGGAGAGGTCTACGTTGCCATCAACCACATGGGTGAGCTTACAAGTAGATTGTACAGCTCTAGTCATACCTTGAGATGACTGCAATTGCCCCCAGACCACACAAGACATCTTGAGCCAGAGGCACCCAGTGAAAGTTATGCTAAGATTCCTGAACCACAGAAACTGAAAGAAAATAAATGTTTCTTGTTTTCAGCTCCTAATTTTTGAGCTATTTTGTAACACATCTGTATATAATAGACTACTTTTCCCGTTGTTTCCTGGAATATAACAACTCTTTTCCTTTATTTATTTAGGATTTTATTTTCCAATGAGAAGAATTTATTTCAATTATGTCTTTATTAATTTTTTCTAATAAAACTGTTAAAGTTTCTTCCCTGCACATACCTACTTTTTATCTTCAAAATCTATTATATTAAGTCCTTTGTATGTTTTTCTTCAATCATGAAATTTCTCAACTTTTTCTCTCACTTCACTGATTTTATTTTACTTTTTGGAACTTAGATGCACAGATTTGAATTAACTGTATTCCAAGTTTGTAAAACACTGTAATTTTGTTAATCCAAAGCCAAACTTTTTATCTGGTTTATTATTTCTTCCTAATCCCTTATCTCTACTCCCATCCCCTTTACCCCATAGACACCTACCTAAGCATTTATTTAGGTTTGTATGTATCCTTGTAACTTATATTGTTTGGCTGAGTGTTTAAATGTACAGAAGAAGAGTTTTGAAATAATTTTAGTCTAACTTATCATTTAATACTATGTTTCTACAAGGCATCCACATCACTACATTTGAGGATAGTTCATTAACTCCGATTGCTGAAAATTATTCTATTATATGCACATACCATGCACATTTTACATTTTATTTAGCCAACCAAGTGATCTCCAAACTCGTGTTATTAAATCCAGTCACTGTAATACACATCCTTGTATGTACTTATGTGAACATTTTTGTGGATATATACCTAGGATAGGTTTAGCTACATTTAGGATGTAAATTACTGACTTTTATGAAATACTGGCAGACTCTTCTTCAAAATTTCTGTGCTGATTTGTACTCCAACCACCAGATTTTGAGGGCTCTTACTAGCTCATGTTTTCAATAGCCCTTCATAAGGTTTGTCTTTATTTCTTCAAACCTGATAGCTAAAATTTGTAATATCACTGATGTTCCCTAACCCCGTCCTCCTTCCTCTGGTTGCTAGAAAAGTTGTTCACTTCTTCATTTATAAGAAAGCTGTCCATTTAGAATCTACCTGTTTGACCGTAGTTTTTGTTAATGGGCTTCATGTATTTTTCTTGATGATCTGGAGAAGTACCACGGATATTTTATATATTAATGCCTGTAACTTTACACATTATATTAACTACTGCTTTGGGGTTTGTTCCTGATTTTTGAATTCATCTATAATACAAGTTATTCAATTAAAGTCATTAATTTTGAGAAGGTTTAATACATTTACCTCTGTTAATTTTTAATTTTTAAGTTTTGATTAAAAACCATTTCCTAGAATCAGAGTGATGCAATGTGAGAAAGACTTCACTGGCTTTTGCTGGTTTTGAAAATTCTACAAGCCAAGGAATGTGGTCAGCCTCTAGAATCTAGAATAGATCATCATGGCTGACAGGAGGCAGGACTAGATTGCAGCTCCAACCCAGGCTGACAGAACAGTGGGCAGAGGCTCAAATCATGAATTTTAGCTCTAGAATGACTGCAAGAACAAAACAGGAATCCCAAGAGGACCCACAGACCCTCTGAAGGAAACAGACTGATTCTGCAGGACCTGGGAGATGTGCTGGCATCTATGGCTAAGAGACTCATAGATGGTTCACATCACAGCACTCTGTGCAGACAAGCCCCAGTACCAGCCCAGAGCCTGGAAGACACGCTGGGTGGCTAGACCCAGAAGAGGGATAACAATCACTGCAGCTCAGCTTTCGGGAAGCCACATCCATAGGAAAAGGGAGAGAGTACTACATCAAGGGAACACTGAATGGGACAAAATAATCTGAACCATAGCTTTCAGACCTAGACCTTCCCTCTGACAGAACCTACCCAAATGAGAAGGAACCAAAACACCCAACTCTGGTAATACGACAACACAAGGCTCTTCAACACCCCTAAAAATCACACTAGCTCACTAGGGAGCCAAACCAAGAAGAAATCCTTGATGTACCTGAAAAAGAATTCAGGAGGTTAGTTATTAAGCTAATCAGGGAGGCACCAGAGAAAGGTAAAGCCAAATGCAAGGAAATTTAAAAAATAATACAAGAAGTAAAGGGAGAAATATTCAAGGAAATAGATAGCATAAAGAAAAAACAAAATTTCAGGAAACATTGGACACACTTATAGAAATGCGAAATGCTCTGGAAAGTCTCAGCAATAGAATTGAACAAGCAGAAGAAAGAAATTCAGAGCTTGAAGACAAGGTCTTTGAATTAACCCAATCCAACAAAGACAAAGAAAGAAGACTAAGAAAATATGAACAAAGCCTCCAAGCAGTCTGGGATTATGTTAAACGACCAAACCTAAGAATAATTGGGGTTGCTGAGGAAGAAGAGAAATCTGAAAGTTTTTGAAACATATTTGGGGGAACAATTGAGGAAATCTTCCCCAGCCTTGCTACAGACCTAGACATCCAAATACAAGAAGCACAAAGAACACCTGGGAAATTCATCACCAAAAGATCATTGCCTAGGCACACTGTCATCAGGTTATCTAAAGTTCAGATGAAGGAAAGAACCTTAAGAGCTGTGAGACTAAAGTATCAGGTAACCTATAAAGGAAAACCTATCAGATTAACAGCAGATTTCTCAGCAGTAACCCTACAAGCTAGAAGGGATTGGGGCCCCATCTTCAGCCTCCTCATACCAAACAATTATCAGCCAAGAATTTTGTAGCCCATCATATATGAAGGAAAGATAGTCTCTTTCAGACAAAAAATGCTGAGAGAATTCACCACTACCAAGCCACCACCACAAGAACTGCTAAAAGGAGCTCTAAATATTGAAACAAATCCTGGAAACACATTAAACAGAACCTCTTTAAAGCATAAATCACCCAGGATCTATAAAACAAAAATACAATTTAAAAAACAAAAACAAAAACAAAAAACAAGGTACACAGGCAACAAATAGCATGATGAATGCAATGGTACCTCACATCTCAATATTAACATTGGATGTAAATGGTCTAAATGCTCCACTTAAAAGATACAGAACTGCAGAATGGATAAGAATTCACCAACCAACTATCTGCTGCCTTCAGGAGACTCACCTAACACATAAGGACACACATAAACCTAAAGTAAAGGGATAGAAAAAGGCATTTCATGCAAATAAACACCAAAAGTGAGGAGGGGTAGCTATTCTTATATCAGAAAAACAAACTTTAAAGCAGCAGCAGTTAAAAGAGACAAAGAGGGACATTATATAATGGTAAAAGACCTTGTCCAACAGGAAAATATCACAATCCTAGACATATATGTACCTAACACTGGAGCTCCGAAATTTATAAAACAATTACTAATAGACCTAAGAAATGAGATAGACAGCAACACAATAACAGTGGGGGACTTCAATACTCCACTGACAGCACTAGTCAGGTCATCAAGACAGAAAGTCAACAAAGAAACAATGGGTTTAAACTATAGCCTGGAACAAATGGACTTAACAGATATATACAGAACATTTCATGCAACAACCACAGAATACACATTCTATTCAACCATTCTATACAACAGTGCATGAAATGTTCTCCAAGGTAGACCATATGATAGGCCATAAACAAGGCTCAATAAATTTAAGAAAATTGAAATTATATCAGGCATTCTCTCAGACCACAGTGGAATAAAACTGGAAATGAACTCCAAAAGGAACCTTCAAAACCATGCAAATACATGGAAATTAAATAACCTGGTCCTGAATGAGCATTGGGTCAAAAATGAAATCAAGATGGAAATTAAAAAATTCTTTGAACTTAATGACAATAATTATACAACCTATCAAAACCTCTGGGATACAGCAAAGGCGGTGCTAAGAGGAAAGTTCATAGCCCTAAACACCTACATGGAAAAGACTGAAAGAACGCAAACTGACATTCTAAGTTCACACCTCAAGGAAGTAGGAAATCATCATTCTCAGTAAACTATTGCAAGAACAAAAAACCAAACACCCCATATTCTCACTCATAGGTGAGAAATAAGAATAAACCAAACCCAAACCAAGCAGAAGAAAGGAAATAACCAAGATCAGAGCAGAACTAAATGAAATTGAAACAAACAACAACAACAACACAAAAACACAAAGGATACATGAAACAAAAAGCTGGCTCTTTGAAAAGATAAATAAAATTGATAGACCATTAGCAAGATTAACCAAGAAAAGAAGAGAGGAAATCCAAATAGCCTTATTAAGAAACAAAACAGGAGATATTACAACTGACACCACTGAAATACAAGAGATCATTCAAGGCTACTATGAACACCTTTATGCACATAAACTAGAAAACCTAGAAGAGATGGATAAGTTCCTGGAAAACTACAACCCTCCTAGTTTAAGTCAGGAATAATCAGATACCCTGAACAGATCAATAATGCACAGCGATAATGAAATGCTAATTTTAAAATTTCCAACAAAGAAAGTCCAGGACCAGACAGATTCACAGCAGAATTCTACCAGACATTCAAAGAAGAATTGGTACCAATCCTTTTGACACTATTCCACAAGATAAAGAGGAAACACTCCCTAATTCATTCTGTGAAGCCAGCATCACCCTAATAACCAAAACCAGGAAAGGACATAACCAAAAAAGAAAACTACAGACTGATATGCCTGAAGAACATAGATACTAAAATCCTTAGCAAAATACTAGCTAAACAAATATGACAACATATCAAAAAGATGATCCACCATGATCAAGTTGGTTTCATACCAGAGATGCAGGGATGGTTTGACATAAGCAAGTCAATAAATGTGATATATCACATTAACAGAATTGAAAACAAAAATTACATAATCTCAATGGATGCAGAAAAAGCATTCAACAAAATCCAGCATCTCTTTATTACTAAAACTCTCAGCAAAATCAGTATATGAAGGACATAGTTCAATGTAATAAAAGCCATCTATGACAAACTCACAGCCAACATAATACTGAATGGGGAAAAGCTGAAAGCATTTCCTCTGAGAATTGGAACAAGAAAATGATGCCCACACTCTCACCACTCATCTTCAACTTAGTACTGGAAGTCCTAGCCAGAGCAATCAGACAAGAGAAAAAAATAAAGGGCATCCAAATCAGTAAAGAACTGTCCCTGTTTGCTGACAATATGATCATTTACCTTGAAAACCATAAAGACTCCTTCAGAAAACTCTTAGAACTGCAAAGTTTCTGGATACAAGATTAATGTACAAAAATCAGTAGCTCTTCCAAACATCAGCAGCAACCAAGCGGATAATAAAATCAAGAACTCAACCCCTTTTACAATAGCTACAAAAAAATTAAAATACTTAAGAATACACCTAACCAAGGAGACGAAAGACCTCAACAAGGAAAACTAGAAAACACTGCTGAAAGAAATCATAGATGACACAAACATACATAAATACAGCCTATACTCCTGGATGGGTAGAATCAATATTGTGAAAATGATCATATTGCCAAAATCAATCTACAAATTTAATGCGATCCCCACCAAAATACCACCATCATTCTTCACAGAATTAGAAAAAGTAATTCAAAAATTTATATGGAAACAAACAAATTCAGTAAAGTTGCAGGTAAAAGTAAACATGAAAATTAGTAGTGTTTATTTATATACACCAATAAAGAACTAGCTGAGAAAGAAATAAGAAGACTAGACCATTTATAATAGACTAAAAAATATATACAGCTATGAATAAATTTAGCCAACCAGGTAAAAGAACTCTACAAGGAAAACTATAAAACATTGAAAAAAGAAATTAAAGATGAGACAAATAAAAAGACATCCCATACTCACAGACTGAAAGAATTAATATTATTAAAACGACTATACTGCTCAAAATAATCTACAGAGTCAATGGAAATATTATCAAATTACCAACATCTCTTTTCACAGAAATAGAACAAACAATCCTAAAATTTGTATGGAACCAAAAAAGAGCCTGCATAGCCAAAGCAAAACTAAGCAAAAAGAACAAATCTGGAAGCATCACACTACCTGATTTCAAACTATATTATAAGTCCATAGTCACCAAAACAGCATAGTACTTATATAAAAATAGGTACACAGACCAACGGAACAGAATAGAGAACGCAGAAATAAACCCAAATACTTAGAGCCAACTAATCTTTGACAAAGCAAACAAAAACATAAAGTGGGGAAAGGACATTCTTTTCAACAAATGGTGCTGGGATAATTGGCTAGTGACATGTAGGAGAATGAAACTGGGTCCTCATCTCTCACCTTATACAAAAATCAACTCAAGATGGATTAAACAGTTAAATCTAAGACCTGAGACTATAAAAATTATAGAAGGTAACGTTGGAAAAACCCTTCTAGACATTGGCTTAGGCAAGGATTTCATGAGCAAGAACCCGAAAGCAAATGCAATAAAAACAAAGATAAATATCTGGGACTTGATTAAACTAAAGAGCTTTTCCATGGCAAAAGGAACAGTCAGCAGAGTAAACAGAAACTTACAGAGTAGGAGAAAATCTTCATAATCTATACATCTGAAAAAGGACTAATATCCACATCTACAACAAATTCAAACAAATGATTAAGAAAAAAAAATCCCATAAAAACGTGGGCTAAGGACATGAACAGGCAATTATCAAAAGAAGATATACAAATGGCCAACAGATATATGAATAAATGCTCAACATCACTAATGATAAGGGAAACGCTAATCAAAACCACAATGCAATATGACCTTACTCCTGCAAGAATGGCCATAATCACAAAATCAAAACACAGGAGATGCTGGCATGGATGTGGTGAACAGGAAACACTTCTATACTGCCAGTAGGAATGTAAACTAGTACAGGCACTGTGGAAAACAGTGTGAAAATTCCTTAAATAACAAAAAGTATAACTACCACTTGATCCAGCAATCCCACTACTGGGTATCTACCCAAAGGAAAAGAAGTCATTATATGAAAAAGATACTTGCACACTTATGTTTACAGCAGCACAATCACAATTGCAAAATCATGGAACCAACCTGAATGCCCATCAATCAACAAGTGGATGAAGAAATTGTGATGTGTGTGTGTGTGTATATATATATATATATATATATATATATATATGGTGCATATATATGTGGTATATATATGGTGTATATATATGGTGTATATATATGTGGTATATATGTGGTATATATAGATGTGAGAGATATATATGTATATATATAGTGTATATATATATATGATGGAATACTACTCAGCCGTAAAAAGGAATAAATTAATGGCATTCACAGAGACCTGGGTGAGATTGGAGTCTATTATTCTACGTGAAGTAACTCCGGAATGGAAAACCAAACATTGTATGTTCTCACTGATATGTGAGAGCTAAGCTATGAGGACGCAAAGGCGTAAGAATGATACTTTGGTGACTTGGGGGGAAGGTTGGGAGAGAGGTGAGGGATATAAGACTACAAATGGGGTGCAGTGTACACTGCTCGGGTGATGGGTGCACCGAAATCTCACAAATTACCACTAAAGAACTTACTCATGTAACCAAACACCACCTGTACCACAATAACCTATAGAAAATTTTTTTAAAAATTCCTATCCCATAGTCAAAAAGATATGTATGTTTCTCCTTTAATATCTCATATAGAAGTATTTAATTCACTAGGAATCAATTTTTTCCATTTTATAATGTGTAGATAACCTTGATTTTCTATAAGCAGTGAGGCAGTTTTTCCAATACCATCTAGGACTAAGAAATTCTTATGTTTCCTCTTAATTTGTTGTGTGATGTCTATCCATTCTTCTTTCAGTGATATGTTTGTCTTTTTCAACACAAATAGCCCACTCTTAAATGTTTATTATTTTAACTTTCTAATGTATCTTAATGTCTAGTAAGGCAAATTATCTTTCTCTAATTTTTAAAATTTTCTCCGCTATTGATCAAACTTTATTCTTCCGTATAAATTTCAAAATCAGTTTGTCATACTGATTCAAGTAATGCTAAGAATCCTGTTGGGGTTTTATTGTTATTTAATTGAATTTATAGATTTATTAGAGCAAATTGACATCATATTGTGTTATGTTTTGCCATCCATGAACATCATGTCTATTTCATTTATGTAGTTCTCTTTCAATGTTCTGTAATAGTCTGAAGATATTCATTATAAAGGACGTGTGTGTTCTTGGTTTTGTCCATTACTATAAAATCCTATTAAATGTTATAATTTATAGATGGTAAATTTTTGTAGATAAATCTTATATCTGAAAACCTTGCTGAACCCTCATATTTGTTTAATTAATTCATTGATTCTTTTGGATTTTCTAAATAGAGAGTCATATCTACAAATAAGAATAATTTGAATTCTCTATCAACTGGCTAATAATTTACATCTAATTTTCATAGCTGCTGGTTTTACCTGGGGTTTTATGAATTATTTTGTTAATATTTTTTCATATTTATTTTTGTATATCATTAAACTTATTTTATACTCTTGATCCATCTGTAGTAATACTTCTGCTTCTGGTGATATATTTTGCTTGGTTTGTTGTGTCTCATTATTTTGGCTCGTGAGAATAGATTCTTTTTGGGCTCTAGGATTCTTTTCTAGAAAAAGTTTGGGGAAGTTAGAAGCCCACACCCTAGTCTCTGGCGAGGAGAGGGAAAGGGTTGATGCCTTGGATGGAGATGGTCAGACACAACAAAATTCCAGTTCATCACTCTGTCATTCAATAGCTCACCTACAGATCATCTAGGAGAAGCAGCCCTGGCAGGAGCCATCTACCTCGGCCAGGCTGAACTGTTTGGAAGTAAAAGGGTAAACGAATGAGTGTCCAAGAAATGTACTTACTTTCTTCAACTTCTCACCCTGCCACATTTTATACTTTCCTGATTTTACATCTCTAGACACCTGCATGAGAGGTTTGAGCCATTATTATAGATTGCCACAGGAATGGAACAGGGAATTATTGGCAGAAGGCAAGAGTGTGGGAAAGAGAAAAAAATCAAAAGGTTTCTCTTCAGTTCCTACTCCCAGAATGTCAGCCATGCTGTGCTCCAAGTGGCAGCCACCCGCTCAGGGTCTCTGGGTTATATAAAGTCAGAGGACAACTTTCACGTCATGGTTGATGTAAATAGCACTCTCTGGAGTTGGATCTAGCAACTCTAACCACTCTCTCCAGTCCCACATACAGCAGTTCAGAGGAATCATCCACTGACTCAGCTATTTCTAGTTTATTGTTGTTGCTGTTTCCTTGGCATTTCTCGTATCTATTTTTGTATACTATTAAACTTATTTTATATTCTTGGCCCATCTGTAGCAATACGTTTTGTTTCTACGTTTACATGTTCCTCCATAGCTTAGCCAGGGTTTAGAGAAGGAACAAGCAGCCCATGGTATTACATAATTTTGGCCGAACCCAAAATAACTGGGTTTCAGTTTTAATCCTGCTTTTGAAGCCAGGTATTTCTCTGTCTCTCTCTCTCTGCTACAGTATTACAATAGAAAGGACCTCCAGTGCTATAGTTAAAGAGTATTCGTAGTTCTCATTACTGTTTTCACCCTCACTTTAAATGGAATGTGCATACATTTTCTTCATTAAGTGTAATATTTGCTGCAAGTTTTGGCGGAATGACCTTGAGGAAATTCTCTCACGTTCTTCATGTGCAGTTTTAAAATCCTAAGTAGGTTTCAAAGTTTGTATAATATTTGGTGTCCTGTAGAATTTTTGTTTTTAATTCCTTATAATGATGAATTCCAGTGATAGGTTTTCTAAGTTTAATTGCCCTTCTATTTATGGGATAAGTCCTACATTATTATGGCTTTCTTTTTCCTAACCCTGGAGAATTAGGTTAGCTAAGATTTTTTTTTTAGTTTTGTTCTGTTTTCTGCAACAATACATAAGATAGGAATTATTTATTCCTTGACAATTTTTAACACTCAGGAAACCTTCTTAACCTGTCATCTTTATTTCCTTATTGCAATTTCCTCATTGTAATGTAGTTTATTCACATTTCCATTTATTCTTTTATCACTTTTGGAATTTTGTTTCCAGATATTTAGTTAGGTTTTACAAATTTATTTTAATTCGGTTGTGTATGATATTGTTTTTATGATCATAATTGATTTGTTCATATCAATTTCACTCTTCATTGCTTCGTTAAGATTTTAATTCTGCTTCTACATTTTTTGTTTCACTATAATTATTTTTTAATCTCACATTTTTTCTTATGTCACCAAATGATCTTTCATCTCAATCTATACTCTTTTTTTTTTTCTTTTTTTAAGATGGAGTCTCACTCTATTGACTAGGATAGAGTGCAGTGGCGTGATCTCAGCTCACTGCAACCTCTGCCTCCCGGGTTCAAGCGATTCTCCTGCATCAGCCTCCTGAGTAGGTGGGATTACAGGCACCCACCAACACATCTGGCTAGTTTTTGTATTTTTAGTAGAGAAGGGGTTTTGCCATGTTGGCCAGGCTGGTCTCAAACTCCTGACCTCAGGTGATCCGCCCGCCTTGGCCTCGCAAAATCCTGGGATTACAGGCATGAGCCACCATGCCTGGCCTCAACTATACTTATATTATGCCTTTCCATCTCTGTTTCATTGAGCTTGCTTAAATCTCATAGAGAGTTTAACATAGTTTCTTAAAATTATTATTATTTTTGTTTCCTGTGGCAAATGATTGTTAGAGATTGCCTTTTAATTGGAAGGATTTCATTTTCTTTCTGCTACAGTGCAATTTTTGTTGTTGTTCTTGCTATTATTTCCCCCAGTTTCTTCTTTTATTGCATTAGAAAAAATATCATTTTAGATTAAGTTCTGTTCTGCTTAGTTTTTTTGATGAACTTCGACAGCATGCTAGCTTTTTATTTTATGTCATTCACAATTTTTAAAATATAAAATTAATATTAGGCATTAGGTTATTAATCTTCAACAAATATTTTAATAAACATAAAGATTTACAAACATACTTTTAAAACTAGATATATTTATGTACAAGAGGTATGTATAGAGAAGTAAGTGACTCTCAATGGGCTAAGATAGAATGAAAAATGACTATATAGTGTGAAAAATTATTAATAATATACTAATAATTTAAAAATATTTGCAACAAAATTCTCATCACTTAAACTTCAAAACATATATCATAATCAAGATGATTTGCAGAAGCTAGACAATTTGAGATGGGAGATTTGACTGGAATGAAGTGTTAATTGAAGAAACAGTGAGAAATACTATTCTAAGCACTGCGTCTCAGGTCACAGAATACTAACTACTGATTATTCTTTGTCTAAGTTAATTTTGTTTTCTGTACATATTTCCTCTATGATTCAATTTATATTAATAAGCATTTACTGACAATCCATGTACCAGGTAATATGTTAAATATTGGAGGTGATACAAAGGCGAGTCAGTACAAATTCTTGCCCTTCATTTGCTTAAAATACTTTAAGTTAGATGAGCAGATTTTAAGAGCATAATCTCCTAATTCATACCACCTGTGTTTGCATCTTGATTCCAACCTTTACTAGCTGCATGAACTTGAGGAAGATGTTTGACATATTGGTGTCTCAGGGTCCACATCTGAATAATCATTTTAGGATTATTGTGAAGATCAAATGAGTAATCCAAGTAAAGCACTTAGAAGAGGTCTTAGCACATAATGTATTACGTGTAAATATTAGGCATTATTTTTATTAAAATGAAAACTTGATACAAGCAATTAAATTGAGTACCGTATAAAAAGTACAAAGAGCACCTTTCAGTTAGGCAATTTTATCTAGAAATTATACATTTTGGAGCAGTATTCATTTGCGAGTGTGTCTGACTTTTTAATAAGTATATAATACTATTTTGTCTTCAGTTTTTATACTGAAATGGGTATACACCTGACTTTGTAATACACTCCCTTCTAAAGTGTTAGGATTAAATAAGTATTAGTTAACACTGTTACTTAAGAAACTACTTCAGGGAAAAACCTATGCATTTATTTTCTCTCTTTGAGATGTTTACTTTAAAAAAATTTTCATTTCTTGGTCAGACAGTTAGGCAATGATTTAGAAAAAGTTAAATTTTGCAGACCTAAGAAGGCTTCTGATATAGGTAATTCCTATTCATTTTTTTCAGAAATAGCTCTACAGTTAAGAACGTATGACTTGTAATAGTTTAATTTATATCTGTGCCCTGCAGTTATCTCCCTGTATCACTTGAAATCTATCCTACTTAGTCTCATCAAATAAAAAGTATCCTTAGCTATAACAAAGGGAAAAAGCCTCAATCATTATTTAATAGATAGTCTACTAACTACTGGATAAAGTAGTTTTATTTAAACTCTGGGCACAAAACAATCGACCCCCACACCCACAAAAAAAAAAAAACCCAAACCACAAAAAAAATTGACAATATTCTCTGTTACAAAGCCTGTGACCTGGCTTATATTGGATTATTTGTTTTTAAAAAGTTCACGAAGATTAAGGTTGTGTAAAGATTTTTCTAAGACAAAAACTAAGTTCACTGCTAAGAGAACCTTCCTAACTTGTATCAAAACTCAGTTTATATTCCCACAGATGTCTAACAAGCTCTGTATATGGTCTTGGATTATAGACAGGGAAAAATCAATAGCCTGCTGTCTCAAAGGCACCGATATAGATTATGAATCACAGCCAGGAAGTTGTCAGTGATTTCAGCTGCCAACAGTGCTTCAGTAAAGATATTTGCTACCTCATATTCTTTTAATGTGAAGCTTTCATATATAGAACAGGTCACTTTTGGACAAAAACATAAGAGAATTTTAAGTAGAGCAATGAGAGCACACACATAGCTGTGCTCTGGATTGATCAAATAAAAGCTACACCTTCTCCACTTGCCCACATGCTGTGTGAAAACAAAGATCCACATAAATGTCCTGTGTTGCTAGTTATTAGTTCCTTCTCCACCTGGCTGTATCTACATATACATACACATGCAATGGCTTGGATGGACTAGGCCAAGCCCATCTAAATCACCTTTTATGCCTCTAATAAAAAGAGCTCACTGGTCTAAGTGAAGAAAGTGCAAAACAACACTCAACTTTTGAGTTGAAATAGGCTTCAGATTCTCAAGTCAATCTTCTCTCATTGGTCAATGAGAAAACTGAGTCTCAGAGATAATGCAGGTTACTCAGCCAGATCAGTCAAGGAAAAGGTGTTGGAGACAAGATGAGAACCTTCTAGTGAATCACATTTACTCAAGATAGGTCTACAATATTCTGAAAACCCATATGACAAACATTCCTCAAAGGTAAACACAATATTGTGTCTAAAACATTAGTAAATAGAGTCTAAAGAATATTTTAAGTGTTTTGAATTTAAGAATAAAAGTATTAAAGGTTTTTTCTCTATATATATTTATATATGTTTATATATGATATTATACCTATATTAATATATATGGTCAGCGTAAGATTTATGGCAAAAATTTTAAGCATTCCTCATGTATTTTTTGGAAAAGTGACTAAAAAAAGGTGTGAAAAAATTTAGTAACAGTCAAATGAACAGACTGGAACAGTGAATATATGAGATTGTCATTCTGTTACATGCCTCTTAACCTTTATGTGCATCAATTTCCTCATTTATAAAATGAGCATAATTAATATCTTGATACAATACCAAGAGGATTAAATTTAATTTATGCAAATCATATAGTATACTTTTTAGCACTTAGCATTTAGGTAGTCAATACCTGGTTGTTCCTTTTATGACCTGATTTGTTTCAAGAAAAAAAAAAAAAGAGTCTGAATCAAATGTGCCAGAAAAGAACCAAATGCAGTGACGTGGCGAAAGTCAGAGATCTACACTAGGCTTTAATTGAAAAATTACTTAGAAGATGGGAGATAATAAAAATCTGTTCCTTTGATAACTTATGGGAGAATTAGAGAAGATAATGCTGTTCCCATTTTTAGAAAAAGGAAGAAAAGTTGATTCTGTAAATTAGAGCAGTTCAGTGTGAAAAATTGTGAAGATAATAGAATAATCAGCAATCAATCTAGTGATCTTCTAGAATACTCTCAGGCACAACACATATCTTTGCAAAGAACATATCTCACAGACAGTTTACATAGGCAAAAGGGGCATATAAGATATAATATATATGTGTGTATGATTTTAAGAAGGTTCTCAATTCAATATCATGTGATATTCTGATTAACAAGGACACCTCTGGAGCATGTTCCTTTCAGTTCTTAGATGATTCATAAACATAACTTGGAGGCCAAAGCCAAAAAAATGGCTTAGGAAAAACTTGGGCTACCATGAATGTTACTTTAAGAGTGTCCTCTGACATCAAATGCCGTTAAAAAATGATCTACTTAGTATTTCAATTATATTGTAGAAAACAAGAATTCTCCAATTAAGATATAAGCAGGAAGAAATAAAACAGGAGAAAAGAAGCACAAACTCCAGAACAAATGCAGATTTGGCAAGGACTGGTTGGACATGAAGGTTAACCTGCTTTAAACACATCAAAAGATGAATCTTACGAGAATCAGTCAGATAAAAATGTTAATGTTCTTTTAATTATGTGTTCTGTTATGTTCACTGCGCTAAAGTCACACAAAAAAATGTTGGAGATCATTCACAGAAGAAAAGCAGAGGTGTTTAAAGGGAGAAAATTGATTCCATGAAAAGTAAATAAATAGGGATGTCAAATTAGATAAGATCAAAGCTAAAGGATAATTTATTTATTTGTCTTTAATGTGGGATAGTGTTATTTCTGGAGTGTAATGTACTGTTCTTGACTGGGTGCAGTGGCTCATGCCTGTGATCCTACCACTTTGGGAAGCCCAGGCAAGAGGATCTTTTGAGGTCATGTGTTTGAGACCAGCCTTTGTAACACAGTGAGATCCTGTCTCAACTAAAAACAGCAAGGCATGGTGGTGCACACCTCCCAGCTACTTGGGAGGCGGGAGGTGAGAGGATCACTTGAGTAGATTAAGGCTGCAGTGAGCTATGATCATGTCACAGTACTCCAGCCTGGGTGTCTTGTCTCCAAAATAAATAGATACACACATAAATAATAATATACTGTTACTTTTACAGAGGGCCAAATATTACATTTGACCCCGTGAGAGTAAGGACAGTCCACACACTCACTACTGCATCCTCTGACAATGTCTCACTGCCTGTACTCCATTAGTGTTTAGGGATAAGTGAAACAGAAAATCATAAGCTTAATTAATGTTCACCAGCCTTGGCTTGCCTACATTTCAGAGGGTTGTTTTCCTGTGTTGCTCCTGAATAAACTTTGTACTCCCAGATAGTGGGCTCCCAACGTCCTTACTCCTGCTGCATACCAACCTAACAGCTCAGCTCGCCTGCACCTGGAAAATTTTTCTCTGCTTACTCAGTGAATCAGGAACAATAAACTGCACCATCTGTGAGGATGCAACCGTGCCTTCTTCAATGACATCTGCCATCCAGCCCCGAGGTGCCTCAAGTTAGTCCCCTCTTGGGTATTATTCTGCCCTAAGGTACCTGTGATGGTTAATTTTATGTGTCAACCTGACCGGGCTAAGGGATACCCAGAAAAGTGGTAAAAAACAAAACAAAACAAAACAAAAAAATATTCCTACCGGGGATGTCTGGGACGGTGTTTCTAGAAGAGATTAGCATTTGAAGGAGTAGACTGTGTAAAGAAGATCTGCCCTCACCGGTGTGGGTGAGCACCACTCAATCCATTGAGGATCCATATAAGACAAAAATGTGAAGGAAAGGTGAATTCACTCTTTTCCTTGAGCTGGAGAGTACATCTTCTGCCCTCAGACATCAGCACACCTGGTTCTCAGGCCTTCAGACTTGGACTGGGACTTGCACCATTGACCCCCAGTCCTTGGACATTCAGAATTCAACTGGAATTGCACCACTGGCTTTCCTGGCTGTCCAGCTTGCAGAGGGCAGATTGTGGGACTTCCTAGCCTCCATAGGCTCTTGAGCCAATATCTTACAATAAATCTCTTACTATCCTATCCTATCCTTTCTGTTTCTCTGGAGAACCCTGACTAACACAATACCCTTTAGAGTTCCCATTACATCTTTATAGTTACAGCTTTATCGTAAGTTTAGTTTTCTTTATATTAAACTTCCCCGATTCAAATTACTATGTACTTCGATCTCCTAATGGTACCCAGACTTTTAGTTTTCCTCTTTTCTGAGTCTTTATTTTTAAAATATGTTTCTCATACACACTACATTGCTCAGTTTGATTTACTTTTTAATTTTTCAGTTGAAGCTTTTTGTCCCTTTAAATGGATTGTGATTACTGTTATATATGTCTGGATTTATTTCCCTCATCTATCTTATCTTGTGCTTTCTGTTTTTTCTACTTCCCCTCCTTCTTCCTCCATCTCTCTCTTCCTCCTTTCTTTTTTACTTCCTCTTTCTTTGTCTTTTCCTTACCTGTTAGAAATTTATATGCTTTAGTCTACTTTCTTCTTAGAATGTTTAGCATGTATATTTAAATTAATATAATCTCATCAATATCTTTACTCTCCTTCTGAAAAAATGTTTTGCTCATATTAAATCTCTTCTGAATTGTTTGCTATGGTTGTCAAGATTCTATCATAATTATTTAAGCTTACAAATTAGGCATAATCATTATCACTTAATCAGCCATATAATTTGGGCTCATCGGAAAATTTATAATTTAATTTTTCTTACCCTTTCTTCTAACGTTTTTACAGATTTCCTTTGAGGACCATTTTTCTTTCTTTTTCTGAAGTGTATCCATTAGATTTTTCTTTTAGTGAATGTCTGTTCTTAATGAATTTATTCTGCTTTTTCCCCTTTGATAATCGCTTCACTTTTTCCTTAAAATATAATTTTTGAAGTTATAAAATACTGTGTTTACTGCTGTTTTTATGAGACTTTCAAGACATTTTGTGTATTTATTAATTTTATTTATTTTCTTAAAGATTTTCCAGTTTTTATTTCCTCCATTTTTGCCTTGAGAATTCCACTCTCACTCTAATTAATGTTCATTTGTAGGTAATTTTTTTCTGACTACTTTTGAAACGTTATTTTTTGCCTTTGGAGGTTTGTAGATTCACTAAAATGTGAATATCATTTTATCTTGGAATTTTTAGCTCCTTTAATCTAAATGTTAATATCTATATTAGTCAGGGTTCTCTAGAGAAGACATTTAGTAAGATGTATAAGAGCAAGTGTGTGTATGCCTGTGTGTGTGTGTGCGTGTGTGCATGCGGAGAGAGGGATTTAGAGAGAGATTTATTTTAAGCAATTGGCCCACACAATTTTGGGGACTGGAAAGTCCAAACTCTGTAGGGCGGGCTGGCAGGCTGGAGACCCAGGAAACTGTTGTCATTGAAGCTGGAGTCCAAAGGCAGTCAGGAAGCAGAATTCCACTTCCACAGTGGTCCTCAGTTTTTTCTGTGATGCTTTTCTACTGATTGGATGCAGCTCATCCACATTATGGACGGTAACCTGCTTTGCTCCAAGTATACCGAGTTAAATATTAAGCACATCCAACAAATACCTTCATGGTAACATCTAGATTGCTGTTTCAGAGAACATCTGGGCATGATAGCCTAGCCAAGTTGACACATAAAATTAACCTTCATGGTATCTTTTATCAATTCTGGTGAAAATACAGGCAATATTTATTTCTATATTTCATTTGACTATTCTCTTTATTGTTCTCTTCTGAATATAACAAAAATGCATATTGGATTTTATTTTCTATCCTTTATATCTCTTATCTCTCAACATTTTCATGTTTGTGTTACATTCGGGAAGTTTCAAATCTTTTCTCAGTTTGTTAATCACCTCTCCATCAGTCACATGGTACAACCAAAGAAACAGAACAAGTAGGAGATATGTGCTAAGAGACTTATTGCAGAGAGTTGGTTTATGAGATGCTGGGTCTAGCAAGGAAAGTTCAAGTACACAGGGCAGGCTTTTAGGAAGGTCAGGTTGAAACTCCAGTCATATGCTCCAGCTTCTGTCCCACAAGCAGAATTTCTTTTCCTTCAAGGAAACCTCAGATCTGCTCTTAAAATCTTTCATGTGACTTACTCAGGTGCATCCAGATTGTCCAGAAAAATCTCCATTACTTCATGGCAACTGATTACAGACTTCAGTCACATCTACAAAATACCTTCGTAACAACACGCCTAGATTGCTACTTGATTGAATAATTGGGGATGACTAGCCAAGCTGACACGTAAAACTAGCCAAGCTGACATAGAAAAATCCTTGTTACTTCATGGCAACTGATTATAGACTTTTGTCACATCTGCAAAATACCTTCACAACAACATACCTTGATTAAATAATTGGGGATGACTAGCCAAATTGACACATAAAACTGACCATCACAATCTCCTAAAGAGTGTCTAATTTGTTTTCTAATGTAAAAATTTGGTTTTTAATTTCAATTATTATATTTTTCCAGATGCTCTACTTAGTTCTTTTTAAAAAATATCCAGGTTGCTCTTGGTGATATCTTGTACTTTACTTCTGAATTCCTTCTTTTATTTTTAAAGTATTTGACAAACATTCATTTTACATCGTGAATGTGATCATACCAAAATATGCAATTTTCATGGGCCTTGTTTCTTCTGGTTGTTGTTTCTGCTGGCTTTTGTTCTTGATGGCTTGATTTCTTGTGAGGAGTGTGGTGTGTGTGTGTGTGTGTGTGTGTGTGTGTGTATGTGAGAGACAGTGGGAGAGAGAGAGAGCACTCATGCTGCTTTTTTTTATCTGTTCAAATTCTAAGATTATGCAGATTAAAATATACTCACCAAGGGATAATTTGACTTTACTTTTGCTAGGTGATTGGTGACACTCCAAGCCTGTGACCACGTTACACTAAATTTTGGCTTGAGCTCCAAAGGGGATGTACATTCTGGTCCTCAGGTCACATAAACGCTGGGTTTTGTTTAGGAATTCTCATAAGTTTCTTTCTCCATCAGCCCTCTTAGCTATGACAAAGACCAAAATAATCAACTCTTTGTCTTTGAAGTGAATGTTTTACTACTGTATCTACTAAGAGTATCTTAGCTTTATACTTGGTCTCTATCTTGACTTCCAACTTGAATAGGCCCCAAATTTGTCTTTTGTCTCCTAATGCTTGTTGGTCATTAAACCCAGATTTAGGCTTTGAGAGTAGAGCAGGATTTTTAGAGTGTACTCTTTTGCGATGACAAATCTTTATTGTTTCCCATTTTAATTGTTTCTCTTACTTTACTGATAGCTCAGCCATGCTTTTAAAGAAATGTTTCTTATATTTTAGGCAGTCTTTTAGGTGTTCTGCTCTAGAAAACATTTTTTTCCTGCAAAATCTAGTCAACCATATGACTGGAAATGGAAGTATCTCATTCTCTTTTTCACATGTTTTCATCAGAATTTCATTCCCATTGCTCTACAGAAACTTCTTTTTTCTAGGTCAACAATGACATCCACTTGCCAGATCTTATATTCATCTTGCTGGGCTCACATAGTTTGACCTGAGCAGGACTTGACAGTTTGATCTCTTTCTTCTTCTTAGGAAAGTTTCTTTACTTTGCTTCTGTTCACTATGTTTTTAAGTAAACTATACAGTTTACTTCCTGTGTCACATGTTTGGTGTCACTTTCCTGAATCTGTCTCTTTTATCAGGACTCAGCCCTCAAACTCTATCTCTTCTTAATTTATACTCTTGATAATTGCATTTGCCTGAACTCTCATCCTGACCTTCCAGATTTGTAGATTTCTGCCTGAGGACTAATGAGATCTCAACAGAGCAGGTGTAAAATAGAAATTTTGATTTTTGTTCCTCAAATTTGGCCCTCTTAACTTGCCTCAAACTCACTAAATAGCACTATCATCCTTCTAGTTGTTAAGCCAAAACTCTAGACCTAGTTCTTAATCCTGCTCTTTCCTTTATACCTTACATTCCATTAGCCGCAGTCTTCTTACTTCACTTTTGTAATATATGCCGAGTCCAACCACTTCTCACCATCATTCTCTCTTAAATGAGTAACTGCAGTAGATTTCTTACTGTTCTCCCAGCTCTCATCCTTGCCCCATGTACTATCTGTTCGTAACACAACTACCAGAGAGATCGTTTAAAAATATAAATAAGGGCCAGTCGTGGTGGTTCACACCTGTAATCCCAGCACTTTGGGAGGCTGAGGTGGGCAGATCACAAGGTCAAGGGATCGAGATCATCTGGCCAACATGGTGAAACCCCATCTCTATTAAAAATACAAAAACTAGATGGGCGTGGTGGTGTGTGCCTGTAGTCCCAGCTATTCGGGAGGCTGAGGCAGGAGAATAGCTTGAACCCAGGAGGTGGAGGTTGCAGTTTGCTGAGATCGCGTCACTGCACTGTTGCTTGGTGACAGAGCGAGACTCCATCTCACGATTTTATCATTATGTTCAATGTACTCCAATGGCTTCTCATCTTATTCAGAGTAAAGGCAAATTGCTTGTAATGGCCTAAAATACTCTAAACACTCTTTCACTTCTTTCTGACTTCTACCACTCTTAATCTACTTTCTGGACTCTGTTCTGTTTTTTTATTCTATGTGTCTATACTTGTGCAAACACCCCACTGTCTTTTTTTTTTAACTGTAGATTACTAATTAATGAAAAATCCACAAAATTTGTTCTTTCATATTGACTTACTATCTTCTTGGCTTGTTCATATACATCTTAGAATAAGCTTGTTGATTTATACACACACACACACACACACACACACACACACTTTCATACCTGCTGAGATTTAAACTGAGATTGAACTGAATCTGTAGCTCATTTTAAGGAGATGACATCACTGCAGTATTAAGAGTTTTATGCAATGTTTTTGCATTATTAAGAGACTCTGTTTTTCTGTTGGCAAATACTACTTTTATCCTGAATAAATATTAACTACTATTATCAAATGTCTTTTCAGCACCTATGATGATGGTGCCATTTTTATTCTTTGTTTCTCTGACATTAGTACACATTAATAGGGTTTCTTATGTTGTTTCCTCATTATCTAACTAGACTAGACCCTACTTGGTTATGTTTTTATTACTTGACTAACAACACTCCGGATATGCTTTGCTAGTTTTTCATTACGAATATTCTTAAATGAGTTCTGTCTTTAGGTTTTTCTGCCTGTTTTTGCTAATGGGTTACGTTGTCTTCTAAAAACAAATTAACACAATTTTCTAATTTTTCTATGCCCTGGAACCATTTCTAGGAGACAATTTTTTGTTTCTCATGGATTTAGAAGAAATTATAATACCAAATGAATCTGAAAACTTTCCTTGGGAAATCTGGAATATCAATTATGAAATATATTTTTTTATTATTTATTCTGTTAAACCACTAAGCATTGGGAAATCATTTTTGTTAATTTATATATTCTTAGAATACTGTATTTCACAAAGCTTTTAAAAAGTATTAGCATAGGCATTTCTTTCTTTTTTTTATTTTGCTTTTTTGTTTGTTTTGTTTTTGTTTTT
Source organism: Gorilla gorilla gorilla (assembly GCF_029281585.2). Classification (NCBI taxonomy): domain Eukaryota; kingdom Metazoa; phylum Chordata; class Mammalia; order Primates; family Hominidae; genus Gorilla; species Gorilla gorilla. Next base: position 44,071,401 of record NC_073231.2, read on the forward strand.
GTTTTTGTTTTTTTTAATTATACTTTAAGTTTTAGGGTACATGTACACAATGTGCAGGTTAGTTACATATGTATACATGTGCCATGCTGGTGCACTGCACCCAGTAACTCGTCATCTAGCATTAGGTATATCTCCCAGTGCTATCCCTCCCCCCTCCCCCCACCCCACAACAGTCCCCAGAGTGTGATATTCCCCTTCCTGTATCCATGTGATCTCATTGTTCAATTCCCACCTATGAGTGAGAATATGCGGTGTTTGGTTTTTTGTTCTTGCGATAGTTTACTGAGAATGATGTTTTCCAATTTCATCCATGTCCCTACAAAGGACATGAACTCATCATTTTTTATGGCTGCATAGTATTCCATGGTGTATATGTGCCACATTTTCTTAATCCAGTCTATCATTGTTGGACATTTGGGTTGGTTCCAAGTCTTTGCTATTGTGAATAATGCCACAATAAACATACGTGTGCATGTGTCTTTATAGCAGCATGATTTATAGTCCTTTGGGTATCTACCCAGTAATGGGATGCCTGGGGAAAATGGTATTTCCAGTTCTAGATCCCTGAGGAATCGCCACACTGACTTCCACAATGGTTGAACTAGTTTACAGTCCCACCAACAGTGTAAAAGTGTTCCTAGTTCTCCACATCCTCTCCAGCACCTGTTGTTTCCTGACTTTTTAATGATTGCCATTCTAACAAGTGTGAGATGGTATCTCATTGTGGTTTTGATTTGCATTTCTCTGATGGCCAGTGATGATGAGCATTTTTTCATGTGTTTTTTGGCTGCATAAATGTCTTCTTTTGAGAAGTGTCTGTTCATGTCCTTCGCCCACTTTTTGATGGGGTTGTTTTTTTCTTGTAAATTTGTTTGAGTTCATTGTAGGTTCTGGATATTAGCCCTTTGTCAGATGAGTAGGTTGTGAAAATTTTCTCCCATTTTGTAGGTTGCCTGTTCACTCTGATGGTAGTTTCTTTTGCTGTGCAGAAGCTCTTTAGTTGAATTAGATCCCATTTGTCAATTTTGTCTTTTGTTGCCGTTGCTTTTGGTGTTTTAGACATGAAGTCCTTGCCCATGCCTATGTCCTGAATGGTAATGCCTAGGTTTTCTTCTAGGGTGTTTATGGTTTTAGGTATAACGTTTAAGTCTTTAATCCATCTTGAGTTGATTTTTGTATAAGGTGTAAGGAAGGGATCCAGTTTCAGCTTTCTACATATGGCTAGCCAGTTTTCCCAGCACCATTTATTAAACAGGGAATCCTTTCCCCATTGCTTGTTTTTCTCAGGTTTGTCAAAGATCAGACAGTTGTAGATATGCAGCGTTCTTTCTGAGGGCTCTGTTCTGTTCCATTGATCTGTATCTCTGTTTTGGTACCAGTACCATGCTGTTTTGGTTACTGTAGCCTTGTAGTGTAGTTTGAAGTCAGGTAATGTGATGCCTCCAGCTTTGTTCTTTTGGCTTAGGATTGACTTGGTGATGCGGGCTCTTTTTTGGTTCCATATGAACTTTAAAGTAGTTTTTTCCAATTCTGTGAAGAAAGGCATTGGTAGCTTGATGGGGATGGCATTGAATCTGTAAATTACCTTGGGCAGTATGGCCATTTTCACGATATTGATTCTTCCTACCCATGAGCATGGAATGTTCTTCCATTTGTTTGTATCCTCTTTGATTTCCTTGAGCAGTGGTTTGCAGTTCTCCTTGAAGAGGTCCTTCACATCCCTTGTAAGTTGGATTCCTAGGTATTTTATTCTCTTTGAAGCAATTGTGAATGGGAGCTCACTCATGATTTGGCTCTCTGTTTGTCTGTTGTTGGTGTATAAGAATGCTTGTGACTTTTGTACATTGATTTTGTATCCTGAGACTTTGCTGAAGTTGCTTATCAGCTTAAGGAGATTTTGGGCTGAGACAATGGGGTTTTCTAGATATACAATAATGTCATCTGCAAACAGGGACAATTTGACTTCCTCTTTTCCTAATTGAATACCCTTTATTTCCTTCTCCTGCCTAATTGCCCTGGCCAGAACTTCCAACACTATGTTGAATAGGAGTGGTGAGAGAGGGCATCCCTGTCTTGTGTCAGTTTTCAAAGTGAATGCTTCCAGTTTTTGCCCATTCAGTATGATATTGGCTGTGGGTGTGTCGTAGATAGCTCTTATTATTTTGAAATACGTCCCATCAATACCTAATTTATTGAGAGTTTTTAGCATGAAGGCTTGTTGAATTTTGTCAAAGGCTTTTTCTGCATCTATTGAGATAATCATGTGGTTTTTGTCTTTGGTTCTGTTTATATGCTGGATTACATTTATTGATTTGCGTATATTGAACCAGCCTTGCATCCCAGGGATGAAGCCCACTTGATCATGGTGGATAAGCTTTTTGATGTGCTGCTGGATTCGTTTTGCTGGTGTTTTATTGAGGATTTTTGCATCAATGTTCATCAAGGATATTGGTCTAAAATTCTCTTTTTTTGTTGTGTCTCTGCCTGGCTTTGGTATCAGAATGATGCTGGCCTCATAAAATAAGTTAGGGAGGATTCCCTCTTTTTCTATTGATTGAAATAGTTTCAGAAGGAATGGTACCAGTTCCTCCTTGTACCTCTGGTAGAATTCAGCTGTGAATCCATCTGGTCCTGTACTCTTTTTGGTTGGTAAGCTGTTTATTGTTGCCACAATTTCAGATCCTGTTATTGGTCTATTCAGAGATTCAACTTCTTCCTGGTTTAGTCTTGGGAGAGTGCATGTGTTGAGGAATTTATCTGTTTCTTCTAGATTTTCTAGTTTATTTGCGTAGAGGTGTTTGTAGTATTCTCTGATGGTAGTTTGTATTTTTGTGGGATTGGTGGTGATATCCCCTTTTTCATTTTTTATTGTGTCTATTTGATTCTTCTCTCTTTTTTTCTTTATTAGTCTTGCTAGCGGTCTATCAATTTTGTTGACCCTTTCAAAAAACCAGCTCCTGGATTCATTAATTTTTTGAAGGGTTTTTTGTGTCTCTATTTCCTTCAGTTCTGCTCTGATTTTAGTTATTTCTTGCCTTCTGCTAGCTTTTGAAAGTGTTTGCTCTTGCTTTTCTAGTTCTTTTAATTGTGATGTTAGGGTGTCAATTTTGGATCTTTCCTGCTTTCTCTTGTGGGCATTTAGTGCTATAAATTTCCCTCTACACACTGCTTTGAATGTGTCCCAGAGATTCTGGTATGTTGTGTCTTTGTTCTCATTGGTTTCAAAGAACATCTTTATTTCTGCCTTCATTTCATTATGTACCCAGTAGTCATTCAGGAGCAGGTTGTTCAGTTTCCATGTAGTTGAGCGGTTTTGAGTGAGATTCTTAATCCTGAGTTCTAGTTTGATTGCACTGTGGTCTGAGAGATAGTTTGTTATAATTTCTGTTCTTTTACATTTGCTCAGGAGAGCTTTACTTCCAAGTATGTGGTCAATTTTGGAATAGGTGTGGTGTGGTGCTGAAAAAAATGTATATTCTGTTGATTTGGGGGTAGAGTTCTGTAGATGTCTATTAGGTCCGCTTGGTGCAGAGCTGAGTTCAATTCCTGGGTATCCTTGTTGACTTTCTGTCTCATTGATCCGTCTAATGTTGACAGTGGGGTGTTCAAGTCTCCCATTATTATTGTGTGGGAGTCTAAGTCTCTTTGTAGGTCACTAAGGACTTGCTTTTTGAATCTGGGTGCTCCTGTATTGGGTGCATGTATATTTAGGATAGTTAGTTCTTCTTGTTGAATTGATCCCTTTACCATTATGTAATGGCCTTCTTTGTCTCTTTTGATCTTTGTTGGTTTAAAGTCTGTTTTATCAGAGACTAGGATTGCAACCCCTGCCTTTTTTTGTTTTCCATTTGCTTGGTAGATCTTCCTCCATCCTTTTATTTTGAGCCTATGTGTGTCTCTGCACATGTGATGGGTTTCCTGAATACAGCACACTGATGGGTCTTGACTCTTTATCCAATTTGCCAGTCTGTGTCTTTTAATTGGAGCATTTAGTCCATTTACATTTAAAGTTAATATTATTATGTGTGAATTTGATCCTGTCATTATGATGTTAGCTGGTTATTTTGCTCATTAGTTGATGCAGTTTCTTCCTAGTCTTGATGGTCTTTACATTTTGTCATGTTTTTGCAGTGGCTGGTACCGGTTATTCCTTTCCATGTTTAGTGCTTCCTTCAGGAGCTCTTTTAGGGCAGGCCTGGTGTGACAAAATCTCTCAGCATTTCCTTGTGTGTAAAGTATTTTATTTCTCCTTTGCTTATGAAGCTTAGTTTGGCTGGATATGAAATTCTGGGCTGAAAATTCTTTTCTTTAAGAATGTTGAATATTGGCCCTCACTCTCTTTTGGCTTGTAGAGTTTCTGCCGACAGATCCACTGTTAGTCTGATGGGCTTCCCTTTGAGGGTAACCCGACCTTTCTCTCTGGCTGCCCTTAACATTTTTTCCTTCATTTCAACTTTGGTGAATCTGACAATTATGTGTCTTGGAGTTGCTCTTCTCGAGGAGTATCTTTGTGGAGTTCTCCATATTTCCTGAATCTGAACGTTGGCCTGCCTTGATAGATTGGGGAAGTTCTCCTGGATAATATCCTGCAGAGTGTTTTCCAACTTGGTTCCATTCTCCCCATCACTTTCAGGGACACCAATCAGACGTAGATTTGGTCTTTTCACATAGTCCCATATTTCTTGGAGGCTTTGCTCATTTCTTTTTATTCTTTTTTCTCTAAACTTCCCTTCTCACTTCATTTCATTCATTTCATCTTCCATCGATGATACCCTTTCTTCCAGTTGATCGCATCGGCTCCTGAGGCTTCTGCATTCTTCTTGTAGTTCTCCAGCCTTGGTTTTCAGCTCCGTCAGTTCCTTTAAGCACTTCTCTGTATTGATTATTCTAGTTATACATTCTTCTAAATTTTTTTCAAAGTTTTCAACTGCTTTGCCTTAGGTTTGAATGTCCTCCCGTAGCTCAGAGTAATTTGATCCTCTGAAGCCTTCTTCTCTCAGCTCGTCAGTCATTCTCCATCCAGCTTTGTTCCGTTGCTGGTGAGGAACTGCGTTCCTTTGGAGGAGGAGAGGCGCTCTGCTTTTTAGAGTTTCCAGTTTTTCTGTTCTGTTTTTTCCCCATCTTTGTGGTTTTATCTACTTTTGGTCTTTGATGATGGTGATGTACACATGGGTTTTTGGTGTGGATGTCCTTTCTGTTTGTTAGTTTTCCTTCTAACAGACAGGACCCTCAGCTGCAGGTCTGTTGGAATACCCTGCCGTGTGAGGTGTCAGTGTGCCCCTGCTGGGGGTTGCCTCCCAGTTAGGCTGCTCAGGGGTCAGGGGTCAGGGACCCACTTGAGGGGGCAGTCAGCCCGTTCTCAGATCTCCAGCTGCATGCTGGGAGAACCACTGCTCTCTTCAAAGCTGTCAGACAGGGACATTTAAGTCTGCAGACGTTACTGCTGTCTTTTTGTTTGTCTGTGCCCTGCCCCCAGAGGTGGAGCCTACAGAGGCAGGCCGGCCTCCTTGAGCTGTGGTGGGCTCCACCCAGTTGGAGCTTCCCAGCTGCTTTGTTTACCTAATCAAGCCTGGGCAATAGCGGGCGCCCCTCCCCCAGCCTCGCTGCCGCCTTGCAGTTTGATCTCAGACTGCTGTGCTAGCAGTCAGCGAGACTCCGTGGGCTTAGGACCCTCCGAGCCAGGTGCGGGTTATAATCTCGTGGTGCGCCGTTTTTTAAGCCCGTCGGAAAAGCGCAGTATTCGGGTGGGAGTGACCCGATTTTCCAGGTGCCGTCTGTCACCCCTCTCTTTGACTCGGAAAGTGAACTCCCTGACCCCTTGCACTTCCCAAGTGAGGCAATGCCTCGCCCTGTTTCGGCTCGCGCACAGTGCGTACACCCACTGACCTGCGCCCACTGTCTGGCACTCCCTAGTGAGATGAACCTGGTACCTCAGATGGAAATGCAGAAATCACCGTCTTCTGCGTTGCTTACGCTGGGAGCTGTAGACTGGAGCTGTTCCTATTCGGCCATCTTGGCTCCTCCCGGCATTTCTTTCTTATGTTTCCATATTTCTGTTTATTTTCCCTTACTTATTTTTAGCCTTTTTAAATTTATGTGTCTTATGTATTTTTCTTTGTTTCTTTTTTTTGCTTAAATATACTACTTAGAGGCTTCTCAACCATGTTGTGCTTTCCTATTGTTTTAATAATGTGGTTATTTTAAAATTTATTTATTTATTTAAAAATATATCAATTTCTGCCATAATTCTCATTTGTTCATTTTTTCTATGGCTAATTTTATGTTTTTAATTTTTTAAAAATATAGTCTAACTCAGCAATTTATTGCTTAAGAATAAAAAAATAAAAGGCTCAAAAGTTCAGCTTTCACATCACTGATTCAGTTTTTACAGTATGGATTCCTCTCTTTACTGCTTTCAAAGCAGTTTTAAAATTAGTTATTGTATCTTGAGTTTCCTTTCATTTTTTCCTTATCTCGTTCAGCTCCTTTTGCCCTTCTGTCTGGCTCCCAGCTAGCTCCATTTTATATCTCAGTCTGTTGTCTTATCCTCTCATCTTTCATCTCTTGTTTCATGGTGTTCAATTCTTTTCTTTTTACTGCAAGACAAAGCAGGCACTTTTTAAAATCTACTTCTTTATTCTGTAGGTTGGGAAAAACTTTTTAAGTAGGTTTTTTTCTCTGATTCTGATGGGCTGAGCTCACCTTATCTTATTGTGTGTACTCTTTTTATATGCTATGTGTTATGATTTTTTCCTCTTTACCCACACACAAATGGTGGCATGATTATCAATAACCAATATGTCCAAAATCAAGTGCGTATATTAACCTTTTCTCCTCAAAGTCTAGTTGGTATCAGTGCCCACTGTAGCCGGCAGCAGGCCTGCTGATACAGAGAAAAGCCCAATTATGCTGAGGTGGGGAGAAAGCAGCTGTCGATGCCCACTGTGTTTTCTACTTGGAGATGCTTCTGGAATTCTCTATGAATTACTTTCTAATATTCTTATTCTTACTGGAGAAAGGGATTCCAAGGCAAGTGTTCTGTGGCTACCCCTCTTTCTAGATCTTGCCTCTAGCAATCAGGTTCATTTGTTGCATCCAAATATTCCTCTCTTGTCTTTCTGCTTTTACTTTGTTTGTTGTTGTTGTTATTTCAAAATTTTCATTTGAACTCTATCTAGAAAATATCCATCTGAAATTCCTCTGTGTTATTTTTAGGTAAATTGTACTTTCTATTAATCCTGGATCCTGAGGCATGATATCTCTAATTTTTCTACCATTTAAATAATTTTAGAAGGAATTTAGAATAGGATAAGGTAGCACGCTGTGTTCATTATGAATCTTCAGCTAGTATCTGAAAGTTATGTTTATATAAATGTTTATTTTTTGCTGAGAACACATGTCCATGAATGAATGTGATTGAAATTGTAACACCTCATAATGTTGAATTATTAAAAGATATAGACACTGTATATTATTAAATTACACATATGTCTTAGTCTGGGTTGCCCAGAGAGAGACAGAACCAAAGGGAAATATATTTTTATACACAATGTTAAAATATATAAATATGTATGCAATGTTATATATATGTATAAATATTAAATGTGTAAATATATACACATAATATATATGCTTGTAAATAAATTTATTATATGGCATTGTCTCATGAAATTGTAGAGGCTGAGTAGTCTCAAGATCTGAAGACAGCAGAAACCTGGGAAAGTTAATGATATAAGTTGTTATATTCCAAGTGTGAGTCTGAAGACAAGGGAAGACCAACGTCCAAGCTTGAAGACAGTCAGATAGAGTGAGTAAACTCTCCCTTACTTTGCTTTTTGTTCTACAGAGGCTTTCAGCTGAGTGGATGATGCCCATCCACATCGGGGAGGGCAATCTGCTTTACTCAGACCACCAATTCAAATGTTAATCTCCCCCAGAAACACCCCCATAGACACAACCAGAATAATGCTTCACTAAATATATAGGCACCCTGTGGTGCAGTCAAGTTGGCACATTAAAATTAACCATTACACAATGTTTTACTTCTGGTTTCATGAATTTTCACTATTCACACTCTGGAACTATCAAAGGTAGGAGCTCCCATGTAACTACCTTTCAGCTAAATCTTTGTTAAAACAGACATATATATTGTCAGGCCAGTGACTTGCGCTTTGCAGACCTTTTGTATCGATGCTCTTGAGTTCCTTAAGATGAGCTGGTGGGGGGAAGCTGAATCTCCCGTGTGACAGAAGTGTAAGGAGAATATGAAAAAGTCATCCTGCATGTCTAGGGAGAGCAAGACTCTGAGAATAGGTTCAAAAATTGACCATGAATATATGTGGAAATAATATATGAAAGTCCGTTTGTATACCTGCTTTCTATTCTGCAGTCAGTTTTCTCACTAAGAATATCCCATCTTCAGCAGAAATTTGTAAAGGAATAAAAATAAGAAGGCAGACACAAAAACACATAGAAACTGAAAAACCCACTCAAGGGATTTTGGTATGTCAGCCTAGCTTCTTTCTCTTCTAATATCTGCATTTTATTCACAGTATTATGAGTAAAGATTCATGTCTGCACTTACATAGAATTCAGTCAATTTCCAGCCGAGCCCAGCAAGGAATTTATCTGCATTTCTGCTTAGATTTTAGAAACTGCAGTATACCTTGGAAATTGTCAAAATGGTGATGCAATGTTAAAATTGTGAATCAGAAATGCAAATAAAAGTGTAAGTTTTATGAGGTTTATATTGCATTGTTTATTCTGCTCGATAGATTCTTATTTTTTAACTGCCTAGCCTAATAATAATCTGAAATACTATAAACAGCATACGTGTTGGCATATAAGTGAATAAACCTTTGCATTTTGTTATTTCCTATTTTCAGTCCTTGAAATTCCAGGCTTAATATTGCAGGGCTGGAAGCTTTTCATTCTGCAATGTGAATTGTACAAGTGTCTATCTATGTACGGGCACAATCCATTTTAAATATCCACAAATTTCCCTAAAGTCCCAAGTGGTTTCCTTGGCAACAAGGCTGCTGAAATGTAAAGGGCTAAGGTAGTTAGGATATTGCCTATCATTCTCCCTCTCTAGGTTATTTTAAATAGCTGCAATTTTCTTTGCACATTTGAAAAAATCCACAGTGGTTGGTGATGCAAAGGCGAATATGAGAGACATTAGAGAATAGTAGTACATCAGAGTCTAATTTGTGTGGACAAATTATTACTTTCACTACTCCCTGATTTGTAGAGCACCATTTTCATGTACCAAATTGTAGTACAAAAGAAGAGCAAACCATAAATACATCGGAATAATTTTTAGATAGAATGAGATAAAATATCTGCAAATAGCTTTTGACAATAGAGGCAGTGATTAATAATGGCAAGGTATCTATGCAACTTCTTTTCAATTCACCTGGAATAGCATGCTTATAATGAGGCCAGACCTTGGTACAATGAGTAGAAGAAAATTAAACACACTGAGGGGGACAAGGAATATTCTCTACAACCCTTCCACCAGATGAAACTTCAAATGCCTGTACATGCATTTAGTGACTTATTTTGTAAGTTGTCTTGGTAAATTATTTCAGTTGTTATTGTTTGCTCTCGTTTGTCAATCCACTTCTCACTGTACTTCCTCACAATGGTTTAGCATGCTGTAGGATTTATTTATTTTTAGTTCAGCCCATGGAATACATTCTACAGAGATTATCAAGGCAAAGGGACATTTCCCACTGTTAGCAATTTTGTGGATCAAACTGCACAATTTCCTTCCAGTGTCTCCTACTATGCTGCCATTTCCCATATCTGCATAAAGTCCCTAGCAATGAAGGCGCTTGTCTAGTAGCAACAACTCCCCTGAATAAAAATAGCCTATTACAAATTATAAGCCAGGCTTTTTAGACCCTATCTCACACCCCTATAAACACAGTGATCAGAAGCCTTTGGGAGAACCAAATGAGAATTTGTATCAGTAAAACATGGCAATCCCACTCAAACATCAAGTCCCCATGTTTTCTTGACTAGTACCTGCCATCCTACTGGATAGCTTCCTTCCAATTCAGAAACTTGGAAAGAGATTGTTAATTTTGTTTCTTAATAATTCTCTTGTGTATAGGATAAGGAAAAAATGGAATGTGGTGATGGCTTTTGATGGCATATTAATAGTTTCTTATACAGCTTTCCGATATTATAAATCTTCACTTACAAAAATTATTTTAAATTATATATTTTAAAAGTGATAAATGCCACTCCAACAAATTTTATTATTCTTAACAAATACCACTCCAACAAATTGTATTATTCTTAACAGATAGCACAACTCTTCAGACTTCCCAATTGAGATTCAACACCTGCCACCCTGGTTCTTTTTTACAACTTCTTTCCTTTCTTCCTTCCTTCCTTCCTCCCTTTCTCCATTTCTCTTTTTCCTCTTCCTTTCCTCCATCCCTGCCTCTCTCTGTTGTTCTTCTTTCTTTCTTTTTCTTTCCTTCTTTTCCTTCCTTCCTTTCTTCCTTCCTTCTTTCTTTCATTCTTTTTCTTTCTCTTTCATTCTTTCTTTCCTTTTTCTTCTTTCTCTCTTTTCTTCTTTCTTTTTTTCCTTCTTTCTTTCTTTCCTTCCTTCTCACCTATTCAACCAACCTACATGTGGTTACAGGGTAATTACTCTACCAGAGCAAAAATCCTTAACAATAAATACAGTAGTTTTTGACTACAAAGATTCACAAATAGAGACTGTGGCCTATTTTTATATGCTTAATACTTACCGCAAAACATTATATATGTATGAAGCATTTAGTAAATGCTAGCTGAAAGAATGAATGGAAGTATATAAAAGGTGATTTGTGAGAATAAAATATGACTAATTCTATTTGAAGTAGTAGCTATTAGAAATCTTGCATGATTCTAGACTTCATGGCAAATTCTGAGCATGGCTGGACTATCAGATACTTAAAGGACAATGGAGGAAAAGCAAAATGGAATGGTTATAAGGATTTTACATTCATCTTAAGGAATATGAACTTTATCTTGTAGGGTAACTGTTCTTAACATTTTTAGTACATAAATCCTTTTAACTTTTATGATAACTATGCATTATCTCTCTTTATCTCATTCTCTTTTGCTCTCTCTGCATGCATGTATAAAATCAGAAAAAGCACAACTACCTGAAACCCATTGATGGGTCTTCTAGGTCGGGGGTCCCCAAACCCCAGACCATGAACCAGTACCAATCATGGCCTGAACCAGGTCTCACAGCAGGAGGTGAGGAGTGGGCCAGTGAACAAAGCTTCATCTGTATTTAAAGCCATTCCTCATCATTCTCATTACTGTCTGAGCTCCGTCTCCTGTCAGATCAGCAGCAGCATTAGATTTTTGTAGGAGTGCAAATCCTATTGTGAACTGTGCATGCGAGGGCTCTAGATTGCATGCTCCTTAGGATAATCTAATGCCTGATGATCTGTCACTGTCTTTCATCACCATGAGACGGGACCATCTAATTTCAGAAAAACAAGCTCAGGGCTCCCACTGATTCTATGTTATGGTGAATTGCATAATTATTTCATTATATAATACAATGTAACAATAACAAACTAAAGAGCACAGTAAATGTAATATGCTTGGCTTATCCTGAAGCGACTCCCCATGCCTTGTCCCTGGGTCCATGGAAAAATTGTCTTCTACAAAACCCATCCCTAGTGCCAAAAAGGTTGGGACCATTGCTCTAGGTCCTTGCCACTCAAGCTGAGGTTCGTGGATCATCAACGTTGATGTCACATGGAAGCTTGTTAGAAATGCTGACCCTCAAGTACCACCTCAGACTAAGATTTTTTAAAAATCTCAAAATTATCCATACACCTTTACATTTGAGAATTACTGCTTTAGGCATTAAATTAAATTGGCATAGTAAAAAATGATTAAGATACAACATAAGGAGAATAATAAAATGCTCAGATTTTCCACATTCATCTGCCTTTGCTTGTAAAATTCGACATTTTGGAATATTTGATAATTATTTCTAAAACAACTGGATGCATTTTGAGAGCAAAAATCCTGCCTCTCACCAAAAATGGGAAGACATTTCTGAATGATATAAGAGAAGCAGAAGAGTATGCTAAATGTGTTTGTCTTATTATTCTGGAATCCCTGGCTCTAATTCTTTCTCCATAATTAACGTGATACCTTGTATTTAAGACCTCAGTTACTTCTTCTCATCTTGTAGATGATGACAAAAGTCCCTTGCAAGCTCAATAGTCAAAAATGAATGCTTTTGAAAAAAAAAACTAAAATGTGGAAAGGTAGTGCATGTGACAGTATAGTTTTTGTACCTCTTTAAGAGCCCATAGAAACAAGTAAGATAGAAAAAAAAAATCAAAACCCACAAAACTTTAACAGCAAAGGTAGGAGGAAAAATACCACTGAGTAGAGACAAGTCACCACGATTTGGCAGATCACAAATTTACCATAGTGTCAATGAGAGGTCCTGCAGACTGGTTAGAGCAATAGCTGAAGTAGGAGGTGGCCTTCACAAGCTCCAATGTGTGGGGAGAACAAGGAAACTGCAGGAAATTTGAATAATTATGGAATAGTCCCGAACCTATGTGATCTCAGAACTAGTCAACCAAAACATCATTGCTGCATCACAGGATATTAGTTTTCTATCACTGTGTAACAAATGACCACAAACTTGGCACTTTAACACCACACATATTACTGAAGGGTTTGGGAAAATGAGTGCTAACTTGAGTGACTTTGGAAAATGGCTTTGACTGGAAACCGTAAGACTAAAGACAAAAGGATCTGCACATATCTGCACATACATACTGCACTCTAGTTGGTAAAATTGTTTCTTAGGTGGGAATGGGTTATCAATTCTAAAACTGCTATACCTGTAAATGAGAGTTGAACAAACACATGCATGGAGGTGGAGGGTGGGAGCCAGACTTCTCATTTTTGGAGTGGGTGGTGCAGGTAAGCAAGAGGCTTTTTATGAAAAAGTCCCAATAAATCACATTGTACTGGGTGACAGTGAAGGGTATCAGTACTGATGCTTTTTTAGCTTAATATAAATACAGATGGACAGATACAGAAATAATTATAGATATGTATGTACACATGGGTAGATATGCATGCATGTATTTCCTAGTTCTGCCCACTGAGAGGGTATAGAAGCAAGAATGCTCAGTCTAGCAATGAGCAAGCCCAGTGTTCAGATCTTAGTTTCTAATGCCATTTGCCAATAGAAAGAACTAGGGTTCTTTGGAGAACTGGTTATAACTAGGGCTGGGCCGGGGAGTATACCAATGAGCCTAGAGCATCTTGTACTACCAGAAAGTAAGGAAGCAAGCACTAAAAAACAAAATGATAGGGGTATGTCAAAGGGACAGAGAAGACAACCTGGAAAAGACCAGAACGTTTTGACTAACAAAATAGGTAATGTGGTATTGGGTTATGGCTCAAAGTATAAAATAAACACCCATGAGTCAGCACTGACATAGTTAAATTATTAAATAATTTTGTAAATGAAGGAGAAAGACAAATCTCCTGAAGAGAAGAATTCCAAATAGTTTATGTGGATATCCCTCTTTTAGGGAGGTGGGGCTTAACTTCCCACTACTTGAGTGTAGGTGTGATAAATGACTTGTTCTCAAATATTAGAGAATGGAAATGGGGGAAATAGTCATTTTACAGTGGAGAAACCTGGCAAGTGATACCTTGGCCAGGAGATAAAAGTTACCACCATCAGTAATATGTTGTGTTGATAATATGCATCCTTGTTACAATGTGATGAGATTGTCACTTCACCTTTGTGATCTTCGTCTCAAAACCTAACGCTCCGTTCTAATCATGATAAAAACATCAACATGTTCCAATAGAAGGAGATTCTACAAAATAACTGACCAATAGTCTTCAATACCCTCAAAGTTATTGAAACCGCAGAAAATCTGAAGAACTTTCACAAACCGGAGCAGGCTAAGGATACGATAACTGAATGTAATGTGGATTTTTGGAGAATATTCTGGTTCAGAAAAAAGACATCATGGAAAAAATAATAAAAAACAAATGATACTATGGTAATCTAACATGTTGATAATGGTTGTAAACTGTGTGTGAGGTATATGAGGCAACGAGGGAAAGAAAAAACTCAGTAAGACAAGTGCTACAGCCTTAGGTAGCATAGTCATGTATTATATGTAATTACATATGTTCAACCACCTTGGCTCTATTTCATTGGTTGTGAAAAAAATACAGGTTCTGCCTACACTCTAGGGGAGAAGGCCATGAAAGCCACATGAATAGTCCATCTGTCACAAGAGCTGTGTGCTAAGGAAAGGTTGTGAGGATTCTAATTCACCTCTAGGTTAAGAACTGGAGAGGCAAAGGAAAGTGAAGTATTCAGATGAAACTGCAGGAAGGACACAGACCCAGCAGTCCTCATAAACTGCAAGGTCACTTTGTAAAAAACACTGAAAAAATAAAGAAAGAAAAAAAAACTGTAGCATTTGTCAAAACCTACCAAACTATGCATTTTATTTTATGCAAATTATACTTAATAAAAATAATATAAAAAAACATAAAATCATGGATCTACTTTGAAGACGCTATGAGTAAATTTTCTGAAAAAGTAAAATTGAACACAGTTTACCTCAGAATAGACAGAAAGGCTTAATCACCACACTAGAAGCACAGAATTAAAGTGCAAAAATAACACCAGGCCTATATGGATTCACAGGTGAAATCTAACAAACCCTTAAAGGTCAGTAATCGCAATTCTACTTTAACTCACTTGTACTATAAAAGTAATAAAATTTCTAAATTGATTTAAAATAAATTGTATACCACTGATTTCCTAAATCTATCAAAAATCAAAGGTCCCCAAAATAAAACCATATTTATGATTATCAATATAAATATCTCAAATAAAATGTGGCTAATCAGAAACACAGCCTTTATAAAAAATAATACAGCATGTTCATGTGGGTTTATTTCATAGATGCATAAGTGGTTTAATATTAAGAAATCCATTAATATTATTCATCACATTTACAGAATAAGTAAGAATATTTTTTGATCATTTCTATAGATGCAGAAAATTAATACCCTTCTCTCAGTACAACAGGATTGCATAGAAACTTATTTAACATAATCAAATATGTATCATAGACCAAAAGACAGCATCATACTTAATGTGGAAGCACAAGAAGTTTTCCTGGTAAAGTCAGAAATAAGATTAAGATGCCGACTAACTACCCAGCATCTGTGTTGTAGATATTAAACAAGGCAATTAGAAAAAAGAAAGTAATCAGCAGCATGAGAAAGAGTTGAAAAGGGAGAGGAAATGCTGTTTCTATGTTTGCATGATAGGATAATACATCTGGAAAGCCCAGTGGAAATTATGGAGAAAGTTGCTACAAAAAAAAAGATAATTTATTAAAGTAATACCTTATAAAGTCAATATACAAAATCAGTAATCTTCAAGTATACATTTAAAAAGGAATAAAATCCAAAATGGATGATACTATCTATTTTATGTTGGAGATAGATATATGGAGTATAAATAAAGAACTGAAGAAATATTCCTGAAGGGTTCAAAGACAGACTTGAATAAATGTAAAGACTTAAAATGTTTTGAATAGAAAATCTGTATCTAATCTCTATCTATCTATGATCAGGTTTTTGTTAATTTGTAAAATATACACAAATCTAATAAATATACAATTAGGCTTTTTCTATTTCTCAAAAGGTAGACAAACTATTTTTTAAAATTAAGATCATCTGTAATAACAAATAAGCATAATCATAAAATCCTGATATAGAAATGACTTGGGAAGAAGCAGTGGAAGACAACTAAGCCTGTTTGACATTATAACATATTGTAAAGACACTCTAACTAAAACAGTGTAATACTAGTGTATGCATAGCCTGAAAAGTTAATGTAGAAAAAATAAAATTTAGAATTATTCTTAATTGTATATGGAAATATGGCTTCTTAAATCGGTGAAGATAATATGAAAGGATAGTTATATATTTTAAAAGATAAAGTTGGATTCATTATCATAAGACAAATTTTAAAAATTCCAATTCATCAGAAAATTTAATGTAAAATGTGAGGGCATGAAAGTTCTAGAAGAATACCTAAGTGCGTTTTTCTATGATTACAGGGAAATGTTTCATAATTATTATTAAAACCCATAAGCAATATGGATAATTATAATATTGATTAAAATAAAACATTCACAAAAATAAATGTACATTTCTAAAAATACATTAATAAATTCACTTATAATAAGATAAATATAAGTTAAAAGTACATTGATTTACCACCTCCCAGATATTAAAAATTTTGATAATATAAAATGTGGGTGAGCTTTTGGTAATATTACCATTCTTAGTGGGTATAAAAAATTAAACAACTTCACTGGAGAAGTCGTTGGGTAATTCTAGTAATATTATACAGGCATTTATCCTTTGATATGGTAACATCACTTCTAAAACTCTCTTTTTAACTTATGCAGACAAATATATGAGAGAGTGATACAGATAACTCTCACTGCAGTACTATTTGAAAGAGGAAAAGACTGCAAACCACTTAATGTCCATCTATAATGGACTAGAATATAGAACACTATTGTCACACAATACTAAGCAGTTCCAAAGGGGAAAAGAGGACTAGTTCTATACGACTGTGGAGTCATTTCAGAGTATATTAAAGAGAAAGCAAGAGGAGAAAAATTCATAAAGTATGTCACTGTTCTCTAAGAAAGGTTGGATAAAAACACATAAGTCACTTTTTTATGTCAAATAAAAACAGGGAAAAGGGAAGTACAAGAGTCAAGAAAGGGTCATTCATGTGAATGGGAAAAGGAAATTGTGTGTGTGTGTGTAAGTTTATATGCATGTGCATTTCGGTGTGTGTATGCGTAAGCAATAGAATCTAGACATCTCTTTTTTCTTTTTGGAGATGGAGTCTCGCTCTGTCACCCAGGCTGGAGTGCAGTGGTGCAATCTTGGCTCACCACAACCTCCGTCTCCCGGGTTCAAGTGATTCTCCTGCCTCAGCCTCCCAAGAAGCTGCGATTACAGGCACGCACCACCACGCCTGGATAATTTTTGTATTTTTAGTAGAGATGGGGTTTCACCATATTCGCCAGGCTGGTCTCAAAGTCCTGACCTCAGATGATCCACCAGCCACCCAGAGTGATGGGATTACAGACATGAGCCACCATGCCTGGCCAAGACATCTCTGAATGTATCTATTTCATAGATTTGACTTTGGAATCACATAAATATTCTATATAACTAAAACTACTTTTTAAAAACATCCCTAAAAATATAAAGCAAAATGAATAAAATGAATCTAATATTAGATCAAATTGATGGTATAACTCATAACCACCAAAGAGGAATTATTTCTAGATACTTTAAAACCCAATGATAAGATTAAATGTTCCTAGTTCATATACTGTGAAAAAAAAAAAGAACTGCAAATGAAACTTAAAAGTAGGTAAAATTTAAACTCTGGTCAGTAATCATATTGTTGGAAGTAGTGTTAGTATTATTCTGAAATTACTGCATGCATCTAATGAGATAAAACAAATAACTATGTTAGTGTCATTGAGAAACTGGATTTTAACTTAGGGGAAACAAGATACAAAAGTAAGATTAAAGAGGCTAAGTAAAAACCCTATAGTTTTGAATTTGAATTTAATATGAAAGTAAGATTTTACAATTTATTTTATTTTATGTTTTAAAATACATTTTCTAGCTCTGTCCACCAAAAGGCTCAGAAACAATCAAACCAGTAGCAATAAACAACTTGGTTCCCAGAATTTGGTGTCTATGTACCAGTTCTAACAGGGAGGAAACAGGGGTTTTGTAGAAATGGCTGATTTCATATTTTGGGCATAAAATATATGAGATAATCTTGCAAAGTCTTGGCATACCAGAAATAAAAGATGATTTTAATGATTTGTAGGGTCATGACCAATGGGCTTTGCCACAACCTTTATCTGAGCATCAATGCATGTAATAATTGCAAGTATTGAAATGTGT
This sequence comes from Gorilla gorilla gorilla, assembly GCF_029281585.2. Lineage (NCBI taxonomy): Eukaryota > Metazoa > Chordata > Mammalia > Primates > Hominidae > Gorilla > Gorilla gorilla. Next base: position 44,089,452 of record NC_073231.2, read on the forward strand.
CAAATATGTCTGAATACATGAGTTTATGATGATTATTTATAAACAAAATAAGTTTCACAACCTAAAACCTCATTGGTCGCATTTGCATAGAGTGACTATCTATCCTGGTTTACAAATAACAGGCAGTGTGGATTATTTTGTTGTCCCAGTATAATAATGAATAATGTCCACTTTCACTTTGAAGTATGTCCAGCTTTGAACAATAAATTATATGATCAACTTAGCTTTGAAGAATGACAGAGGGAAGATATAGTAAATAAAACTTGATAAGCAAAAGTAAATAATTAAGCATTTTAGCCTGACTTTTCTACAGAAAAAAGTCAGAATAGTTATCTTTTACATCAAGATAACTAAATAATAGTTGAAGGGTTTTCCTTATGAAGTATTTCAGCTAATTAATGAATCAAATTTGATAAACTCTTTAACTTAATAGTTTTAAACCTCCAATCAATAAATGAATTTAGGCCATGATTATAATAAAAAAGACAACAAGATATCATATCGTTTATACTGGAATTATACTATAACATCACTTATAAAACATATTTGCCAAAAAATTAAACCTTATCAAGATTTTTTTGTCTTTTTTTCTAATCACCAGTTTACATGATATACAGTGGAGAAGGAAATATGTTAAATAACACTTTAAGGAGGCAATCTGCAAACTCTAGACTGTGGGAAACTAAATTTCTAGTTTCTTAAGCATGAGTTGCAAGAGGAAATAATTAAAAAGGCAGGAAAACCTATAAATTAAATGAGATTTAATAAACATTAACTCATTGCAATATACAAAGTTAATTTGGATATGGTTTCATACAAGCTCTTTAAAATATTTATGTGACAATCAGGTAACTTTACAAACTAATGAGATATTTAATGACGTGAAGTTGTGATGATTGAAGTATTTTTTGTTCAAAACAGCATATTGCACATGATAATTATATACAATCTTGTCAATTAAAAATACTTTTTAAAAAAAGTCCTATTTTAGAAATGTGCACTGACATAGTTGTAAATTAAATCATATGTAAACCCAAGTTTTATTCTAAATAACCTGGGGGATGGAGATGTGAGAGTTATAGATAAACTCATTTGGATCATATGTTCACAGCTGTAGAAGTTGAATGACAGGTAGGTAGGAGGGGAGTGAGTAATTATTATCTCTACCTTTATACATGTTTTAAATGTTTCTTAACAAAATGTTTACCCAAAAGTGCAGGAAAAATGACATATATGGCTGTCTGTATACATAGAGTAATCTAAGTATGTTTAGTAACTGACTATCTTCATTTAGCCAAGTCATGCTTCTCTTGATTCAAGGAACTCTTGAGTTGGAGATGGGCAGAGGGAGATATTTCTTCCATACATGAAGCATAGTTTGCACATCCACTCAGACCTGAAATGGAGAATGAAGTCCATTCATGTGATTCCCAGACACTGCCACTTTCATAAAGTCAAAATTCCTTCATAAATAGGCTTTTCTTTGTCATTTAGTATTAAGTGGTAATACTATTTTGCCGTTAAAATGAAAAGTAATTTAAAAATTCAATAACTGGTTAAATGTACCCATATAGAGTCTATTTTTGGAACACAAAACTGAAAAATTACGCTGGGCACAAATTCTTTTTAGTTCAACTTTAAAGTGCTATTAAACTTACTGCTTCTTACAGAATGAGAAGTATGCTGATTCTTTAAAACATCAAAAATCTGTGCCATCAAGTCTTATCCACCACCTTGTTTAGGGAATATCTTTTATTAGAACATGCATCTTATAAGCACATATTATATATACTATCATCTGAAATATTTCTTGATTTAGAACATTCATTAGGACAATCATTCTCCTTTTCCTGATTCAAAGATCCATAAACGGGCACATTTAAAGAAACATATCAAAAGAAAAAGTCTGAGAGCTTAACACATGGAATCAATGCTGTATTTTTAACAATAAGATAATATTATATAAACTGAGGGAAAGGAGAAACCATTAACAGAAATACTGAGCATGTTTTGGTTTTGAAATTTTTTTATTGACTATAAATTTTCATATGCTTTAAAAAATTGTATTAGCGGGAGGGATCAAGTTTTAAAGAGTGAGAGAGCGTCAATAGCATTAAAAAACTTCCTTTGACCAGACTTCCTTTAAGATATTTCATATGATATTCCTGCAATTACTCCAATCACATTATATTGCTTATTTAAAAAACTGGATATTGTGGTCTGATTGAGTCAAAAAGGAAGATGTAAAATCCTGGCTATGAAGCTGAGATCCTTTAAAAGTGTACTATTTTCTTACTTCATTTTTAATGTTTAGATCATTTCCTCTTTTAGGCTGTAAGTTTAAGGATGCCTAAAGACCGTATAACAAATCCACTCAAAACCAATGAATAATCTCATAAAATATATAAGCAGTTTGGGTAAGGTAATCTTGTTCATTTTATATTTCCTTCATGATTCTATAATATATATAAAGTATGGTTTATTATTTAAAATTATATATAAAAGATTTGGATAGGAAAAAAATTGTAATTGGGTTCCAAAGCCTTTCATCCCTAGATCATTAGTAACTAATATCTCAAACTCAAGAGAACGATGTATTTACCATCTACTTATCATATCCTCCAGAAAAATAGTACTCATGTGTAACAGAGTCACTGGTGTATCTTAAATTCACTGGTTAACTGAAAAAATATGGACTATTATAAACTTTGGTATCTCCACAAATTAAAGCAGTATGTTACTCAGTTCAAACTACCAAACAGTAACAACAGGTATTGTTGGCTGGCAAAATCAGAGGCCTTTTCCTTTTTACCTTATTTTCAGATGCAATTTGTTCTGGGCTTTGTAGTAAACTATAGCTACCTTTTAGTTTTAAATTTATGTCTATACTGTAAATTCCTATCCTCTTTATTTTATAGAGTCAGATTAATTTTCATCATAAGTAATGTGATGACAAAATATAAACAGAAAAAAACATGCAAATATTTAAGGAAATTCTAAATTCTATGACTGTTTCAGGTATGAAGAAACTTGCTCCTTCAAAGGTAAATTTGCTCTCCTAAGAGAAGGCATAATACCTCAATGGATTTTAAATAATTCATTTCCAGTGGGAAAGGACCCAAAATGTTACTTTGGAATAGTTCACATTTAAGTTAATTTAATTATTAACTTTGATACAGTCCAATCTAACTTTGAATCAAAGTCTGTGAAAGACAACAATTAAATACCAAGTGCTAGAATGGGGTGCTCAATAAGAAAACATGAATTTTCCCTATTTTCAGAAGAAAATTGATATATTCCTAATTTACCACAGACTTTTATAGCAAACAAGAAAAAGACAAAAATAGAATACAAGGCAATCAATGTTAATGATTAATATATCTCCTCATTCATTATGACTGCATAGAGCCAAATATGTTATAGGAAAAATTAGAAAGAATATCTACTTAATAGGCCTATTTGTTAATTGAATCACTCTTGCAGATTTCTTAAATTTCATTGTCCCTTATATTTTGACTATATGCATATACATATGCAAGAAAACTTAATACAAATGCATGTATCTATACATATATGAATGTATATATCATGTATATCAAGTTAGTTCTAGCTTTTCTTGAAATTCTCTGAATGGTTTTGAAAATCAGTTCTGCTTTTTCTGAATTCTCTGAAAAGTCATCTTTATTTTGTGCTCTTTTTGCACAGAATATAGCAGTATAGACTTGACTGTGGTTATTAAAAGTCCCAATTAATTAAAATACACACACACACACACACATCACCCTTCTTGATCATTTGATAACAGATACTATTTTTATCTGTTTCCTTAGTCTGATGACTTGGAATGAAATATTTAAATTTATTGTATAAATTATTCTTAAACACAAATTACCCAAAAATCATGATGCATGAATTTAGAATTAAAGACTCAAATCTCTTATGATTGTGCACATTTCATCTAAGCATCAATAAGATGAATGTGGCATTCCTGAAGGACATTCATATTAAAAAAATTCATGAGTCATTTATTTTGAGTATTGTGATAAATCTATGCTTATCTTTATGTTGTAATTCTTACTAGGACTACGACTGGTTCTTCATGCTATGTATCCTTGTTATTAATCCCTTTCTGATTGCTTTTATCTGGAACAGGAATGAGTAAAAGAAATACTTTCCTTTTGTGGTTCTGGATATTTTAGATTAATACATTGGGCCAGGTGTGGTGGCTCATGCCCGTAATCCCAGCATTTCGGGTGGCCAAGGCAGGCAGATCATTTGAGGCCAGGAGTTTGAGAGCAGTCTCGCAAACATAGCAAAACTTGGTCTCTACTAAAAATACAAAAAAATTAGCCAGGCATGGTGGCATATGCCTGTAATCCCAGATACCTGGGAGGCTGACGCATGAGAATCATTTGAACCCAGGAGGCAGAGGTTGCAGTGAGCAAAGATGGTACCACGGCACTCCAGCCTGGATGACAGAGCAAGAGTCTGCTTCAAAATAATAATAATAATAATACATGATAGGTGTGTACTGAGATTTAATCAAAGGTGTTTATTTATCTGCTTACGGCGCAATCACTTTTGGAAGCAAAGTGTTGTAATGGATGAAACATAGAAAATATGGAGTAAACTTTATTGTAGTTCTGCCATATACTGCTAGGTATTACCATGAACATTACTACAGTCTCTGAATATTGGTTTCCTGATGATCCAATTAAATGATACCAACCATGCAATCAGAGAAAATTAGACAGTAACTACACTTCATATTATTTATTGAGTACTGTGTTATATTATTGGCATGAAGTACCCTATTAGTTTCAAAAAAAAAAACTTTGTGGCAAAGATATAATCCCATTTTTCCAAATAAGAAAATTGAGATTTTCTTATATATATATGTGTGGCTATTCCTTGATTATATGCTAAATAAGGGGTGGGGTTATACATGAATTTTCTGGAAGAGGGGCAGGGAGTTTCTGGAACCTAGGGTTCCTCCCCCTTAAAACCATATAGCGTAACTTCTGGGGGTTGTCATGGCATTTGTAAACTGTCATGGCCCTGTAGGGGTTTCTCCTAGCATACAAATACACTATAATTAGCATATAAGGAGTAGGGAGGGCAACCTGAGGTTGCTTTTGTCACCATCCTGGTTTTAGCTAGTTTTGGGCAGTTTCTTTGCTGCATCCTGTTTTGGTCAGCCCCTCTTTTGTTCAGCAGTGTCTTGTGACCAGGGCTTGGAAAACAAGTCCTCCTGATCTACCTCACAAGGTCTATGTTCTTAAATACTACGGTAGACTAACTACACAATGATATTAACTAGAGTGCACATACTTTTACTATACACCCAAAAGCACTATTTTAACAGTGATATTAGATTCATATTTGACTTCTTAACATCTGGGTCCTCTCTTACACTTACCCATCTTAGCGAAAGTATACTCCATTCATTTGGAGTTTTTTTAGCCCCAAACCATAAAGCCAGTCTTTACTCTTCTTCTCTAGCATTCTAACTCCAACTCCAGAGTAAATTCTGCCAGTGTACCTATGAAATAACTGGTTAATGTTTTCTCTTATATATTAATGTTTTCTCTTATATTAAAAATATATTAAGTACTTTCCACTATTGTTTTTAATTTGCGTTTAGATTCTGATATAATGCTTTATATTTTGTAATGTGAGTCAAATGAGTTAGGGCACTTATAAAAACTCCTTTATCGGCCGGGTGTGGTGGCTCACGCCTGTAATCCCAGCACTTTGGGAGGCCAAGGCAGGTGGATTACCTGAGGTCAGGAGTTTGAGACCAGCCTCACCAACGTGGTGAAACTCCATCTCTACTAAAAATTCAAAAATTAGCTGGATGTGGTGGTGTGTACCTGTAGTCCCAGCTACTCAACAGGCTGAGACAGGAGAATCGCTTGAACCCAGGAGGTGGGTTGCAGTGAGCCAAGATCATACCACTGCACTCCAGCCTGGGCAACAGAGTGAGACTCTGTTTCAAAAAAAAAAAAAAAAATTCCTTCATCAAGAGTCATTTGTAAAATGATATATTAGACATATATGGAAATCAGACTCCTAAATCATAAATAAAATGGTGCATGCAGATGGTTTTTATATTGTGATTGTTTCTATTGCAAAAATGGCCTTTCTCAAATAGTTTTTTTTTGTACCACAAAAGTAATTACATTTCTTATAATGCATTCTACCAAGCTCCAAATGTAGTATGAAAATAGTGTTGTTATAGAAAAGTAATTAAATAATTTTTGTAAGCTATTTCTCACCTTGTACTCTATGCATATCAATGCTTTTACTTAAAAGTGTGGAAATATATATTTTGAGATTCTATGAATGTGAAAGAGCTAGGAGAGTATACATTTAAAATTGTGTGTCAACTGTAACCAAGTAGTAATAGCTGCTTGAAGTATTGTGTTGAAAATTCCTGCCTATATTCAGGGTCAGAAAGAAGATTACTCTGACTGATTAGTGCATCTGCCATAGGTATAGGAGGGGAAACTGGCAGCAAGGCACAAATTCATTATCTGTGAACATGGAAGAACAAAGTTCTGACTTTTCTTTAAAACTCCTGAATAGCAACTTCTATGAAAGAAGGGGTATATCTTACTCACCTCTGCTGCTAAGGAATTTAGCACATAGCATTGTACATAATATACTCATAATACTACCGACTAATTAAATAAAAGTATATAATAGTAAAAATAATTTACCCGTTCAAAAATAAATATGAATTTTAAATAATGTCACAAATGTTTTAAAAATTCATTATAAGATAAAGCAAAATGTGTCAACTAACTTGATTAAGAAATGACAAGCTACTAGTGAGTTTCTCCCCAATTTGTCCCCATCCCTGAGGGTAACATGTTTATTATCCTTTTATATTTGTTTATATTTGTACCTCTTTTGCTTTTGTTTATAATTGTGTTGCATATATATGCATGTTTTGTGTGCTATAAGTATTTGAAATGTATGTGACTGTTATAATGTGTATCTCTGTATGTTATACTGTTATTCTGGGCCAGATGTGGTGGCTCAAGGCTGTAATCCCAATACTTTGGGAGGCCAAAGCAGAAGGACTGCTTGAGGCTAGGAGTTCAAGACCAGCCTGGCAAACATAAAGAGACTCCTCCTCTCTAAAAATAATAAAAGAAAAACAAGCAAACAAAAAAATAAACTAACTTTGATGTCTTAAATACGTATTCTCTTCCAGAATGTTCCAAATTTTCTTTTTAACATTTAAATCTTTAATTTTCTCTGTCTAGCTTTTTATGTATGAAGTGAATTTAGGATCTGCAATAGCCCGAGTAAACTCACTGCTGCAATCAAAACACACACATACACACACAACTTCAGTAGCTTTGCAAAATAAATGTTTATTTATTCTTCACGGAACAATTTAATGTAGGTCAACAGGGGCTCTACTCCATACAGTGATTCAGATTTTCAGGGTCCTTTCATTTTGTTGCTATATTATCCTCTGAAGTCCTCAGTATTTTCTCCATTCTACTGACAAACAGATGAAGAGAATGAAAAATCACACATGGGAGGGTTTTATGGACCAGGCCTGAAAATGATGTAGGTCACATCTATTCATATTACAGTGGCCAGAACTCAGGCACATGGCTATGCCTAGCTTCAAGAATACTAAGAAATGTAGTCTTCATGTGTGCCCAGTAGGAAACAAACAAACAAAAAAACTTGATAAAAAATTAGGCATTTTCTGTTATAGAATCAAATTTAAATTTGTTTCCCATTAGATATAAGCATAAATTAGAACAAGAAAGACCTTACTCAGTTTAAGAATGCAATCATGTAATTCATTCTAAGGGATATGTTTCAATAAACAGTGGAATTTCCTCATTCTCTTAGAATGATATAGGGAAACCTTACAACTGAATTAAAACATTATGAAGCTATTACATATTGAGGATAGTACTAGAGTAAGAATTCATCCCTATGTAATTATTATACAATTAATGTGGTGTTTTAAAACATTGAAAAAGCTAAATACAGCAGGCATTTTTAACATAAAATTTAAAGATAAAACATTTCTGATATTGAATGAAACACCAGTGTTTCAATTTCATTCCTAATACTGCTACAAAAGTAAAAATCATACTGTATAATTTATTCCATGCATAGCATAATGGTTTAAATACAAAACCTTATTCTATATAAGATATTTTCCAATATAGCTACATTAAATTACTATTTAATTATTACAAAATTTTTATTAAGTTATCAAGAAGTATAAGTGTGTTTTACAAATGTCCTTCAAAGTGAAATCATCTAGATAGACTTTATTCTGAAATAAAAAATAAATTCAGAACCAATATAACATTAATATTTTATACATATTTTGCTTTAATATTGTATTAGAAGCAAATTGGAATCCAAGCCCAGATTTCATGTTTTGAATATTAACTGTTGAAGCTTCATGGAAATTTTCAAGAGTCTGTTAAATCCTAAGTAATCATTATTATACTGTAAAAGATAAAAAATATCTATTAAAAACTAGTATTCTGTTAGGTCAATATAAGAAGGTACAAATGCCTCAAAATTAAGATGAACAAAAAACTATCGATAAGCTTACAAGAAAAAAAGGACATTTTGGTTTTAACATGAACCTTAGAATCATATTTTCTGTTGAAGAATATTTTTGCTTAAATATAAATACTTTTGTTAGTAGGCAAGGGAGCTACATATTTATATAATCAATGAACTCCATTGTTTTAAAAGAATGTTTAAGACATTCATTAGGGTGGCTGGCAAGATGGCCAAACAGGAAGAGCTCTGGTCTGCAGCTCCCAGTGAGATCAACACAGAAGGTGGGTGATTTCTCCATTTCCAACTGAGGTACCTGGCCTATCTCATTGGGACTGGTTAGACAGTGGATGCAGCCCAAGGACGATGAGCAGAAGCAGAGTGGGGCATCACCTCACCCTGGAAGCCCAAGGGGTTGGGGAACTCCCTCCCCTAGCCAAGGGAAGCCCTGAGGGAATGTGCCATGAGGAACGGTGCACTGCGGCCCAGATAGGATGCTTTTCCCATGGTCCTTGCAACCCGCAGACCAAGAGATTCCCTCCAGTGCCTACGCCACCAGGGCCCTGGGTTTCAAGCACAAAACTGGGCAGCCATTTGGGCAGACACCGAGCTAGCTGCAGGAGTTTTTTTTCATATCTTAGTGGTGCCTGGAACACCAGTGAGACAGAACTGTTCACTCCCCTGGAAAGGGGGCTGAAGCCAGGGAGCCAAGTGGTCTAGCTCAGTGGATCCCAACCCCATGGAGCCCAGCAAGCTAAGATCCACTGGCTTGAAATTCTTGCTGCCAGCACAGCAGTCTGAAGTTGACCTGGGATGCTCGAGCTTGGTCGGGGGAAGGATATCCACCATTACTGTGGCTTGAGTAGGTGGTTTTCCCCTCACAGTATACAAAGAAGGGCATTACATAATTATAAAGGAATCAATGCAACAAGAAGAGCTAACTATCCTAAATATACATGCACCCAATACAGGAGCACCCAGATTCATAAAGCAAGTTCTTAGAGACCTACAGAGGGACTTAGACTCCTACACAATAATAGTGGGAGACTTTAACACCTCACTGTCAATATTGGACAGATCAATGAGATGGAAAATTAACAAGGATATTCAGGACTTGAACTCAGCTCTGGACCAAGCAAACCTAATAGACATCAATAGAACTCTCCACCCCAAATCAATAGAATATACATTCTTTTTAGCACCGTATTGCACTTATTCTAAAATTGACCACATAATTGGAAGTAAACAACTTTTCAGCAAATGCAGAACAACAGAAATCATAACAAACAATCTCTCAGACCACAGTGCAATGAAATTAGAACTCAGGATTAAGAAACTCACTCAAAACTGCAAAACTACATGGAAACTGAACAACCTGCTCCTGAATGACTACTGGGTAAATAACAAAATTAAGGCAGAAATAAATAAATAAATAAATAAGTTCTTTGAAACCAATATGGACAAAGACACAATGTATCAGAATCTCTGGGGCACAGCTACAGCAGTGTTTAGAGGGAAATGTATAGCACAAAATACCCGCAAGAGAAAGCAGGAAAGAACTAAAATTGACACCGTAATATCATAATTAAAGAACTAGAGAAGCAAGGGCAAACAAATTTAAGAGCTAGCAGAAGAAAAGAAATAACTAAGATCTGAGTAGAACTGAAGGAGATAGAGATATGAAAAACCCTTCAAAAAATCAAGGAATCCAGGAGATGGTTTTTTGAAAATATCAACAAAATAGGTAGACCACTAGCCTGAATAATAAAGAGGAAAAGAGAGAAGAACCAAATAGACACAATAAAAAATGATAAAGGGGATATCACCACTGATCCCACAGAAATAGAAACTACCATCAGAGAATACTATAAACATCTCTATGCAAATAATCTAGAAAATCTAGATTCCTGGACACATACACCCTCCCAAGACTAAACCAGGAAGAAGTCGAATCCCTGAATAGACCAATAACAAGTTCTGAAATTGAGGCAGTGATGAATAACCTACCAACCAAAAAAAGTCCAGGACCAGAAGGATTCACAGCCAAATTATACCAGAGGTACAAAGAGGAGCTGGTACCATTCCTTCTGAAAATATTTCAAACAATAGAAAAAGAAGGATTCCTCCTTAACTCATTTTATGAGGGCAGCATCATCCTGATGCCAAAACCTGGCAGAGACACAACAAAAAAAAAGAATATTTCAGGCCAGTGTCCCTGATGAACATTGATGTGAAAATCTTCAATAAAATACTGGCAAACTGAATCCAGCAGCACATCAAAAAGCTTATCCACCACAATCAACTTGGTTTCATTCCTGGGATGCAAGGCTAGCTCAACATACAAAAATCAATAAACTTAATCCATCACATAAACAGAACCAATGACAATAACGACATGATTATCTCAATAGATGCAGAATAGGCCTTTGACAAAATTCAACACCCCTTTATGCTAAAAACTCTCAATAAAATAGGTATTGATGGAACGTATCTCAAAATAGTAGGAGCTATATATGACAAACCCGCAGCCAATATCACACTGAATGGGCAAAAGCTAAAAGCATTCCCTTTGAAAACCAGCACAAGACAAGGATGCCCTCTCTCACCACTCCTCTTTAACATAATATTGGAAGTTCTGGCCAGGGCAATCAGGCAAGAGAAAGGAATGAAGCATATTCAAATAGAATAGAGGAAGTCAAATTGTCTCTGTTTGCAGATGACATGATTGTATATTTAGAAAACCCCATCGTCTCAGCCCAAAATCTCCTTAAGCTGATAAGAAACTTCAGCAAAGTCACAGGATACAAAATCAATGTGCAAAAATCACAGACATTCCTATACACCAATCGTAGACAAATAGAGAGCCGAATCATGAGTGAACTCCCATTCACAATTGCTACAAAGAGAATAAAATACCTAGGAATACAACTTACAAGGGATGTGAAGGACTTCTTCAAGGAGAACTACAAACCACTGCTCAAGAAAATTAGGACACAAACAAATGGAAAAACATTCCATGCTCATGGATAGGAAGAATTAATTTTGTGAAAATGGCCATAGTGCCCAAAAATGTATAGATTGAATGCTATCCCCATTAAGCTACCATTAACTTTCTTCACAGAATTAAAAAAAACTACTTTAAATTTCATATGGAACCAAAAAAGAGACCATAGAGCCAAGACAATCCTAAGCAAAAAGATAAAAGCTGGAGGCATCACACTACCTGACTTCAAACTATACTGCAAAGTTACAGTAAACAAAACAGCATGGTACTGATACCAAAACAGATATATAGACCAATGGAACAGAACAGAGGCCACAGAAATAACACCACACATCTACAACCATCTGATCTTTGACAAACCTGACACAAACAAGCAATGGGGAAAGGATTCCCTATTTAATAAACAGTGTTGGGAAAACTGGCTAGCCATATGCAGAAAACTGAAACTGGACCCCTTCCTTAAACCTTATACAAAAATTAACTCAAGATGGATTAAAGACTTAAATGTAAGACCTAGAACCATAAAAACCCTAGAAGAAAACCTAGGCAATAACATTCAGGACATAGGCATGGGCAAAGTCTTCATGACTAAAACACCGAAAGCAATGTCAACAAAAGCCAAAATTGATAAATGGGATCTAATTAAACTAAAGAGCTTCTGCACAGCAAAAGAAACTATCATCAGAGTGAACAGGCAACCTACAGAATAGGAGAAAATTTTCGCAATCTATCCATCTGACAAAGGGCTAATATCCAGAATCTACAAGGAACTTAAACACATTTAATAGAAAAAAACAAACAAACCCATCAAAAAGTGGACTAAGGATATTAACAGACACTTCTCAAAAGAAGACTTTTATGTGGACAACAAGCATGTCAAAAAAGCTCATCCTCACTGGTCATTAGAGAAATGCCAATCAAAACCACATCTCACGCCATTTGAGATGGTATCAAAATACCATCTCACGCCAGTTAGAATGGCGATCATTAAAAAGTCAGGAAACAACAGATGCTACGGAGGATGTGGAAAAATAGGAAGGCTTTTACATTGTTAATGGGAGTGTAAATTAGTTCAACCATTGTGGAAGACAGTATGGTGATTCCTCAAGGATCTAGAACCAGAAATACCATTTGACCCAGCAAACCCATTACTGAGTATATACCCAAAGGATTATAAGTCATTCTACTATAAAGACACATGCATACGTATGTTTATTGCAGCACTGTTCACAATAGCAAAGACTTGGAACCAGCCCAAATGCCCATAGACTGGATAAAGAAAATGTGGCACATACACAGCCATAAAAAAGGATGAGTTCATGTCTTTTACAGGAACATGGATGAAGCTGGAAACCATCATTCTCAGCAAACTAGCACAGGAACAGAAAACCAACCACCTCATGTTCTCACTCATAAGTGGGAGTTGAACAATGAGAACACATAGACACAGGGAGGGGATTAATATCATTACTTTAGTGGATATAACAGCATGAATAATTATCTTGATTTAGTCTGTGAGATTGTCAGAAATATAATTCTAATAATCAAACAGAGAGACTTAAATGACTAGTCTCTAAAATGAAGGTCTCTGGTGTAAAGTTAGTACCAATTTTGATAAGGATATGCTTATCATAATTAGAGTATCATATAATGGTATAATACTGTGTTTTTCAAAGAATAAAATATTACAATACGTGCAACTAATTACTGATACATAATTTTTATCTTCAAATATTGATATATTTTATAATAAAAATTAAAATTATAAAGCAATACTAACAATATGATGCTTTATTAGAACAGACACAGCTAAATTTATAGCAAATGTTCAATTCCTGATTTGATGACCTAGATACATTGCACATGTGATACACTGTATAGTAAATATAATACAAAGGTAAAGATTTTGAATACAGATAGACCTGGATTAAATCTAGAGTTCATCTTGTATTTACTGTATGATTGTGGCCTAGTTGCAAATTTTTTTCAAAGCAAAAGTTCTTCACCTGTAAAATGAAGATAGATTATAACACCTATCCAGCATAGGATTACTGTAAAGAATAAGTAAATTATGTAATATGCTTGGTGCAGGCTTGGAAATCACAAGCACCATGTCTGTGGACATTTACATAATACTTGAACATTATTTCAGCAAACATTGCTACATCTAGTGATAAGTATGTGGTATAGTGATATGAAGGTATATATAGATTATATATGCTGTATATATATCATGACTGTAGGCAATTCATTAAAATAATAAACTTGTTAGAATTTATCTGTAGTAATAAATATTTTCTTAACAGTGATTACCTGAAGAGTCCATCACTGCTAAAAAATGTGGCTGTAGTGATTCTCTGATACTTCTGCACACATGGAGAACCTCAAAGCTAACAAATCTGCATTCTTTCAGAAGATATTCTAAAACTGATAAAATTATTGTTCCATATCATAAAAAAAGGGAAATTTTTTAAATGTATTTCTAATAATGGCTTCTAGTTTTGAAGGTAAATCCAGGCAGGAAGAAGTGAGAAATCAGGAAAGTCGTCTCTGAATTGTGCTATTATTACCTGACATTGGTGCACTGTGGAATAGGCATATATTTATATGGGTTTCTTTCTCTTGTGAATGGTGTTGTTTCTTAACACCAAAACTAACATGTCTATTTTACATATCCGTATTCATACTTAATCACACAAATACCTGAAAATTCTATAGGTTTGCTATTCACTTCCCTCAGGGCCAATTAAATGTCATTTAAATTTTCTTCTACATTTTGACTTACAATTTGAACTAAAATTCTATTAGGAACAACACTATTTCATATTCCACAGGTTCCATATGCTATTTTTTTTCACATATTTGATGTTGATCACCACTTTCCAATCAATCTTATCTTCTCTATATTCAACATATGCACAGTCTTTAATTTTGGTTACTTTTGTGTCAAGCCATTTCACAATTACAGTATCTTTTCTGTTTTTTACTTTCCATGTGAGATATGAATATAGCGTAACAGAGTGGATAAAAGCATTCTCAGGCTATTTTCCTTCTGACATTTACTGACTGGGTAACCCCAGACCAGCTAAACTTTTTCCCTCAGTTTTTCCATCTCTGCAATAAGTATACAAATCTCACAAGGTTATTGTGAAGTTCATGTGAGATATAAATAAAATTAATTTTTTTTTGTTGTGAGATGCTCAGCTCAGTATTTATTCAATATTAATTATGATATTATAAAAAATTAACTTAAAGGTGTAAAAAAGGTGGAAGGCATCAAGGTTAGGGTTATGAAATGAGTACATGAGAAAGCACACAGGAAAAAGTTGGAGAGAAGATAGAAACAAAAAAGAGACTATCTCCCGTAAACATTACATCTTAGCTTTATGGGGAAGAAAAGAAAGAAAAAAATTCTTGTTTTTTACATAAAGGGAATTCTTGGGAATTTTGTGACTGACCTCAGGATGAGAATTGCTGGAAGTTTGATCCCTTAGTACAGTTTAGACGTCCATTCTTTGGTGCTTAGGTAACTTGCCTTTTCTCACCATAGAACTTATTATTCTATGTAGTAACTTCTTGTTCATTTGTTGGAATTCCCAAAGATCATATGCACTATGTAGATAGGAGATAGAAAATGCTGAATAAAATTTTCTGAAAGAATTTTAAGTATAAACACACTCATATATAGCGTTGAAGTTATATTATTTCTCTGAGCTATGGGCTATCTATGCAATGATGAAAACTCCTCACTCAATCTCAACTTTGCCAAGTCTTACAAAATTTTACTTTTTGTAAGAGTAAAAATAATACAGCTTGAAAGATTTAAGAAAACACTTCAAAAATAAGAAATTTGAGCAGAAAACAAAATTTAGGGGCAAAAATCAACACTTTGCAAAAGAAAGGTAAATATGTAAAGGAAATATCTACTAGTAAATGGGATTAATACATTTTCTTACATCTGGATAGCTCAAGACAAAGTAAATGGGATTAATACATTTTCTTACATCTGGATAGCTCAAGACAAATTATTGTCTACTTAATGCTGGTCTATGCTTTACGTATATATCAATGGTTACACAAGGAGACTTATAAGGGAAGAAAAGAGAGCTATACTAATTAGCAATTTTTTAATCTTTGAGTTTTTTCCTGTTCACATTTATGAATATCGATACTAGTGTTTTTAACAAAATAGTTAGAAATTGTAATTGTTTGAGTATTTCACTCTCTTTCTGGCCCCTTTCATCTTCCAAATTAATGGACTGTGTTTATCCTTTCCCGACTATCTAACTGCCTATCAAACAAAACAACAACAAAACAGATGGGAGAATAAGATAATTCTCAGGAGATTTGTTAATACAGTGAGTCCTCCATATCCGCACGTTCCACAAATGAAGGTTCAATGAATCATGAATCAAAAATATTCACGAAAAAAACCCAATAAAAATAACAAAGAACTATAAAAAAACTCAAATTTAAAAACCAATATAGTATAATAATTATTTACATAGCATTTGCATTGTATTAGGTATTATAAGTAATCTAGAGATTACAGTCTATGAAAGGATGTCTGTAGGTTACATGCAAATATTATGCCGTTTTATATCACTGAATTGAGCATTCAAGGATTTTGATATTTGAGAAGTGTCCTGAAACCAATCCCCTATGGATACTGAGAGACAACTGATTGGAATGGGATGGTAATATCAGATCATATGAAATTCCAAAATTTAATAGTGACATCCTGGAAGAGAATATATGGATGCAAATAATTTAGGCAGAATAAAAGTTACATTTTTATGAGTATGATCTAAATGAATGTTTCCCAAACATGGTTTATTTTCACACTCATCTGGGTAGTTATTTAAAATGTCATTCATAACCCTGTTCTCAATCTCCTGCATTTAAACGTTTGAAATTAGGTTCTAGAATTGATAGATTTAACCAGCTTTAGTTCTTAGACAATTATAAAACTGCCAGCAGATGGACATGTGGGAGCCTTTACTATAAATACTTGGCCAGATATAGATCATAAAACTGAGCTGCAAAGAGTCAATGATACCATGGGGACCTTCAAATATCAGTAAAGTACTGTAGTATGATAAGAAATATATTTGGTCTTTTCTCAGGCTTCCTGGCACAGAGCTCCAAAAATCCTTGGAATTTCCTGAGTGATAGCAGTAGCTTTTGTTATTTATAATGAGCCTGTTTTGATCATACCTGAGTTTATGCTAATGAGGTGACTTGTGGTGGAGCTCTAGGTAGCCTCAGGCTGGGTTCAGTCCCCCAGAAAGACCAAGTGATTAGAAGATTGGAACTTCAAGCCCCACCCAACAACCTCCAGGAAAGTAGGGTAGGGCTGAAGATTAAGCTCTATAAAATCTCTTGAGCAATGAGATTTGACGAGCTTCCAGGTTGATAAATACATCAGGGTGCTGGGAAGGGTGTCTTGCTCAGAGAGAGCCTAGAAATTCTGTGTCCCACTTCCTTCATACCTTGCCCTATGCATCTCTTTTATTTGGCTGTTCCTGAGTTGTATACTTCATTATAAACCAGTAGACATAGGAAAAGTTTCCCTGAATTCTATGAACCATTCTAGCAAATTATGAAAAATAAGGAGAGGATCATGGGAACCCTGAATTCATAGCCAGTCAAAATTGTGATAAGTATCTTCAGCAGGGGAAGACTTATGAGACTAAGCGCTTAACTTCTGAGATCTGACACTAACTCCAGGTAGGTAGTGTCAGGATCAAATTGAATTTGTAGGACACCCATCTAGTGTCAGAGAATTGGTCAGTATCAAAAAAGCCCAAACTTCTGGGGCCTGAAGTGTTCTGTGTTAGAGTGCAGAGAGACAGTGGCTATATGTTCTAACCTTTTTGTAAATTTGGGACATTTTCAAGTACTGAGAGAAAATAGTGATTTTTTTCCCCGTTGCAAACCACTTTATATCTCAGAAGATTAACAAAAAAAGAAACAAAGAGAAATGCTAATATAGATTTAAATTAACCAATACAGAGAATCTGTTTTGTGAAATGACAAAGATGTCACTTATGGATAAATTAATTATATCATATGTGGTTATATGTGCTGTTTGAAGTGCTAGTCTCAACATCTATTTTAAGTGAATAAATGAAGTAGTAAAATGTTAACATTCATGTCGTGAATATCAGACTTTGGCAAGAATAATTCAATATATTCATAGAAACCATGCTTTAACTCTAGATGTGGAAATGTTTTATAGGAAACTTTCAAAATGTGTTTTGACCATGGAATTCTGAATGACCTTGGTAAAAAGAACAGGGAGAGTTATCTAGGAGATCAAAGTGCTTTCTATAAGGTTCTCTGGTAAGCACAGATTAAAAGTAAACTACACAAGAAAAAAGCAAAGAGAGAATTAAAGAATATGGCAAGACATTAGCAGGTGTATTTCAGAACAGCAACAGGAATGCTAAATCTCAAAGTGCACTAATATTTCCAAAATCTCTAAAAAAGCAAAGTTTTTACTTATGTTGTGAACCAGATTGTGAAAGTTCTCTCCCTAGGCCAAATACTATAATAATAAATAGCTAAAGAGGAAAAGATGATCTTTTTAACCTCAATTTTGTTTTCATCTTTTCTTTCAAACGTGATAATCCTCATGTTGGAAGGATGAAACTAAAATGATGAAGAGAAATTAAAATTCCAAATAGTTGAAGAAATATGAACAGAAAAAGTATAACATATTCTCCAAATGACTTACTTTTCTGGCTTAGGAAGTATCTAATTTAGGGTGCTGAGTAATTTTGAAGATAAGATCGATGTCAGTAATCTTTGAGGAGCTATTGATAATTGGGGAGCTGCCAGGAGAGTAAAGAAAGGAAAATGTCCTAAGTTTACGAAAAGGTTAGGCAGAGTCTTAAAACTATAGACCAGGGATCTTGACATTTATGCTCAGTAAAATATTTGAAGGAAATGGATGGATGATTTTTGAGTACTGGGAAAGGTCATAATTAGCAGCAGTGAGCACATGTTCACTAAGAATAAGGTATGGTAGGCTGTCTTTATTCCCTATTTTTGACATAATGACTAAGTTGGTATTCCAGAGGACTGATATAAAAATAGCATATTTGGATTAACGAGGCATTTTTAATCTTTTGCACAAGATAGAAATGTGTGAACTGTATGATAATAGCAATAAGCAGGCTCACCACTAGTTTGGTATTTTACCTAATGAATATTAATTACTAAAGTAACATCGTCTTAGAAAGAAATAGATCTATCCTCTTTTTTTTTTTTAGCTTTTGTTTTAATAACGTGAAGAAATGTCAGGTGTTGCAATGTTAGGTGTTTTAAATTGCATATCACTAGTCCAAGCAGTAAAGATTTTATATATTTACAAGTATGGAAGTGAATTAGCAGTAGACCAGGAACGTGACATTTATAAATTTGAAAGACAACTACTTATGAGGTAGACAGCTGCAGCTGAGAGAAACAAAGGATCGCTTTATGGTCTAGGAAAGAACTTTAAATCTGGAAACCTTCAGATGTCACAGCTGGTACATCAATAAAAAAGATGCAAAGTGGTCACTACAGTTCAAGTCCAGAGATTAAGCAGAGAATTAGAATCATAGGCGACAACACTTTAGCTTGAAACACTCTTGAGACAGTTGGAAATAAGAACCAGGGCAGCACTGTAACCAAAAACATCCAGATGGAATTAGAAGATCTTTGTACATCTCTGTAACTTTGTACAGAGCCAAAATATAATTGCAAAAATCCCAAAGCCCAAATTCATAATATGCTTAGAAAAAACTTTACCACAACTGAGTTTGTTTTGAAATATGGAATTTCAGGCTTTGGTGGGCTAGAAATATACATATATTCTATCTATCTACCTACCTATCATCTATATCACTTTCTCTCTCTGTCCATTTATCTATCTATCTATCTATCCTTTGTATTTATCGTGGTAAAAAAAACACATAAAATTTGCCATCTGAACCATTTTATACATACAATTAAATGGTGTTAAGTATATTCACATTGTTGTAAAACAGACCTCTAGAACTTTTTCATCTTGCAAATTTGAAACTCTATATCCATTGAACAACAACTTCCCTTTTTCCTCTTTCCAGCCTCTGGTAACAACTATTCTACTTTCTGTTTCTATGAACTAGGCTATATTAAATATATCTCACATGTAGTATCATACAGTATTTATCTTCTTGCAACTGGCCTATTTCATTTATCAAAATGTCCCCAAGGTTCGTCCATGTTGTAGCATATGACAGGATTTCCTATGTTTTAAAATTTAGTAATATTACATTGTATGTGTATACGACATTTTGTTTGTACATTCCTCTATTGATGGGCATTTGGGTCACTTCTACCTCTTTGCTATTGTGAATAGTGTTACTATGAGCATGGGAGTGCAAATATCTCTTTGAGATCCTGCTATCAATTCTCCTGGTTATAGCCCAGAAGTGAAATTGTTGGATAATATGGTACTTTCCTTTTTAATTTTTTGAAGAAGCTCCCTTTTTAATTTTTTGAAGAAGCTCCATACTGTTTGTCATAACAGTTGTGTTACCAGACAGGGATCCCGATCCAGAACCCAAGAAAGGGTTCTCAGACCTCACACATGAAATAATTTGGAGCAAGTCCATAGAGTAAAGTGAAAGCAAGTTTATTAGAGAAATAAAGCAAAGAAAGAATGATTGGCTACTCCATAGTGGGAGCAGTGGCATTGGCTGCTCTCCTGAGTATACTTACAATTATTTCTTGATTATATGTTGAACAAGGGGTGGATTATTCATGAGTTTTCTGGGAAACGGGTGGGCAATTCCTGGAGTTGAGAGTTTGTCCCCTTTTTAGACCATATAGGGTAACTTCCTGATATTGCCTTGACATTTGTAAGCTGTCTTAGTGCTGGTGGGAGTGTCTATTATTAACATGCTAATGCATTATAATTAGCATGTAATGAGCAGTGAGGACAACCAGAGGTCACTTTTGTCACCATCTTGGTTTTGATGGGTTTTGGCCAGTTTCTTTGCTGCAACCTGTTTTATGATCTTTAATGTCCTATGATCAGCAAGATCTCCTGTCTATCTCATCCTCTGACTAAGAATGCCTGACCTCCTGGGAACGCAGCTCAGTATGTCTAAGCCTTATTTTACCCAGCCTCTATTCAAGATAAAGTCACTCAGGTTACAACGCCTTCGACAGTTGTGTCATTTTACAATCCCACAAGCAGGGCACAAGGATTCTAAGTTCTTCATATCCTTGTCAACACTTGTTATTTTCTGTGTTTTTGATAGTACGTATTCTAAAGGGTGTCAATATTTTACTGTGGTTTTGCTTTGCATTTCTCTGATGATTAGTGATGTTGACCATTATTTCAAATGCTTGATGACAATTTGTATATAATCTTTGGAGAATTGTCTGTTCAAGCCATTTGCTCATTTTTAAATTGGTTTATTTTAATTTTGTTAACTTGTAGGAGTTCTTTATCAGATATATGATTTGCAGATATCTCTATCATCCATAGGTTGCATTTTCCCTTCATTAATTGTATCATTTGACTGTTTTAAAGTTTGATATAATCTCATCTAATTTTGCTTTCATTCCCTATGCTTTTTGGGTGTCATATTTAAGAAATCATTGCCATGCTGAGTGTCACGAAGTTTTTCCCCTATGTTTTCTTCTAGAAGTTTCATAGTTTCAGATCTCTAATAAAGTTTGAATTAATTTCCATATATGTATGATATAAGGTTCCAACTTTACATTTTTGCATATGGGTATTCAGTTTTCACAACACAACTTTTGAAGAGACAGTTTTTTTCCCATGTAGTGGTTGTGGCACTCTTGTTGATGATCATTTGATTATACATGCTTGGGTTTATTTTGGGGCTCTCTATTCTATTCCATCAGTTTATATGTCTGTCTTAACATAAATACAACACTATTTTGTTTACTAAATCCGTATTAGCCAGAGTTCTCCAGAGAAACAGAACCAATAAGCAATATAAGTGTATATAATTATTATAAGAAATCGGCTAAAGTGATTATGAAGGCTGGGAAGTCTTGCATAGTTCCAGCCTGTGGCTAAAAGTCTGAGAATCAGGAAGACCAATGGTATAAGCTCCATTCTTAAAACTGGCAGGTTGGAGACCCGAGAAGAGCCAATATTTCAGTCTGAATTCCAAGATCACAAAAGACCAATGTCTTAGCTCCAAAGTCAAGCAAGAATTTCCTCTTAGCATTTTTGTTCTATTCAAGTCTGCAATTGATTGGAAGAGGCCCATCCACATTAGGGAGGGCAATCTGCTTTCATTAGTGTACTGATTCAAATGTTAATCTTATCCAGAAACACCCTCACAGACATAAGATGAATAATGTTTGACCAAATAACCTGAGCACACAATGACCCAGTCAAATTGACATATAGAATGAACTATCATAGTATCTTTGTAATATGTCTGAACTCAGGAAATGTGAGCCTTCTTTACTATTTTTCAAAAATGTTTTTGGCTATTCAGTGTCTCTTGAGATTAGATATAAATCTTAGGATAATATTTTTTCTATTCCTGAAAGGAAAATGCCGTTGAGAAAATAATAGAAATTGTATTGAATCTGTAGATTACTTTGGGTACTATTGCCGTCTAAACAAAATTAAGTCTTCCACTCCATGAAAATGGGAGTTTCCATTTGTTTGTGTCTTCTTAAAGTTTTTATAGCAATTTTTGTAGTTTTCATTGTATAAATCTTTCACTTAAGTTAATTCCTAAGTGTTTTATTATTTTTAATGCTGTTATGAATAGAATTATTTTTAAAATTTTATTTCTGTATTTATTGTTTGATATGAAAATACAACTAATTTTTGACTGCTGATTTGTTTTCTGCAATATTGCTAAATTCATGTATTAGTTCTAGCAACTTTGCATGTATGAGTGTATGTGTGTAACCTTTACAATTTTCTATATATAATATCATACCATCGGTAAACAGAGATAATTTTACTTCTTCCTTTGCAATTTGAATGACTATATCTTTTTCCTTTCTAACTGCTCTGGCTAGGACTTCCAATACTATTGAATAGAAGTGCTGAGAGTAGGCATCTTTGCCTCATTTCTCATCTTAGAGAAAAACCTCTCAGTCTTTCACCATTGAGTATGATGGTAGCTGTGTGCTTTTTATAAATGCCCTTCATTTTGTTAAAGTAATTTTCTTCTATTTCTAGTGTAGTCAGGGTTTTTATAATGAAGGGGTTTTAAATTCTGTTAAATGCTCTTTCTGCATTAATTGAAATGATCATGTAGGTTTTCACCTTCATTTTATTAACGTAGTATATTACCTTGATCTATTTTTTTGTATATTGGACAACATCCTTGAATTCAAGGTATAAATCCCCTTTGGTTGTAGTGTAGCATCTTTTTTTTTTTTTTTTTTTTTTTTTTTGAGACAGAGTCTTGCTCTGTTGCCAAGCTGGAGTGCAGTGTCGTGATCTTGGCTCACCGCAACCTCTGCCTCCTGGGTTCGAGCGATTCCCCTGCCTCAGCCTCCTGAGTAGCTGAGACTACAGGCACACACCACAACACCAGGCTAATTTTTTGTGTTTTAGTAGAGACAGGGTTTCACCACGTTGGCCAGGATGGTCTCAATCTCCTGACCTCATGATCCACCTGCCTTGGCCTCCCAAAGTGCTGGGATTACAGGCATGACCCACCATGCCTGGATAGTGTATAATCTTTTTAACGTGCTGTTGAATTTGATTTGCTAGTGTCTTGTTGATAATTTTTGAATCAACATTTATCCAATTGGTCTTTAGTTGTCTTTTTTTTTTTTATTGTGTCTTTGTATGACTTTGGTATTAAGGTAATGCTGATCTCATAGAATGAGCTTGCAAGTATTCTTTATTCTTCAATTTATTGGAAGAGTTTTCAGAGGATTGGTGTTAATTCTTCTTTAATAGTTCAGTAGAATTCTTCAGTGAAAATATTTCATTCTGATTTTTTTTTATTTGGAGGTTTCTGATTACTGTTCCAATCTCCTTATGTATTACTGGTCTATTCAAACTTCCTATTTCTTCATAATTTAGTTTTGATAGGTGTGTGTTTCTAGGAATTTGTCCATTTCTTCTAGGTTATCCAGTTTGTTGGCATATAATTTTTCACTGCATTCTGTTATAATTCTTTTTAATTTCTGCAATATCTGTAGTAATACCCACTCTTTTATTTCTGATTTTGAGTTTTTGAGTCTTCCCTCTTTTTTCTTAATCTAAGAATTTTTCAGTTTTGTCCATCTTTAGAAAAATTATTAGTTTTTTATTATTTTTATTGTCTATTCGGTTTATCTTTGCTGTAATCTGTTTTTTTTCCTTCTGCTAGATTTTAGGTTTAGTTTGTTGTTCTTTTCCTAGTTTCTTGATTCCTAAATCTAGTTCTTTGATTTGAGGTTTTTCTTATTTTTCATGTATGTAATTATGAGGCAGAAATTTAAAAATAAATACGCATTCATTCACTTCAAGAAAAGTAACAGGCAAGTCAAGGGTTCAAAAGAAAAGAACAAGTTTTCCTCCGCCTAGCAAGCTCACTTCAAGGACAGTTACAAGATAATGCTGTCTGCCACTGTCCGGGAAGCCAAGGCCAAAGGAATGGGCTTCAGACACTGCCCCCTTCCAGAGCAAGGTTGAAGGGAAAAAAGAAGAGAGAGACAAATTCTTTTACTGTTACTCCTTTCCCTGGCTTCTTAAACATAACTATGTTTTACAAATGTCTGTATTTAGGCAGCTCTTGTTTTTCTTTTGATGCAGCTACAAGGTCACTAGATATGCAAGGCCACAAGTTATGCTAAGTCAACAGTTATGCTATAGATTATGTGACCTGTCGCTGTATGATTAACTGCTTTTTTGCTTCTGTAAGTTTTCTTATAAAAACCCTGCTTAGTCTTTGCTCAATGCTCAGCTTTTTGGATGTGAATCCACTGAGCTGGTGCATACCTAAAATAAACAATCCTCCTGTTCTCCATATCGGTCTCTCCAGTCCTCAGTTTCCCACAACAATTACAGCTATAAGCTTCCTATATCCCATAAGTTTTAGTATTTTGTGCTTTTATTTTAATTTTCAATTTTCTCAAGGTATTTTCTAATTTCTGCTGTAATTTCTTTGACTCATTGGTGTTTAAGAGGGTGTTGATTAATTTTTACATACTTGTGAATTTTTCTGTTTTCTTCTTGCTGTTTTCCTTGTGTTCCTGTTTTCTTGTGCTTTGATGTTTAGTTTCATATCACTGTGATCAGATAAGATACTTTGCTTAATTTCAATCTTCTTGAATTGGTAAGAGTTGTTTTGTGTCCTACCTACCATGTGGTTTGTCCTATAGAATGCTTCATGTGCATTTGAGAAGAGAGTATATTCTGTTGTCGGGGAGTGTTCTTTATATGTCTGTTAGGTTCAATTGCCTATAGTATTGTTCAAGTCCTCTATTTCATTATTGATCTTTTGTCTAGTTTTTTATTTGATTATTTAATATAAGATTTTGAAGTCTCCTACCATTATTGTGCTGTTGTCTATTTCTCTATTGAATTCTATCAAAGTATGCTTTATGTATTTAGGAGTTCTAAGGTTTTCTGCATAAATGTTTACAAGTGCTATATCTTTTTAGTGAATTGACCCCTTTAACATTATGTAATATGCTTGTCTCTTGTGACAGTTTTTACTTAAAGTCTATTTTTTAATATTAATATAGCATCCCCCACTCTCTTTTAATTGTCATCTGCATGGGATATCTTTTTTTATACTTTTATTTTCATCCTCCATTGTCCTTAGAATGCCTTGCAGACAATATATAGTTGGATCCTGTTTTTAAATCCTTTCAGCAAATCTCAGTCTTTTGATCAAGAAATTTAATCTAGTTACATTTAAAGTCATTATAAATGGGGAAGGACTTACTATTGCCTGTTTGTTAATTGTTGTATGTATGTCTTATAGTTTTTCTGCCTCTTCTTTCCTCTCCTGCTGCCTTTCTTTACTTTTCAATGATATTTTGTGGTGACATGCTTTTATTCCTTTCTCATTTCCTTTTGAGTATATTTTATAAATATATTATTTGTGGCTATCATGGCAATTATATAAAATATCTTAAAGTTATTTTATCCTATTTTAAACTGATAACAACTTAGCTTCAATTGCGTACAAAAACTCTACTCCCTTATAGCCCCATCCCCCACTTTGTTATGAATTTTACAAATTGCATCTTTATGTATTATATGCCCATTAACATAGATTTATAATTTTAAAAATATTTTTGATTATTTTGATTTCTATGTTTCAAAATTGTAATAATACATGTCATGATAAATGTCTATGTATTTACCTTTATCAAAGAGTCTTATATTTTTGTAGGGCTTTGTGTTGCTGTCTACTGTACTTTCATTTTATTTTGAAAAAAATCCCTTTAGTATTCCTGCAGAACAGGTCTAGGGATAACAAACTGCCTTTGCTTTTGTTTACTTGGGAGTCTTAATTTCTCCATTTTTAAAGAATGGTTTTGCCAGATACAATATTCTTGGTTGATAGTATATTTTTTTCTTTTAGCACTTTGAATATGTCATTCTATTTCATTCTAGCATTCGAAGTTTCTGCTGCAAAAAAACACTGATAATATAATGAATGTTTCCTATGTGATGGACTACTTTCCTCCTGTTGCTTTCAAGATTCTCTGTACTTGACTTCAGACAGTTTTATTCTATAGTGTGTCTCAGTGTGATTCTCTTTGAATTTATCCTAGTTAATATTTTCTGAGCTTCTTGAACTGTATGTCCATTTCTTTTCTGAGATTTGGGAAGTTTGGGGTCATTATTTCTTCATATAACCTCTTCTTTCCTCTTTCTCTTCTCCTTCTGGGATTCTCACAATGCATATGTTACTCCATGTGATAATGTCTCTTAAGTCTATTGTCTTTTCTTCATTTTTTTTTCTTTTGTTCCCCTGACACAATGATTTCAAATGAAGTTTCTAGTTTTGCTAATTTTTTCTTCTGCCTGAAGAAGCCTGCTGTTAACCCTCTCTATGAATTTTTTAGTTCACTTACTGTATTTTTTTCAGCTCCAGAGTTTCTGTTTGGTTCTATGTTACAATTTCTGTCTCTTTGTTGATATTCTCATTTTGTTCATGTGTCATTTTTCTGATTTTATACAGTTGCCTATGTTCTCTTTTAGCTCATTGAACATCTTTTTGAACAATTATTTTAAATTATTTGTCAAGAAGCTCATAGATCTATCTTTCTACATGGTTCATTTATGGCATTTTATTTTTTTCCTCTGGTTGGGTCACATTTTTGTATGTCTTTTATGCCTTGCAGTCTTTTGCTAGGATTTTGGAATTCGGAAAAACAAACATCTTCCATTGTTAGTATATCAGCTGCCTGTATTACTCAGGGTTCTCTAGAGAGACAGAACTAATGGAATATATATATATATATATATATATATATATATATATATATATATATACACACACAAAATATATATATATTATATATATATCTACACAGACACACACACACATACATGTAGGAATTTATTAAGTATTAACTCACATGATCACAAGGTCCCACAATAGGCCACCTACAGGCTGAGGAACAGGTAGAGCCAGTCTGAGTTCCAAAACTGAAGAATTTGGAGTCCAATGTTCGAGGGCAAGAGGCATCCAGCATGAGAGAAAGATGTAGGCTGGGAGGCTAGGCCAATCTCTGTTTTCACATTTTTTTGCATGCTTATATTCTAGTCACTCTAGCAGCTAATTAGATTGTGCCCACCCAGATTAAGGATGGGTCTGCCTTTCGCAGCCCACTAACTCAAATGTTAATCTCCTTTGGCAACATCCTCACTGACACATCCAGGATCAATACTTTGTATCTTTCAATTCAATCAAGTTAACCATTATATTTCCTAAAGAGGAAGAGTTTTACCAATCAGCAGAGCAAGAGTTTCTAGGACTTCTCAAACCCTTTTTATTCTCTTGCTTCCCCTAGCCTATGCCTTTGGAGCCATAGGTCTAATGTTCTTTGTTCTTACCTCTGTTTTTAGTGGCTTTCAAAGTCTGATGCTGGACCCATGAACACTCCAAGTTAGATAAGATAGAAATCAGTTGTTTTGGCAGTTCCCAGATGGTCTGGAATGTTGGAACTGGGCCACTCTTTTGTTTCCATTCCAAGAGAGAAGCCTAAATATGAGGGTTTTCTTGCAATTGCTCCACTCTATCTTCATAAAGGGAGGGTCATAAATACATGCGCCAAAGGCTACCATATATATGTATATATATATGTATATATATATATATATATATATATATATATGTTGCCCTTTCACTTGAATTGCTTCTTTATTTTACTATGACCTGGGTGATTCTCAACTGTTCTCCAGAGTTCTCACAAAGATATTTTGGTCTGTATATTATTGCTAACTCTGTGTCCCTGTGGCAGAAGGAGGTCCTGTAGCTTGCTAGTCTTCTATCTTGCTGACATCACTTCAGAACTAGAATTTTGAACATCATTCACCAAGAACAAAGCAGGCAGTTATCTGGTCCTGTTTAGGCTACTCTAGTGAAATTTTATCTAGAGCATTACATTTATTTTGAGACAGTATATATTAAGACCTACAGAAAATAACTAGACCATGTTTAAAGTAGAGAATGCAGAATTATAAAAGGGCTAAAAATTATACGATGTAAAAGCAGAGAAAAAGAGCTTGGAACATCAATAGAAATCAGAAAGTAATGGCTTATGTGATAAGATTTGATCATCTTCATCTTTGAACCTTAGTAACTAGTGCATACCAGGGGCTCGACAAGTATTATTCTAAAAAATCATAATATTATGGATTAGTAATGTATAATATTACCTCCAACCAGTTGAAATAATGTGTTTGTTCCATTGTCACAAATTAGAATTTGTGTATGTGTGTGTAGGTCAATATAGCTACCTGATTTTATATCTTAGGATACTAAGAAAGCAGAGAGGGTGAGCATGTTGCCTGTATTCACTTAGCAAATAAAAAGAATTTAGAATTTGTTTTGAAACTAATTTCATGCTGCTAAATAGACCTAAGCACATCTTCCTGATGTTTTTAATTTATTAAAAAAATATAAAATTTGTTCCACATGTGGTATTGAGAAGCTGAGAAACTAGGATGTAATAAAGGCTATTTATATCACAGAATAAGACAAAAACTACAAATCAGTGCTTTTTCATTTTAAAGATCCTGAACTAGCACACCAGTAAATATATGCCTTAGAAATGACAGAAACATGGAAAATGTTTTCTTACATTTAAAACTGCTGGTATTCTAATCAGGTATTTGATGGGGAAAAAGTCTATTAAATGTTTTCTATGGAGCTGTTCGATTTTTCTATTGAGAATCTAGATAAACCATATTGAAGACTGGTCCTAGTTGTTAATAATATCTAATTTTTATATTATAAATTGCAATGACAATTATGTTTACCACTAATTGAGGTCCCATTATACTTTAGGTACTCAGTCAGTCAATTTACATGTGCTATTATTTTCTTGTATATTTATTTTCATGTATTTATTTATTTTATTTGCTCAACAAATATTTTTCAAGGCCAAATAGCTGAGAAAGGTTTTATATGCACAC
Source organism: Gorilla gorilla gorilla (assembly GCF_029281585.2). NCBI lineage: Eukaryota > Metazoa > Chordata > Mammalia > Primates > Hominidae > Gorilla > Gorilla gorilla. The sequence continues at coordinate 44,118,650 of NC_073231.2, forward strand.
AGTGCTTACCGTTGGTGAAGAAAATATTAAAAAGTTATAAGAAATCTTCTCAGTACCCCTAGTAACCAGGTGCTAGTGTACCCATCTTAACAAATGAGAAAAATAAAACCAAGTAATTTGAACAAGTTTATTATTAATTAGTGGTATAATTTATATTCAAATTCAAATATATATATCTCTTTCAAGTTACACTCTTTCCAATTTATAAACTATTTTTGAAAATGTTTATTATGACCTTCAAAAAGCTACCAATGTTTCTAATAAAGGGAAGATATTTACAGTAATTTGAAGTGCCAGATTAAAATATTTCAGAGTGATTCACTGATGTAAAGACAATGATGATTTTAAAATAAAAGTATGAATAAAGTTTGGACTTAATAATTAAATACTGTAGCTCTTTCTACAGAGAATATTTGAACATTTTGAAACATACATCTGAATATCAAATATTAACCTCATGAATATCATTGATTTGTCCTTATTTTTGTCAACTTACATACTTTGTTTTTATTCTGAAAAATATAGTCTTCTTCCATATAATGCAAAAAAGTCATCCACCTTGTGGATGACTATTTGTGGTTAGGAAGAAGTAGGATTTGAACTATATCTTTCTCAAGTCAAGTATAGCAATATGGGAAATGCTTTTCTTTAATGAACACGAATATGCACCAGATTAGCATTACACTATTTGTAGTTACATACTTGGTCATAAGAAAATGAATAACCTTGGGTTAGTTATTTGCACATTAGGCTTTTCATACTTTATTTGCAGAAAGAGAGAATTGGATTAGATCATTTGTTTTCAATTGATTTCCTAGAAGTATTTATTATGATGCCTAAAATATGAACTCAATATTTTGAAAAATCCTTTATTTACTATATATGAAAAGATAATACGTTTATTAGGAGATGATTTATGATTGTTTCTCAGCCTTTTGGCTAAGATCAAGCGTACATCTATTCTTTCCAGTTTAATACTTGATATGTCCTCTATTTGAGGATGCAATATTAAATGAATTTTTGGAACTCAGAGATGGAATAGGAGCTTGCTCAATCCACTTCACATATTGACCTGGCCTATCAGTATTCTCAGAAATGGTACCCCCAAGAGGAATTTTAAAAAATACATTATTGACTTACTTTTCTTTTAAACATAACAAAGTACTGCATAATATTAAATTAGACCTTTTGATCTGAAATGTAACTATTAGTTACTACAGTCTAGCTAAATGGAAAGAATCAATATTTTACTTGGCTTACCGTGGGTAAGTCTCCTTTCTTTGGTCATTTGTTATACTAAGGTATTTCAAAGATGAGTTGAGATATCTTGGAGACCATTAAATCCCAGGTAGGAATCCATCACAAATAATGACTGTTAAACTTCTTTTGAATTTTTGAAATCCTATGAGCCCTTCTCCTTTCTCATTTGAGCACTGAAATAAGAATTTTACATTGTTTTCCTGACTATGAAAGAAATACAATCCTAGGACTCTTCTGGTAACAGTTAAATTAAGCCAACATTATTTATTTTGTGTGCGTGGTTTTTTTTTGCATTACAGAAAGCCAAGTAAACAACAAATGCTTTTTTGAGGTCTTTTTCTTTCAGTTGCTACCCTAATCAGAAATTTTCATTTTCTCTTTCACTATTATAGTGGATAGTGAACACTTTAATATTGCTCAAGACTACTTTTCTATGAATATACAGTAATTATTGTCCCATTGATTGTGAGCTCTGGAGAAGGTAAAAAAAGTTTATTTTAGTGTCAAAAAGAAGATTAGAATGAGAATGGTTACTTTTTATAAGGCAAAATAATGAAAAGAATACCAATGGCTGCTGGAAAGTTACTTTTTAAAATAAATTGTTTAATATTAATGAATTATTTTATAGCGATTTGCTATTTTTGCTCTTGTGGAAAAGTCATGACTTCTGAATTTATGATGAATTTTTATTATTAGTCTTCTACAAATTCCTCACATTTTATGAATTCCCGATAATACAATACTATTAATTCCAGATAATAGAATAGAAACACATACTATTTTATACACACACACACACACACACACACACATATAGTTATATTTCACCTAATTTCAATAACAGTTTGCCTCAATAAATGCTTTACAATGTCCAGTGATCTAATTTAATGATCACGGCAATTTTATTCATGTTTGTAGTGGAAAGTCTGGAGGCTTAAGTGACTTCAACAAGGTAAACTTAATTAATAGAAGATTTGCTCTTATAACTTAAATATACTATTTACAAATTCAATCCAGACTCATTAATTTACTGATTAATCTATTCCATGACTATTTTATGAGACATGTGTAGCAGTAAGGACCCACAGAGTTTCTCCTTCATGAGAATATACATTGGAGGGTAGGAACAAGACAATAGCCAAGTGAACAAACAAACCAGGAGTTTCCAAAGTGGTATGAAGTAGTATAAAATAAAAGAGTCGAGTAACAACATGGAGACTGAGGGGCTCAGGTGGGAAGGTTGACAAGTTTATAGACACACTTGTCAAGGATGATGGCTTTACGGAAATAATATTTTAATTTAGAAATAAAGAATGAGAAGGAGAAAGCAATCTTTAGTGCTGAGTGAAGCTATTCTATGCAGAATAAATAGGAAGGTAAACATTTCTGAAGTAGGAAACAGTTGAACCAGTGCAATTTACAGGAAGAGTTTGGTTCTATAAGAAAGAGATAGAAAGAAAGCTGAATTCTAATAAATAATGGATAGGGCAGAGAGAGAAAAGGTTGGAAAGACATTTAGGAGGCAGATCATGCAGTCTTGTGAGTAGTTGGATATAGGGGAAGAGTTTAATGGAATCTACAATAGTGCTGGGATGGACCCTGCAATTTTAATCAGTGTTTTGGAATGGACTCAGATCCCTTATGACTAGGAATGAAAACTCTAATGATCTATCTTCCAACTATGTAAAATTGTAGGTGTTTCTCTCATTTTTATTACAATCAGATTCAACTAGATTATAAAAAAAATAGTACAAGAGATAGGCTGAATTGATTTGAATGAACATGTGAGTGTGTGTGTGTGTTTGAATCCTTATTATCTTATCCCTCTAGGAGAAGGCAAATTACTTTAATCACTTTTTAATAAAATTTATAGAAAAATATGTTATGTCTCTACATAGCAGCAAGTGTCATGGCTTTTATTAAAAAAAAACACACTTCTTATATTTAAATATTTTTTCTTTCCTAAATTTAGGGATTAAAATCAGAAACAGTACACTAAGACAACTCAAGCATTTTATGAACTAAATATATATTCCTCATATATTTTGCCTATAGAAGCAAGATCATGAAAGATGATACACAGTGCTCAGTCAAGCTGATGAATTTCACTATGAGAGTAGTCAGACTACTTGAATTCAGAACTCATTTATACTTTTAAAAAATAAATACTCCAACTATTTTGTGTATGTCAGTCATATCTATAAATACTTATATTATATATTAAAACTGAATTTTAAAAATATCTCTGTTAATTTATTTGGGGAGTAACAATAATAAGCCCATAATATATTAACATAAATAACATTTTTATTTTAAAAATGTATGTTTTCCAAGCCAAAACAACATTTCAGAGAAGAATGGCATTGTTTATATATTTTCAAATCTTTTTAATATCTTTTTAAATAGAATTTTCACATCTATTTCTATATTCGATCTATCGTCATATATTGTGTGGTTGCCGTATGTGAAAGAAATCACACAAATAAATAGTTGAATAAGAGAGTAATATTTTAATAGTCTTTTAGATAACTGTGGATATTCGTTTTTGGCGTGACACCAAAACCAAGTTGTAGTTTCTTAAAGGTTAGTTGCAGTGTGGAATCTGAAACTGTCTTAATAAACTTTTCTTATTCTGTCTCATTAAAATCCAGTGGTTTATCTTAAACTTTAAATGTGTCTTTACCCATGAATTAGGCTATACTATTATGCACTGGTTATTTGGAAAATAATGGTTGACTGAGTTTTGCAGATCCCTCAAGTGTTGACACATTTCTTTATATGATATTTTAAAAACAATGTTAATGGTATCTCCTGTCTTATCAGAAAAGTCATTACAAATTAGGAAACTGTCAGGCACTGAGTTTTACACACCATTACTTTTGCTCTGTCAGTGAAAATAAGAACAAGTAAAAAAGGCAAATAACATCTTAGTATTATTAATAAAACAGTTTTGACATTGCAGATCCCCTGAAAGTGTCTCAAAGATCCCCATGGGTCTGCAGAGCACATTTTGATAAGTGCTGCTCTGTGACACAGGCCGAGATAAGCTTAGATTTTATTTTTAGAGCATTTTGAAGCTTTTGAAAAATTTTAAGCAGAGGAGTAATATGATCTTGTTTAAGACTTAAAAATAACCATTTTGGCTACTAAGTGGAAAAGGATATTTTTGGGAGTAAGAAGGGAAATAGGAGAGAGATAAATTAGAAGGAATCATAAGTAATATAAGAAAAGAGTTAATGATGGCTTCGAGTAGAATGGTAACAGTGGAAATGGAGGAAAAATGACAGAAAGTTTTGAAGATAGAACCATGGTCTTGCCAAAAGATTAAATCTGAGATACATTAAGCTATGGTGACAGTTACTTATAGAAGAGGCTTAGGAGAGGCATAAAATGTTTTGAAGAACAACAAAAGTTCTTTTTTATATAGTATTAATTTTAAAAATACTTCATTAATGGTGTTGAGGGGAAAATAGTATATATTAATTATAAAAATATTTAATTAACTGTGTTGAGGGGAACATAGTATCTTCTAAATATTACCCTTGTGTCCTGCAACCTTACTAAACACTCTGTATTAGTGTTAGTAGCTTTTTAACGGATTTGAAGGAATTTCTATATTCCAAATAATGCTTGAAGATACAGTTATATTTCATCTTTTTTACTATGAATATCTTTTTATTTCTTGCCTTATCTCATTTGCAAGGGGAAGCCATCTCTTTGTATTTTTTGGCTTTTTTACTGATGCAGAATATTTGTACATACTTATCGGGTTCATGTGACATTGTTTATTTATAGACTGTGTAACAATGAAGTCAGGGTATTTGGGTTGTCCATCACCTTGACTATTTATTATTTCTATATTTGTGGAACATTTCAAGTGCTCTCTCATAGCTATTTTGAAATACACAATTCATTGTTGTTGACTATACTCACTCTGCTATCAAACATTAGAATTTATTTTCTATCTAACGTATGTTTGTACTCATTAACCCATTACCACCCACTCTTTACAGACACTCTCCTCACTAATCCACATATCTTTCTTAGCCTCTGGTATGTATCAGTCTACTTTCTACCTCCATGAGAACAACTAATTAAGCTCCCACACATAAGTGAGACCATATAGTATTTGTCTTTCTGTGCCTGTCTTATTTCACTTAACACAATGACCACCAGCTCCATCCATGTCGCTGCAAATGACATAATGTCATTCCTTTTATGGCTGAATAGTATGCCACTATGTGTATATATAACACATTTTCTTTATCCATTTATCTATTGATGAACATGGGTTGATTCCATCTCTTGGCTATTGTGAATAGTCCTGCAATAAAGAGAGATATGTAGGCATTTCTTTGATATACTAATTCATTTTCCTTTGGATAAATACCCAGTAGTAGGATTGCTAGACTGTATGGTAACTCTATTTTTATTTTTTGAGAATTATCCATATGTTTTCCATAGTGGCAGAACTAATTTACATGCCCACCAATAGTGTATGAGAGCCCCCTTTTCTCTGTATCCTCACCAGCCATCTGATATTTTGCCTTCTTAATAATAGCTCTTTTAACTGGAGTCAGATGATATTTCATTGTGGTTTTGATTTGGATTTCTCTGATGATTAGTTATACTGAATATTTTTTATATACCTGTTGGCCTCTTATATGTCTTCTTTTGAGGAATGTATATTTATGTTCTTTCCCTACTTTTTAACGGGATTATTATTATTATTACTATTGAGATGTCTGAGTTACTTGTATATTCTGGATATTAGTTCCTTGTCAGACGAATAGTTTGCAATCATTTCCTTGCATTAAAGAGGTTGTCTCTTCACCTTGTTGATTGTCATTTTTGCTGTGCAGTTTTCTAGCTTAATATAATCCCATTTGCCTATTTTTGTTTTTGTTCCCTGTACTTTTGAGGTCTTAACCATAAAATCTTTGCCTAGACCATTGTCTTGGAGTGTTTATATCATTTTCTTCTTTTATAGTTTCAGGTCTTATATTTAAGTCTTTGATCCATCTTCAGTTGATTGTTGCATATGGTAAGAAATAGGGGTCCGGTTTCATTCTTCTGCATATGGATATCCAGTTTTCCAAGCATTATTTATTGAAGAAGGTATTATTTCCCCAACGCATGTTCTTGACACCTTTGTCAAAAATCAGTTGGCAGTAAATATGTGGATTTATTTCTGGATTGTCTATTCTGTTCCATTGGTCTATATGATTGTTTTTATACCAATATCCTGATGTTTTGTTTACTATAGCCTTGTACTATATTTTGAAGACAGGTAGTTTAATGCCTCCAGCTTTGTTCTTTTTGCTCTGGATTGCTTTGGCTATTTGGGGTCTTTTTGGATTCCATACAAATTTTAGGATTGTTTGTTCTATTTCTGTGAAAATATATGTTGGTATTTTGATAATATTTGCATTGACTCTGTAGATCACTTTGAGCAGTACAGTCAATTTAGTGATATTAATTCTTTCAGTCTGTGAGTATGGGATGTCTTTTTATTTGTTTGTCTCCTCTTTAATTTCTTTTATCAATGTTTTATAGGTTTTTTTTTTTGCAGAGTTCTTTAACCTGGCTGGCTAAATTTATTCCTAGCAATAAAATATTTTTAATCTATTATAAATGAGCTAGCCTTCTTATTTCTTTCTCACTTAATTCATTATGGGTGTTTATAAATAAACACTACTAATTTTCATGTTTATTTTATCCTGTAATTCACTGAATTTATTTATCAGATCTAAGAGCTTTTTGGTGGAGTCTTTATGTTCTCCTAGATATAAGAGAATATCAACTGCAAAGAGAGATAACTTGACTTCCTCTTTTTGAATTTAGATTGCTTTTATTTCCTTCTCTTGGCTGATTGCTCTAGGTAGGACCTCCAGAGGATTCTTACGTTGAATAGGATTGGTGAAAGTAGAAATCCTTGTCCTATTTCAATTATTAGAGGGAAGGCTTTCAGCTTTTCCCCATTCAGCATTATGTTAACTGTGGGTTTGTCATATATGGCCTTTATTACACTGAGATATGTTCCTTCAATGCCTAGTTTGTTGAGAATTTTTATCTTAAAGAAATTATGAATTTTGTAAGTGCTTTTTCTACATCTATTGCAATGATCATATGGTTTTTGTCCTTCATACCATTGATATGACGTGTCACATTTATTGATCTGTATATGTTGAACCACCCTTGCATTCCTAGGAGGAATCCAACTTGATCATGGTGTATCAACTTTTTGATATACTGTGGAATTCAGTTTGCTAGTATATTGTTGAGAATTATTGCATCAAAGTTCATCAGGTGTTTTGGCCTGTTTTCTTTCTTTCTTGTGTTTTTAGCTAGTGTTTGGTGTCAAAGTATGTTGGACTCATAGAATGAGCTAGTGAGAATGTTGCCCTGTTTAGTTTTTTGGAGTATTTTTGAGGAGAATTTTTTCTTAGTTATTTGAAAGATAGAATTTAACAGAGAAGCCATCCAGTCCTGAACTTTTTTTTGTGGATAATTTTTTATTACTGATTCAATATAATTACTTGTTATTGGTCTGTTTAGGTTTCCTATTTCTTCCTGATTCAATCTTGGTAGGTGGTATGTGTCTAGGAATTTATTTCCAGTGGGTTTTCCAGTTCGTTACTGTATAGTCGTTTATAGTAATCTCTGACTGCCTTTTTTTTTTTTTTGAGATGGAGTCTCGCTCTGTCACCCAGGCTGAGTGCAGTGGCACAATCTCGGCTCACTGCAACCTCTGCCTCCTGGGTTCAAGTGGATTCTCCTGCCTCAGCCTCCCAAGTAGCTGCAACTACAGGTGTGTGCCACCACACCCGGCTAATTTTTTGTATTGTTAGTAGAGATGGGTTTTCACCATGTTAGCCAGGATGGTCTTTATTTCCTCACCTCGTGATCTGCTCGATTCTGCCTCACAAAGTCCTGGGATTACAAGCGTGAGCCACCGCACCCAGCCAGCCTTTTGTGTTTCTCTGTTACCTTTGTAATGTCTCCTTTTTCATTTCTGATTATGATTATTTGTGTCTACTCTCTTTTTTCTTTGTTATTCTAGTTAGCATTTTATTGACTTTATGTTTTCAAAAAAGCTACTTTTCATTTTGTTGATATTTTGTATATTTTTTTCTATTTCATTTAGTTCTCTGATCTTTGTTATTTCTTACTTTCTACTAATTTTTGGATTGATCTGTTCTCGCTTTTCTGGTTTCTTGAGGTGAATTTTTATATTGCTATTTGGAATATTTCTACCTTTTTGAGGTAAGCATTTGTTGCTTTTCTTTTAGAGACATTGGTTTTTTTTTTTTAATCCCATAGGTTTTATGTTTTGTTTAGATTTTCAGTTCTTTCCAGAAATTTTTTGATTTCCTGCTTAATTTCTGTCTTGACCCAGTGATCATTTGGGACTATGCTATTTAATATCCATGATTGTGTACAATTTCCCAAGTTTCTCTTGTTATCGGTTTTTAGTTTTATTCCATTGTGGTCTGAGAAGATACTTGATATGATTTTGATTTCTTTCCAATTTGTTGAGAATTGTTCTGTGTCTTAACCTGTGGTCTATCCTGGAGAATTCTCAAGTGCTAATTAGAAAAATGTGTATTACGTAGCTGTTAAATTAAATATTCTGTAAATATCTCTTAGGTCCGTTTGATCTAATGTCCAATTTAAATCCAATATTTCTTTGTTAATTTTCTGACTAGATGATCTGTCTAATGCTGAGACTGAAGTGTTGACATCTGCAACTATTACCGTCTTGAAGTCTATCTCCCCTTTAACATTTAATACTGTTAGCTTTATATATCTAGGTGTGCTCCAGTGCTGGGAACACATGTGTTTAGAATGGTTACATCCTCTTGCTGAATTGATCCATTTATCATTAAATAAAGGCCTTCCTTGCCTCTTTTTATAGTTTTTGACTTAAAGTTTGTTTTATCTAAGAAAAGTATAGCTACTCTGACTCGCTTTTGGTTTTTGTTTGTATGGAATATCTTTTTACATCCCTTTACTTTCAGTCTGTATGTGTCTTTATAGGTGAGGTGAGTTTCTTGCAGGCATCATATAGTTAGGTCAAGTTTTCTTATCCATTCAGCCACTCTGTATCTTTCAAGTAGAAAGGCTAATCTGTTACTTTTCAGATTATCATTGATATGTGAGGGCTTATTCCTATTATTTTATTAGGAATTGATTTCTGACATTAAAATAATTAATATCATTATTTTAATTGACTTCTGGTTGTTTTGTATATTTTCTGTTCCTTTTTCTCTCTCTTATTATTTATTATTGTGGCTCAGTGGTTTCCTGTATTGGTAAATTTGATTCCTTTCTCTCCCTTATCTGTGTGTTTGCTTTACTAGTGGATTTTACACATTCATGTATTTTCATAATTGTAGCTATCATCATTTGCTTCCAGGTGTAGGACTCCCTTGAAGACTTTTAGTAGGGCTGGCCTACTGGTGATAATTTTTTCCCACTTTTGCTTGTCTGGTAAAAACTTCATTTTTTGTTCATTTATAAAAGATTACATTACTGGGTATATTATTATTTATGGCAGTTTGTTTCTTTCAGCACTTTGAATATATGATCCTATGTTTCTACTAAACTATAAGGCTTTTGCTGAGAAGTCCACTCTTAGTATCACGGGGGTTCTCTCATAAGTGACTAGTTACTTTTATTTTGCTATTTATAGAATGTTTTATTTGTCTTTGACTTTTGATCGTTAGACTATAATGTGCCATGTAGAAGACCTTTTTGAATTGTATCTGTTTAGAAATCTCTAAGCTTCCTGTATGTGGATGTCTAAATCTTTTGTTAGACTTTGGAAGTTTCCAGCTTTATTTTATTAAGTAGGAATTTTTAAATCTTCTTTTATTTTGTCTTCACACTCTGGGACACCAAAAAATTTGAAAATTTGGTAATTTTATGATGTTCCATATGTTGTATAGGCTTTGTTTATTCTTTTAAATTATTTTTTCTTTATTTTTGTTTGGCTGGATTATTTCAAAAGACCTGTCTTCAGTTCCTGAATTTATTTTTCCTGCTTGATCTAGTCTATTGTTAGAGCCTTTAAATGTATTTTGTATTTCATTTAATAAATTCTTTAGTTACAGAATTTTTTGGGGGGAGGGTTCTATCTCTTTGGTAAATTTCTCATTTATATCCCAAATTGTTCTGATTCATTTATATTCTTTTTTCTGTATTCTCTTGTACCTCACCAAGCTTCTTTAATATCATTATTTTAAGTTCCTTTCCTGGGACCTTATAAATCTCTTTTTCATTAGAATCTGTTGCTGGAGAATTATTGTGTTCCTTTAGAGGTGTCATATTGTCTTGCTTTTTTACATTTCTTGTGTCATGTTGATAGTGTGCATCTGGTGTAACAGTTGCTTCTTCCATTTTTTTTTTTAATTTGTTATAGTGGAGGAAAACTTTTCCTGAAGATGTATCTATGCTATTCGTTTGAAAGAGTACTTTGGCTTTGATTCGGGGCACATGAAGTAATTTAATCTCTGCATTATTTCTTCAGCTCTAAACAGTGTCAATGGTGTCTTTGGCTTTCTTGGTGGTGTAGGGTGTTGTTGTAGTGGAGGCTGTGGTAAAGTTTTGATGGAGACAGGGACTAGATCTACATAGACTGTATCTTTGGATCCCAGTGGTGGCAGTAGTAGGCTAAGCATGCCTGTCCCCAGGGAGGTGTGTGCTGGCACCAGTGTTATTGGTTCTAGGTGGGCTGATTCTTGGTCTTCCAGGCAGCTTGCTCAGGTGCCAGTACTAGCAGTGGTGCACCTGGTGGGTGGGCACATTTTCAGGCCAATGGGAAGCAAGCATAGTATGAGTGATGGCAGTAGCAATGGCAGGACAACCCTCTGGCTCTCAAGTGGTCCATGCTGGTGTTTGTGGTAGCTTAATAGGTTGAGTAGGCCAGTATCCAGGCCCACCAGTGACACATGAGGGTGTGTACCAGATGTGGTGGTAGTGGCAAGTTGGGTGGGCCCAAATTCAGTCCCCCAGGAAGAGTGCCAAGGTAAAACTGTGGCAGACTCAACTGGGTAGTTCCCAGGCCCCCCAGATGCCATGCTTGGGCCCTGACTGGGGGCAATGCTGGGCTGGGTTGACCTTTCCTCTGGCCCCCTGATGGTGGATACAGGTGCTGGCTGTGGCAGGCAGGAGCAGGATGATCTCCCAGGCCTCCAGGGGAATGTTCTGGTAGAGGCAGCAACAGCTGTATTGCAGCCCTGCTACTGAGGAGGGTGGGACTGCTTTTAGCAGCAACAGTCATATTTAAGTGGCTGGGTAGCATGCACTTCATTCACGTTTTGGCCTGGTGGTGGCAGCCCACAGCAGCAGTGTCTGTAGGCAGGGGACTTTGTCCTTGGGGCATGTGAAAATGCATGACTGCCTCACTGTAGGCAGTGGAGTAATTGCCAGTGATTTGTACTTCAGCCCTGGCAGCAGCAGCTACCTTTGGTGGTGACTGGACATGGGGATTGTCAGTGGGGCTGCATGGATATGAAGATGCAGGAGCTGTGGGGCCCCCAGGCAGGATGTAGTATGGTGGGGACTGGGATCTCAATATGGCACCTGCTATGGCTGCTTAGGATTAGGGGTGTGTGGGACCCTTTCTGGAACAATGCTGTCTTTTAGTCTCCAGGCAGCTTCCTTTGTTAGTCTTGGGCCTGTGATGGTCTAGGGGCTCTCCTGTGGCTAGGGTTGAACAAATCTGCATTAGTCATGTGGGCTTCTGGGATTCTCCTACTTACCATTTTCCTTCATTGAGTCTCCAGACTCCCAGCTGATCCTGGCAAAGCAGGGTGCCTCACTTACCTCTCCTTCCCTGCCTTAGGTGTTCTCTGTCACTTCTCTGTTGGATTCCAATTTTCTCTCTTAGATGATCTGTTTGAAATGTGATTATTTACTTGCTATTTTGGCTCTTCTCTGTGGAGAAAGTGAGTACCAGGTGCCTGTAATCAGCCACTTGAAGTTCCTCTTTAGGTAAAGCCGTCTTACCTGAAATTTTTTATGTTAAAACGTTTTTAACTCAATTCACTTTTTAAAATAGTTATCATGAAAAATGTAGTTACAATGCAGTTTGTATCTTTCAAGAATTTTATGCGTTTTTATCTAGGATGTTGGATTTATGGGCCTAGCACTGTTCGTACTATTCCTTGATTATCTATTAAATGCCCATAGGATCTATAGTGATGCCTGCTCCTTTATTTCTTACATCTGTAATATATTTTCATTCAGTTTTTCCTTTGTCAGGCTGGCTAAGAATGTATCATGTTTTCTGATCTTTACAATGAACCAGGTTTTGGTTTCACTAATTTTTAAATTGTTTTTCTGTTCTTAATTATACCAATTTCTACTTTTTTCTTTATTTCCTTCCTTCTCCTTGCTTTGGGTTTAATTTGATCCTTTTTTCTTTTTTCTGGCTTCTTAATACTGGAGTTTCTGTTATTCATGTGACGTATTTCATCTTTTCTGTATAAACTTTATATTTCCCTTAGCAGCATCCTACTAATTTTTATATACTGTGCTTTCATTTTTATTTAATATAAATATTTTCTAATTTCCCTTAATATATTCTTTTAGACCGATGGACTATTTAGAAATATGTTGCCTACATGTATACATATGTAACAAACCTGAACATTGTGCACATGTACCCTAAAACTTAAAGTATAATAATAAAAAAAAGAAATATGTTGCCTAGTTTATAAATATTATTCATTTGCTAGGGCTTCCATAACAGTTTGGGTGGCTTAAAAAAATGGAAGTTTATTTCTTATAGTTCCGGAGGTTACAAGTCCAAGATAAAGGTGTCAGCAGGTTTCGTTTCTTCTGTGGCTTCTCCCGTTTGTTTGCAGATAACTGGCTTCTTTCTGTGTTCTTGCATGATCTTTTTTGTACGCATATGCATGCCTGGTGTCTCTGTCTGTCTTAATATTCTCTTCTCATAAGGACATCAATCAGATTGAATTGGACCCACCCTAATGACCTCATTTTAACTTCATTCCCTCCATAAAGACTCTATCTCCAAATATAGTCACATTCTGATGTATTGGCGGTTGAGACTTCAACACATGAATTTTTAGAATACACTATTCAACTCATAACACAAATATTTGGTGATTTTAAATATATATTTCTGTTATTGATTTTTTAGGTAAATTCTGCAGTGTGAGTTGTATGTTTGTATGATTTTAATTCTTTTAATTTTGGTAAAATATACTTTATCCCCAGAATATTCTCTTTCTTAGTGAATGTTCCATGTGCACTTGAAATAAATGTCTATCCTGCTATTGTTAGGTGGAGTGCTCTATAAATGTTTTTCTTTTGTTTGTTTGTTTGTTTGTTTTTTTCTTTGAGTCTTGCTCTGTTGCCTAGGCTGGAATGCAGTGGCATGATCTCGGCTCACTGCCACCTCTGCCTCCTGGGTTTAAGTGATTCTCCTGCATTAGACAGCTGAGTAGCTGGGATTGCAGGTGTGCGCCACCATGCCGAGCTAATTTTTGAATTTTTAGTAGAGACGGGGTTTCACCATGTTGGCCAGACTGGTCTCAAATTCCTGATTTCAGGTGATCTGCCTGCCTTGGCATCCCAAAGTGCTGGGATTACAGGCATGAGCCACTGCACCAGCCAAATGTTAATTAGGCCAAGTTGGTTGATAGTGGTATTCAGCTTTTCTATAGCCTTGGTGATTTTCTGACCACTTGCGCTATCACTTACTGAGTGAAAAGTGTAAAAGTGTCTGACTATAATTGTAGAGTTGTCTATTTCTTTTTACAGTTCTATCAGATTTTGTATCTTATATTTAGAAGCTCTCTTGACAGGTGCATATACATTTAAGATTGTTATATCTTCTTGGAAAGTTAACCTTTTGCTATTACATAATGTTTTCCTTTATCCCTGGTGATATCCCTTGTTTTAAAGTCTCTGATATTGATATAGCTACTCCTGTTGGGTATGGTTTTTTTTTGCTGTTGCTGTTGCCATGGTTACATTCAGTGCATCACAAGTGTTCAATTTCTCTGTGTTATTTTATGTTTAGAATGGGGGCTAGTTTGCCAGAGGATTATTTTTAATAACTACTCCACTTTTAGCTCTAGGTCTTCCTTTTGTGGACATGCCTCCGAGACTGTCTTTCCTTGCTCTCAGATAGCCTGCTGTTACATGTCATTCATTCAGTGCTAGCTTGCCTGGTGGTGAGAGTGGGAAGAGAATGTTCTCTGCTCTTCTCTTTTCAGTTTGCGTCAGTCTGAGGCATCCATTGTTTCCCCAGGTGTAGGGTATAGGGTATTCTCATTTGTCCTCTCCTGCTCACTATAGTGGTAGACTTCCAATGGTCTGGTTTCAGGGTAAATGTATGCTCCACTGCAAGGGTAAAAATATATATTTTTTCCCTTTTTCCTTCCCTTAGCTTCAGTTGGTCTTCACAGTGTCCAAAGGGCAACAAGGTTTTCTGCTCTTTCCAGGTGGTTGAAGGCTTTTGCTTTTTTAGAGAGATAGAGAACATGGATCTGGGCAGAGGTTTTTGCCTTTGTTGTAGTGACTGATGCTCTCTTCCCCAAGCCTGTATTATGAGGAACATTTTCTCAGAACTCTTGTCCTGTCCTTGTTCTTTCTTGTGAGTATCTAGTGATGTATGTAGAGAAGAGCTGTGAGCGAGTGTGAATATTTCTTGTGTCTGCAACTACTAGGGCTTCTATATTTTTATGCTAGCCACTTCAGCAATGTGTTAAAAAAATTAGGTAAAATGCTACCCAATTTTATGGTGTCCAGCATCATCTGTCACTGGTGAACAAGTGCTCACATTATGTCTCTCCTTTGATACATCTGTATTTCTTTAGATTTGGGGTTAGTTAGTTAACTTTTAACCTCAACTCTCTGAGGAGCTTAAGAAAAGCTCTGAACTTACATTCTTTGCCATTATTTTGTTTTATAGAAAGGAGTGATAATTTTTCCAGTTTTCTTCTTAAGCTGATGCCAAACATCTCAAGATCTACTCTTAAAAATTCAAAATGGGCCAGGCGCGGTAGCTCACGCCTGTAATCCCAGCACTTTGGGAGGCTGAGGTGGGCAGATCACCTGAGGTCAGGAGTTCGAGACCAGCCTGGCTAACATGGTGAAACCCCAACTCTACTAAAAATGAAAAATTTAGCCGGGTGTGGTGGCAGGCATCTGTAATCTCAGCTACTCGGGAGACTGAGGCGGGAGAATCTCTTGAACCAGGGAGGCAGAGGTTGCAGTGAGCTGAGATCACGCCATTGCACTCCAGCCTGGGGGACAAGAGCGAGACTTCATCTCAAAAAAAAAAAAAAAATTCAAAATGGAAAGTTCTATTGAATCTATTTTAGATTTGAAACTATCCTATCCTACTTTGAGTCTACAAATATGCCTGAACTACTAAATATAGCTTTGGATTTTAATAGGTTCTTTATGACATCAAGATGCTTTAAGATGTTTCTTTGATATAAAACTTTTAGGAAAATAGTCAAACATACTTTTTATTAAACTCCAATCTTTAGTGTTGTTTTCAAAGATAGCCATCACAGAAATTTGTTACAAGTATTCTATTTTTAATTTTTAGAATGCCAAGATAAATTAGCCTCCTTTTTGTACATACTTTCTTCCTTTAAATGGTTCCAGAAAATATTGACTTCCTTTGACATAAACTTCATAACATACCAATAGGTTGAGTTTTTTATGCACTGAAGAACCCTATTGTTGAATGTAATCCTAGGAAATTTGCCAACTATGAAATAGAGATGATTTGGCTTACAGGTCATCTTTTAAAGCCTCTACAGGGAGTTAAATAGTCAATCAGCCAATACGTCAAAATAAAGAACACTTATGATAACATATAATATACTTTAGTCATTTCCATTATTTCATCTTTGAGTTCTTTCAAGGATCTTATGTAGATTCAGTCCAATTTCAATTACTCCATTGATTATTTTTTCCATTTGACTTACGATGTTTATGTACATGGGCCTTGAACAATGTAGGGGTTAGGAATGCCAACACCCCATGCTGTCAAAAATCCATGTATAACTTTGACTCTCCAAAAGTTTTTGACTCTTCAAAAACTTAATTATTAACAGTTTAATGTTGATCAGAAGCCTGATTTGTAACTGAAACAGTCAACACATTTTGTATGTTATATATATTTTACAGTGTATTCTTACAATAAAGGAAGCTAGAGAAAAGAAAATGTTATTAAGAAAATCAGAAGGAAGATAAAATATATTTACTGTTCATTAAGTGGAAGCAGATCACCATAAAGGTCTTCATCTTTGCCATCTTAATGTTGAGTAGATTGAGAAGAAGGAGGAAGAGGAAGGGTTAGTCTTGTTCTTTTGGGGTGGCAGAAGCAGAAGAAAATCTACATGTAAATGGACCAACATCGTTCAAATTTATATTGTTTAAGGGTCAAGTATACGTTACCATCAGTTAATTTAATACATTGGTTGCTTATCTCAAAAGAAAATTTGAGCTTGGCTCACTTCATAAAATCTTTATGGAATAATGGAAATTAAATTTCTTTCTTGTAGTAGTATTTTTTAAAAACATAATTATTGACAGACCCTGGCTTTAATTATATTCTAAAAACCTTTTATAATCAGTGTTAACATCTCTTCTAGAAAAATCCTAATTAAATAGCAACAATGATTGATTGAATAGCTAAAAAATATTATGCACTTTAATGAGTAGTGGATTTGGAATGATTTTTGCTTCTATTTTTAGCTTTCATTTTTATCGCATCTGACCTGTTATTTATCATTTTATTTATTTGTTAATTAGCCTAGTTAAAAATGTCCTTTGGGAGGGGCCACTTGTAATAATAGTGCAGTAGGAAATTCAGAACAATACTGACATTGAAAACACCTAGAAAAACTAGAAAAATAAAGCTGTTTGAAGACACTGGAAAGTTAAGAAGCTAATAAGGAAATATGAGGTCAAGATATAAAAGAGTTGGAGAGGAAAGAAACCTAGAGAGGTGAGCCCATCATTTTAGATTTCTCTTACTTAGGAGATTTTTTACTTACGGGATTTTTCTGATTACTGCAGAGGTGGCTGAAGGGTTGAGAAGCTGAACAAAGCTTTGACAGCCTTATGGAGCCTGAGGACAGAAACTGGAATCCAAGGCCCTCAGGCTTTATGTTAGGTCATAAAGGTCTACAAGATAGGAGTAAGGGTTAATCAGAAATAGTTTAGTCATTTCAGGGACTAAAGCACAGTTTCTGCTCATCTCCTTGGAATTGGATTATGTGATCTGAAATTCCAAGTGCCTGTAGCCATCTGCAAGTACATAAGTATATTCTCTCTGAAGGAAAGTATAATCATTCCAGGCCTCAAATTATTTCTATGATATTATAAACCCTGGCACTCTGTCAAAGTAACAAGGTATGTAATAAGACTACATGATTTAGAACCAAGAAAAACAATAGAAATAGAAATACAATCTAAGGTAATGCAGTAAATGAAATAATGAGACACAGAATTTGAAATGGCTGAGCTTGATATAATTAAGGATTTCAAGACAAGATTGAGAATTTTGACTGACAACTAAAATGTACAAAAATAAGACAGATGAAAATTCAGGAATTAAAAAAATCAGTAAACAAATTTACAATTATGAATGTGTTTAACATTATATTAGACACAGATGCAGACAGAATCACTTACATAATTTATAGAGCAGAAAAAAAGTATCTAGAAGAGGCATAGAAAAATAAAAGGATGAAAAATGCATTTAAAAAGAGAAGGAAAGGTATAAATAGTATGTTGAGAAGACCACGCATAGATATAACAGGAGTTTCAGAAAGAAAGAGTAAAGCAAATAGGCAGGATCAATGTTTGAAATGATAATGCTGTTGAGAATTTTCTGACACTGATGAAATACATCAAGCTTCAGATTTAAGAATCACTGTGGATCCCATGCAAAATAAATACAAAGAAAATAAGAGCAAAATTGCAAAAAAGCAATTATAGAGGGAACATTTTAAAACCATTTACTGACACAAAATATATTACTTTAAAAAGAGCAAAAATAAGCTTGAGTTCGGTTTTCTCAATAACAAAAAATAAAAATCAGAATATAGAGAAATCATATCCTTAAAGTATTAAAATACATTGGAAAACTCTCTAATATGTTAAAGTTGTACATGGATGTATATACCTATAGGAAGAGTCATGAGACAAAAAGAGATCATGGCAAATCAATGTCATAGGGGGCAGGCATAGAGGGAAGCTGGGATGCCATAAGGGAGATTTCATGTGGCCTGTGAGATAGAAAAGGAATAGCAGATTCCTAGATTCTATGAGGTTCTACTATAAACTCTATTTTTTCTTTAAGCATATTTATAGACTATTTGTTCGAAACAAAAGAGCTACACTGGAAGAAAGTTAAAACATGAGTTAAAACTGTCAAAAATTAAAATTGAAATTAGTTGCCTAAAGATTATGAGAAACACTTGGGATGCTGCTCTGTAATGATTATTTCTTCTCATAACGTTAAATGGTAATAATATACTGTGGTTATGGTTTTTAAGCAAATTTAAAGATGTCTGTGCTCCTTCCATAAGAAAGGCTAAGCATCTCAGAGAAGAAAGAAAAACACAGTGTGTCTGCAGATGTTTTACCTGAAAATGTTTCTCTTTTGGTTTTGAAACCATGCTTCCTTGCTATTTGTTCTCCTATAAGAGAATAGGAAACTATTGCCCCTCAAAGTCTTGAAAGTTTTGCTGAATCTCACCATTGTTGCAGTATCCACTAAAAAAAAAAAAAAATTCTGAAAGTGTTCAGTGCGACTCTGCCCCTTGAAATGGTGTCCCACTTTGGCCTTCAGAGGTGGAGTGGCAGGGGGTGGGTAATACTAGGATTCCTACTCCTTTCATTAGTAATGACAGCTGTATGGCTCAAAAACTTTTGGAAAATTAAATGATCACATTTTCATGTAGTTGGCTAGAAGCACTGCAGTTACTATTTGGGCTTTGTTTGACATCATTTGAATAAAAAAAGAAAGGCAGGATAAAACCTGCCTTTAGTTTTTCACCCTTCAATTAAAAAATATATTAATGTATGGTCTGGTTCAGAGAGGGAAGCAGTCCCTAATTTGGTAAATATGACTGGCTATTTTTAGCATTTGCTGAAAGAATTTATAATCAAATGGGAAAGAGAAGTTGCAGGCGGTGGTTCTCAAAGTGTGGTCTAGTAAATTTTATTTTGTCAGCATAATTATATTTTTATTAGAAATAAATTTTAATGTTAAAAGGTAGGACGTTGTCTAGGACCTTTACTTTTTATTATGAATTGACATAATAACTGTACATATTTATGAGGTACAGTGTGCTATTTTGATACATGTACACAATGCATAATGATCAAATCAGATTAATTACCATATCCCTCACCTCAAACATTTATAATTTCTTTCTGTCGGGAACAGTGAGAATTCTTTCTTCTAGCTATTTTAAAATATCCAATAAATTGTTGTTAACTATATTCACTGTATGGGACTATAGATCCCTAGAAATTATTTCTTCTGTCTCGCTCTAATTTTATATTCATTAAGCAGCTTTTCTTTATTTTTCTCTCCTTTCTATCCCTCTCACCTTCTAGTAACCACCATTTTACTCTCTACTTCTATGAGACCAACTTTTTTAGCTTTCATTCATATATATGTGAGAATACGTGGTATTTGTCTTTCTGGTCCTGGTTTATTTCACTTAATATACTCTCCTCCAGATTCATCTGTGTTTCCATTAATAAAGTAATTTCATTCTTTGTTATGGATGAATAATATTTCACTGTGTGTATATGTATATATATATATATATATATAGTTTTTTTTAGTAGATTAGTAGTACTTTTTTTTTTTTTTTTTTAGTGGATACTGCAACAATGGTGAGATTCAGCAAAACTTTCAAGACTTTGAGGAGCAATAGTTTCCTATTCTCTTATAGGAGAACAAATAGCAAGGAAGCACGCTTTCAAAACCAAAAGAGAAACATTTTCAGGTAAAACATCTGCAGACACACTGTGTTTTTCTTTCTTCTCTGAGATGCTTAGCCTTTCTTATGGAAGTGTATATATATATATATATATATATATATATATACACACACACACTGCATTTTAGTTTGTTTGTTTTTATTCCAGTACCATGCTGTTTTGGTTTCTACAGTTTTGTAGTACGTTTTGAAGTCAAGTAGTGTGATGCCCCAGCTCTGTTATTTTTGCTCAAAATTACTTTGGCTAATCAGGGTCTTATGTGGTTTCATACAAATTCTATATATTTTTTTCCATTTCTGTAAAGAATGTTATATTTAATTGCAAGATTGCTTTGGGTCATTTTAACAATATTATTTTTTCCAATCTCTAAACATGGTATATCTTTCCGTATTGTGGTATCCTCTTCAGTTTCTCTTATCAGTGTTTTATAGCTTTTCTTTTAGAGCTCTATCATGCTGCTGATTAATTCCCAGGTATATTGTTTATTTACCTATTTATTGTGGCTATTGTAGATGAGATTGTTTTCTTGATTTTTTTTCCAGCTATAAAAAATTTTCATAATAACACTAGAGGTGATTTACCTTTTCTTCACTATTTTTCTAGCAAATATACAGTGAGTTTGTCAGGTCCTATGTAATGTGTGATAATATCACAGCAGATTGAGTGCTGAAAAGATATAAGAATCCAGCTGTCATCTATTAAGCCAGGTATTAAAGAAATTTAAAAATCTAAAAAATAAAAATGTAATCAAAATTTTAAAAATGAGACTACAGCTACTTTTAAAAACAAAGTATATCATTTATAATAACATAAAATGAGTTTATCATGGTTATTTTAAAACAAATTAAGAAATAAATATTTTTAAATGCATGCTTTTATTTTTAATGGTGTCCATCAGTAAATATAGCTCACAAAAACAAAAATTCATTGAAGCGCTCCATATTTTTTCACAGTGTGCAGAGGGTTTGAGACCAAAACATTTAAAAACTTCTATATTACATACTTCTCAATATAATAACCAGTCCCTTTATTTTTCATACATTTTTATTAAAAAATATGTATGTTTCATATTTACTTTAACAATCTTTTCAGGTTTCTTCAAGCAATTAAGGGTATTTAATTCTAGTTAATATTTTCAAATTAATCACATGATTTTGTTTGTTTCTAATCTTAAACCCATTTTGTTCATTATTATTGCAAAAAAAAATGCTCACTATAAATCATAATTTCTGCCGGTACTTACAGCCACCAAACACAGGTCATGGTGCACCATTTTCTAATAATTAGGATGTAGTAATTTTTATTGACCAAAGTCTTGTTTAGATTTACTCAGGGATAATGTAATGAATATTGGCTCTATATGTTTTGTAGGCACTGTAGATAATACAATAAATAATATAATGTTGGAGGACATTATTTTTCATTTGGTAGGAAATAATATGTAAAATTGCCAAAAAATAAGCAATATATAAAGAAAAATATTGGCTCTTGAGTTTAAGATTTTTAAAAAATATATAAAGTAAGATTGGTGTTTAGTGTAATTATTAAAGTTCTCAAAGGAATGAGTGGGACCTTTAAGGAAGTGTAAGATTTGAACAAGTAAATAAAGCTATGAATGCTTTATCATTTAGGAAAATAGTAAGATCGAAAGCACAAACAGCATAAAGAATGAAAATAGCAGGGCAAGGACAACCAACATCATCCAAACTTGGGGAAAAATCAAAGAAAAATTCCAATTTGTGAACTGGTAAAAGGGAAGTAGATATGCAAATGAGGAATACAAGAAAGTAAAAAAAAAATGTCACATTTGAAAACATTGCAATGCATAGAAAACAAAATGTAATAATTTATTTATTTCACAAATATCTGTTGAGTGTCTAACATGGTTAGACCCAATGTTAGATGCTTGGGATCTAGTGAAGAATAAGGTACAGTCTCTTTCCTGAACAAGGTCATTTGGTAATGGGTCCATATCATGGACAGGAGGTAGAGAATAAAACGTGGAATAATTGAAGCTATCAAGAGAAAATTCTTGGCTAAATATAGACATTCTTTATTATTAATTTTGTTATAATATTATAGCTTTCCCTATTTTTAAAATTATTAGACCATTATGGGTTTTATTATTTTATTAGATATGAAATTTTGCCAACAAAGATTACATAATATAGCTAATACTTGTTATAGGTTTTATGTCATATTTTATTATTTTCTCAATGCAGTGAACACCTCCATCATTCATAACTTGCCTATATTTTGTAGTCTGAGTCATTTTTTTGTGTAGTTTTATTCTTTCATATAAACAATCAACAATTATTTGCTGACTGAGTGCTATGTTGAGGCAAAATTTTAAGTTGGGCTTTGAAGAGCAAAGAGGATATGGAAAGACATAAGTGGCAGGAGAACAGAGAGTAAAGGCTTTATAAGTGGAAGAAAAGTGAAAAGTTCCAAGAAATAAGCAAGCGTTCACCTGCTGAACGCAAAGGGTAAATGATATCATGAATTATGAGGAAATAATATGGATAGATAGAGTTGGGCATACTCTGGGGAGCCTTAAACATTATCAGAAAAGTTTAAACCTGAGCCAGTGTGTAATAGAAAACTATCAGAACTTTTTATACTGGTAGAAATGACATGATTATATTGGCATTTCAGGAAAACTTGTAAGATGTGTCACCCATTATATTTCTTAATTATCTATTTTCTAAGAAAAATAAAACAACAGAAATTAAAATGATAATAATACAATCATTATTTTATGTATTCTGCTGAAGACGTACTGTCCCACAATGTCATCAAAAGTATTAACTGGGAAGCTCCATTTGTTTTTGAATCCTCAGGTTGGTTACTATTATAAATTTTATAATATATATGGTAATAATATATATTGTAATATACATGTTATGTTTTATAACGTAATATATAAACATATATTATAATATAGATAGTAGACAAAAATTTCCTACTATATATAATATATATAATGTATGGTAGACACACATTTTTGAAGACAATAGTAAACAACCTGGAGATTCAAAAATATAATCTACATATATGGTGGACAAATGTATATATTATAAATATATATGTAATATATAATATATATATAATTTCACCATATATCGTAAAATTATAACTGGAAAATCTATGTATACACACTCACACATACACATATATTCCCACTATACATATATATTTTCCATGTTCTTATAATCCATATCTTTCTAATACTTATTTTATGTTATGATGTTTTTGTTAGTCTAATGAGTTTCAATACCAAGAACTATGGTGAACTGGTATAGACATTTACCTCAAAGTATGTTTTAGTTTGTAGGCATTGTAGATATGTAAATAACCAACCAATTATGAGGCAATATACAAACACAAAATAATGTGTCTTGAATTTAAATTTTTTTTAATGCAAGGGCAATATTGATGTTTAGTGTAATTATTCTTTAAAGTTATTAGAGAAGTGAGTTGGGACTAAGGCTACATTAGCAATAGAAGGACCTATTCTAAGGTCTTAGAATTTATACAATACTTTTCTTCTTATCTTTTAATGTAGAGTTATTTTCTGCATAAGTGACAGTATTTGCTTATTTTGAAATGCTTCTATTTGGATAAGAATTCAACATATTTAGATTATTTAGGAAAAGTATAAAATGGTTTTAATGATTAATTACTTTAGAATAGATTTGCCCAGTTCTGTCAAATATCTTAAACAAGTACTATTACCTGACTTTACCCAAACTTCCAAACTATGTCTACACCAGACATCCTAATCATTCCCATCTGATGCTGGATTCAGCTTCAACATTTATACAATATGAAGATCTACCATTTCTCTTGCAATCCACGATAATTGGCATCCTCTTTCCAAATTAGATAATATATTGATAATACTTAAAGCCCTAACATTCTTTCATACAAGTTGAAAATTATGGTTGGAAAATCTATGTACTTAGATATACTGATGCTGTATGTGTTTATTCCAGTTTACTGGCCGATATTAATTTGAGAAATAGAAAAGAAACAGCTTGAATACTTTTAAACTTTTAGTACCTTTCATTGCTCTAAATTGTAAACCAATAAAGATGATCTGTTTTCAAAAGCATTGTCTAAGTAAACTCAACTCAATGTTTAATGATACTGTGAAAGAAATTGAAATCATTCCCCTAACTGATATGGTAAAATGTATAATTTATGAGCTTTTCATATTGATCTTTTAAAATAATTTTCTAGATAGTTTCAAAGTACATATTTGCATTTCTATTACTGACTTCAAAGATGTAGTATTAAAACATAAAGCAATAAATGACAAACACAGAGACAAAAACTCATGATATTCCATGAAATTATAAAATTTCATATATATTCCATATGTCTTAAATTTATATATTAGCATTCTTCAGGAAAGTGTGTGTGCACACACACACACACAATCACACCACAAACACACACAACGCTTCTTCAAAAGTTCATGGAAAATGTGTATTATCAAAAAGCTATCATGAATTTCAACATTTTTTGCACAAATATAAACTCATACTAATTTATTATAACATGTCTGTACAGAACAGAATCTAGTTGGAGGCATTAAGAAAGATAAGATTAGTTTGAAAAGAGCCCCGTCAGAGTAACCTGAATTCTGTTAAAACTGAGACAAGAATGTTTGTGGTAAACATTCAAATTTGTGCTGAAGTTGAGGTGGAAAAATGATGAAATCATTGATCCTTTACCAAAAGTTTATGGGGACAAGGCACCAAAGAAATCAACAGTTTACAAATAGGTAACTTGTTTTAAGAAGAAACAGAAGGAACAGACAATATTGAAGATGAAGCCTGTCATGGAAGACCATCCACATCAATCTGTGAGAAGAAAATTCATCTTGTTCACGGCCTAATTAAAGAGGACCAACAATTAACAGCAGACACAGTAGTCAACGCCAAAGACATCACAGTTACCTCGGGTTACAAAACTTTGACTGAAAAATTAAAGTAAACTTTCCACTCAATAAATGCATGCCAAACAGTTGGGCCCAGATCAGCTGCAGACAAGATCAGAGCTTTCATTGGAAATTTTAAACAATGGGGATCAAGATCCTGAAGTGTTTTATCAAATAAATTGTAACTGCAGATGAAACATGGCTTTATCAGTATGATCCGGAAGACAAAACACAATCAAAGCAGTGGCTACCATGATGTGGAAGTGATCCAGTCAAAGCAAAAGTGGACCTGTGAAGAGCAGAGGTCATGGCAACATTTTGTGGGGATGCTCAAGACATTTTAGTGGTTGACTTTCTGGAGAGCCAAAGAATGATAACATCTACTTATTATGAGACTGTTTTAAGAAAGTTAGCCAAGTTTTAGCATGAAAGAGAAACCTTCTTCACCTCGACAGTACTCCTACTCATCTCTCTCATCAAGTAAGGGCAATTTTGTGAGAGTTTTTATGAGGAATCATTAGCATGCACCTTGCAGTCTTTATTTTTCTCTAACTTCTTTTTGTCTCCTAATCTTAAAAAAATTAAGATATTAAAGAGAACCCATGTTTCTTTAGTTAATAATTTTAAAAAGACTACATTGACACGGTTAAATTCCCAGGTCCCTTAGTTCTTTATGGATAGACTAAATGGCTTATAAAAATGTCTTGAACTCCTGACCTCAGGTGATCCACCTGCCTCAGTCTCCCAAAGTGCTGAGAATACAGGCAGGAGCCACCGCACCTGGCCAGCCTGACCAACATGGTGAAACTCCAACTCTACTAAAAGTAGAAAAATTAGCTGGGCGTGGTGGTGTAATCCCAGCTACTTGGGAAGCTGAGGCAGGAGAATCGCTTGAACCTGGGAGGCGAAAGTTGCAGTGAGCCGAGATGGCACCATTGCACTATTGCACTCCAGCCTGGGTGACAGAGTGGGACTCTGTTTCAGAAAAATAAAATTAAAAAGTCTTGACCTTGATTCTGAGAAATAAATTTTGTATTTCAAATTGTCTTTTAATTATATTTTTTCTATGAACTTTTTGAAGTCTTCCTTGTATATTTATAGATTTATCTTAAAAAGTCAACTAATGAGATTGTGGAAATATAGATTTATCTTAAAAAGTCAACTCATGAGATTGTGGAAACTGCCAAGGCTGAGATCTGTAGAAAATTCAGAGGGCAGGAGTTAATGCTGCAGTGTTGAGGCAAAATTTCTTCTTCTCTGGAAAACCCAAATATTTGTTCTTAAGGTCTTCCATGGTTTGGATGAGGTCCCACTCAAATTATCAAGGACAATCTCCTTTACTTAAAGTCAACTGATTGTAAGTCACAACCACATGTACAAAATATCTTCACAACAAAACCTATATTAGTGTTTGATTAAATAACTGCATACCATAGCCTAGCCAAATTGGTGAAACTAACCATCACAATAAATGCATGTCCCTCTGTATGAATAAGTGAGAAAATAGGAAAAGAACAAAACATAAATAAAGCATAAGGAATGGAAAACCAAATACCACATGTTCTCACTTACAAGTGGAAGCTAAGCATTGAGTATACATGAACATAAAGATGAAAACAATAGATACTGGGCATGAGGCTACTAGAAGGGAGAGGGTAGGAATGGGGTAAGAGTTGAAAAACTACCTATGAGGTAGTATACCCACCACCTGGGTAATGGAATCATTTATACATCAAACCTCAGCAACACACAATTTACCCATGTAACAAAATTGGATATGATGTATCTTCTGCGCCTAAAATATAATTTGAGAACAAATCTTAAATATGAGATGCATAAAGCATACATAATTATTCTTAATGACATGCTTGATATTCATTATAATTAATAGAATAGGTATTTAGTATAATTAAAGCAAAATTGAAGTTCACATTAGATACAAGATCAAAATACAGGTTGAACATTTACATTTTACTGGTCACAGAGTCTCTGGGATTTGTCCATAATATTATCTCAAAGACTTTATAATCTATAAGAAGACAGGCATGTAGATTACCTTCTGCGTCAAGCGGCAAATTTGGGAGGGCATAGAAACAACGACATTTCAAATAATACATATGATATCTGTGTTTTTAAGATTAATATGTAATACAGTCAAGGTATGCTATGGATGAAAGAGATTTTCCAAGACTTTTATTTTTTAAGGAATACCTTAACAATTCCCATTACATAATTTAGCTCTCTCACAATTTATTATAATTATTTCCTCATCAAAACAGAAAAACGATATTTTTTTTAACCAAGGAAAAACATATTCCAAATATATCGTCAGCTTGTGAAAGGCTCATCAGGAAAGACAGTTTTGCTCAGAGAGGATGGAGCAGAAAACACTGCCAACAGCCGAATTACATTTCTTTTCTCCTTTTTTTGGTCTTCATTCTATTGACAGAATCTGTGACAAGAGCCTGAACAGTTTTGTTGTTTCCAGATTGAAGGGCTTGTATTTGTAGCAGTCCCATCTTTTGTTAGAGGTAAGCACTAGCACAAAGTTGACGGAGGACACCATTATCCACTGATATTCTTAAGATCATATTACCTAGATAATCTTCCTGTCTTTCTTCTCCCAAACTCTTGGGTTGGATCCAGGAAAAGCAAGAGGTACTGAATTACTCTATTTGTTTTGTACGGAGCTGTAACTCAACCCTCATTCTCCTTCATTATTTTTTCAAACCATCAGGGCTAATTGACAGCAAGCCTTTATATCTAGATTTGTTCCCATTAGAAGTCCTTGTGTCCTTGACTACACAGGTAAGGTAAGAACTTTAATTACTGCCGTAATTAGATGTATTTTAGGCAGCTGTGCTTTGGCTTAACCAAAGGGGAAAGCTCAGAAATGAGCTCTCTCCAACATTGATAGGGATGCTGTCCTTCGTGTTATTTTCTGAACAATCAAAAACTTGGCAAGTAGGGAAAGGAATAGTTACAGTTTGAGGGAATTGTAATCCTTTCCCAATTCTAACCGCTGTGCTCACTTCATCCCTAGTTGAATTTTTAAGTAAAATTTCATTTATTATCGTTACAGAACACAGATCTGTAAGGAAAATACTATAAAATATACAAGGAAGCTCTGAAAAATTCATAGCCTGTTGTACTAATAAAAAACCAAAAACAAAACAATAAATTTTTAATGTGGTAAAATGACATCTTAATTGATTATATATCATGTATTATAACCATTTAGTTTCTGTTAAGAGAACACATACATATATCTGTATGTGTATATGTATGTGTGTGTATATATATATGTATATGTATGTGTGTGTGTGTATATATATATATACACATATATACACACATATATACACACATACACACTCCTGTATATATACTTTAAAAAAATTATTTTCTCGAGTCAAAATTATTCCTTCAGAACTCAAAAGGCATTACTCTAATGTGTTCTATCATCTACTGAAGAAAAGTCTAATGTCAATTTGATCTTATTTCTCTGTAAATTTCTTGACTTTTCACTTTCTTATTACATATAAATATATATAAACATGATATATTTTAATGTTTTATTCTGAAGTTTCACAAGTATATATTGTACCTATTATTATTGCATACCAAATTACAGTACCAAATTACTGCATAAAGAATTATAGTACCAAATGTTTTGTTCTGGTTACTTATTGATGCATAAAACATCATGCTAAAATTTAGTGACTTAAAAAACAGCTATCATTTGTTTGTGTACAAATCTGCATTTTGGCAGGGTTTAGCATGGATGGTTAATTTCTGATGTACACAGCATCACCTGAAGTGGCTTAACTGGGGCTAAGGATCCACTTCTAAAGTGGCTTCCCTCATGGCTGGCAATTTGTATTAGTTGTCACCTGTGAACCTAGTGGGGGGCTGTTGGCCAGAGACTTCTGATTGTCTCCACATAGGCCTGTCCACGGGAATGCTTTGATTTCCCACAGAGTGTCAGCTGCCTCCTCCAAGAATGTGATCCAAGAAGCAGAAAGTAGAAACTGCCAGCCTTTCAAGGTCAAGGCCTGGAAACCGGCAAAGCTTCAGTTCTAACGTCTTCTATAGGTCAAGTAGTCACAGAGTTTTCCCAGATTAAAGGCAAGGAAACATAGACCTTTTTTTAATTAGAGATAATCCAAAAGAGCAAAAGACTTGCAATGAACTTTAATGTACTATAGGCCAAACTCTGACCACAAATTATTTACATTCTTTTCATGTACACAATCCTGCCCACTACCAAGATCCTAAATACATTAGCACAGTATGATATTGGCCTGAAGTTTAGTTTACCATCACCTAAACCAGGTCTAGGTACAGATGGTGCTCCTAGAGTGCGATTTTTCTCTCTGTTGACCTGTGAAGTAAATAGACAAGTTTCCTGCCCCCTACATTTGAACACATTATGGTGAAACAGGCATCAAATAATCACAATAGACACTTTTCTTTAAAAGGAGAAAGAACAGGAGACATGTAGAATTCAGTTGCCAATAGAAACTGAAATCCAGCCAGACACGTATCATCACAGTCTTGATTAAAACCCAAATCTGCTTCCTGAGAAGGAATCTACTTAGCTTCTGGCTGTGTTTTCCGAAGATTTGATTCAGCTCTCTGAGTCCTACCTTTCCCATAATAAATGGATTGTTTTAGCTGAGAAGTGTTCTCAGTCTTGTCCCTGCCCAAATAAGTTTGGAAACACAACACATTTTTAAAAAAATTTTTGACTGTCTCTTTCTCTTTCAGATGAAGCTGATGCAGTATCTTTAAACTTTTTCATATTTTTTACTTCTGTTTTATGTTTTACTCTTTTTGAATTCTTATACATTAAATATTAGATACCCATTATTGAGAATTTATGTTTTTAATATTTTCTCTGTTTTTTTAACCGTTCTGCTATTTTTACCCACATTTGGCCATATATTATTAATTTTATAGTTAACTCATTATTTTGAAATTTTAGATATTTATTTTTCATAAATTTCAAAAATACACTTAGTGTCTCTGAATTTTTCTATTTTGAGGCATCTTATTCTTGCTTTTGTAGGTGTGCTATATTCTTAAATCTCTTTGAGGCTATACCAAGTTTTTAATAAGTTCTCTTCTTTTCCTGAATTATCTCCATTTCTCTGGGGTAAGCTGCTCTTTTTACATTTCCTTTTATCAAGGGAAATTATTATCCTTCACTGACCATTCGTATTTACAGAATTCAAGTTTTAATTGATTTCTCTGGGCAACTGGTGTGGGTTTCCTTTATTACTGTGTATGTGGGATGGCTATTCCCTGTAAGTATCTCCTCTGAAATGGAAATGGAAGGCTTCCTGGAAAGTCTGCATATAATAGAAGCATATCGATGAGCAGGAATGAAAATGGTTTTACTCTGTGACACTAACTCACATACTAGCAGACTTAGTTCTTTCTAGACAATACATTCAGATGAGTGTTAGTGGGATTTTAATGAATTATCTTCCAGTAACTGCAGAGGGAACTCACAGGCAATTTCCAGCCCCCTGGTTCTCAAACTTTAGTTTGAATTAGAACTATCTGGAAGGTTATCTGGCATGGCTAATACAAAGTAGCCATATGTACTCCAGAGTGTTTGACTCAGTATGTCTGGGCATGGTCTAGGAATTTGCCTTTTAATAAGTTTTCAGCTGGTTGCATGTTATGGATCCACACTTTGATAACCATTGCTCCAGACCGACTTTCAATTAATTTCTCCCTACTTCAATCTATTCTTCCATCCCATTTTCCTGTATTTGCTGTGCTGCCTTCCCTTATTCTTGTTCTATTATTAATGTGTGTAACAAACCACCCAAACCCAGTGGCTTAAAGCAACAATGATTATTAATATTCTGCTTGCTGAACTCCTATTTTGGTGGGGCTCAGTAGTGATAACTCATCCTTAATTCTCTTAGTATTAGCTGCAGCAGTTTGAAGGCTGGGGGCTGAAATAATCTGAAATTTCATTTTCTCACATTTCTGGTATTTAAGACCCTGTATGAGGCTATGGGCAAAAATACCACATCTTCTCCATATGGCATGACACATTCCTCAGTACGTGGTGGCTGGATTTCAAGGGTAATTATCCAGGAGAGCCAGATGGAGGTCATATTACCTTTTATGATTCAGCCTTAGACGTCATGCACAGTCACTTCTGCTGCATTCTATTTATGCAAGTAGCTACAAAGTCCTTTCCAAATTCAAAGGAAGGAGGAAAAACCTTCTTCTTTTCTTTTAAAAAAAAAAAATTAGTGGAGTAGTGGCAAGACTCTAGAAGAGTGTGTAGGAAAAGAAATGTTGCAGTAAATGTTGCTGCTATAAAGTTCCATCTATTATTATCCTTACTCTAAGCATAATTCACTGCATCATCACATGCAAAATATTGATACAATCACACCTTTTCCTCCAAGGAAATCCAAAATCTCATCCATTATAGCATCAGTTTTATGCTCAAGGACCAGGATTTTGTCAACTAAATCAGGTCTAGGTGTGAATAAATTTTTTCATGTGTGTTTCCCTTGGTAAAACTTGTTAAATATAGTTCTCAGTCTATAGACCAGTGAATTAAAAGGGACATATTCTTTGTCTTTGATATAGTCTTTGATATAGTCAAACAGTGATGGGTGGGTCATAGGATAACTGCTGTACATACTCCTATTCAAAAAAGGAGAAAGTGGGAGGAACACAGTATTCAAAGTTTCATAATTATTCTGGGATCCATTCAGGCACATGTTTGAGCTCACTGATTAGGGCTCAGCACTACTGCCTGGGAATGATTCTCCATAGTTTCACTGTGACTTTTAGGCTCTGGGCATTACCCTCTGAGTCACCCTTTCTTTTCCATAAACAATGGCTATTGTTTGCAGCTGAATAGTTTTATCAACTTGCTTTATGTTAATAGTGATTCAAGGATCTAAAAATTAATTTTCATTTTGTAATGTCACTGTCTCTTTTTGTCTAAGCTGGTGATGTTTCCAATCACACAATTCCTTTTAAAAATTCAGTGAGTTTTCCATGAATCTTGTTATTTAGCCAAGTTATACTCAACAATCTTTTTGAGGTAAATCCTCCTCCACATTTGGCTTCTTATAAGCCTTCTCATATACAACACCCTTAGAATTTTTAGCCCTACTGTTTAATAGAGAAGATCTGTTAGACTTTCAGAGGGCTTTATCTGATTAAGTGAATTGCTCAGGCAATCCTTAAGTCTTCTGAAGTATTAAGAATAATGCCATTTCCCACCTTGGATTTGATATTTACTCAGAAGTTCTTTGTCATTTGAGAACCTCAGATAAACTAATAATATGAAGCATTTTTATTTTTGAACTCAGTAAGACCTAGCTGCTTTATAACTCCTTTCAATTTCACTTAAATGAAAACATTTTAGCTAACCTATTTTTTTTCCCCTCTCATTTTATCAAATTCAGTAGGAAGAAACCAGGTGACAATTTAAGTATTCTACCTAGAAGTCTCCTTAGCTATGTCATCCAGTTCATTAGGTATATTTTCTATCTTCCACATTACCACAGACAAGGTGTGGTTACATTTTTTGCCTTTTGTCTGCTTTTCTCCAGGTTTCAGTAATATTTTCCTCATTATCTTTAAGCCATTACCAATAGCCTTCTAGAGGGCCATCAACGATTTGCTAATAATCTTGTTCACGGTCCCATAGTCTTTGTCTAATACCTTCCTCAAAGCTCTTACAGCTTCCACCTGCTAGCTGACCCCAAAACCACATGTTTTACTTTTGTTATAACAACACATTACCCAATTAACAAAATTAGCTACCTATTGCTACCTAAAAATGACCCCAAAACTTGGTGACTTAAAAGAAAAGTAACATTAATTTTGATTATGATGTCACAACTTGCTGAAGGCTTTACAGAGATAGCTCACTCTGCATCATTTGGCATCAGCTGGGGCAACAGTTAGGAACTAGAGTCATATGAAGACTTTTGCATTTATATATCCCCCAGTTGATACTGGCTGTCAGTTGAGACCTTAATGGGGTTGGTGACCGGAATATCTGCTCCATGGGATGTCTCCAGGTGGCTTGGGTTTCCTCACAACATTAGCTTTGGATTCTATGAGGGAGCATCCCAAGAAGAGAGCCAGGGAAAGGCCATATCACCCTTCACAGCGTAGTCTCAGGAGTCGCATATCATCTTTTCGGCCATATTATACACATCCATACAGTGAGACAGGTCCACCCAATTTCAAGGGAAGAAAAAGAGATTCTACCGTTTCATGAGGGAATAGCAAGGTTCTTCAGTAGCAACAACTTCATGTGGAGTTGGAAATATAGCTGTGGTCACCTTTGGAAAATACAATTTTCCACACCTCTCTTTCATCTATTGACATGCTTTCACCTATTTTCCATGTTTCAGAATTTTGTGCAATTTCTTATTTTCTCATTTATGTCTAATTTTTATTTGCTTTTCTGAGTTTATGTATTTAACCATTTCTTTGCTGACATTACAGTTGAGTTTCATGAGAAAAGATAAGCAAATGCATGACTGAGACCATTTTTTAAAACTGGAATCATTGGCTAGGCGTGGTGGCTCACGCCTGTAATCCCAGCACTTTGGGAGGCTAAGGCAGGTAGATCATGAGGTCAAGAGATTGAGACCATCCTGGCCAGCATGGTGAAACCCTGTCTCTACTAAAAATACAAAAAATTAGCTGAGCATGGTGGTGTGTGCCTGTAGTCCCAGCTACTCGGGAGACTGAGGCAGGAGGATCGCTTGAACCTGGGAGTCAGAGGTTGCAGCGAACCGAGATCACACCACTGCACTCCAGCCTGGCAACAGAGTGAGACTCCATCTCAAAAAAAAAAAAAAAAAAAAAAAAAGCAGAAAACAAAAAACAAAACAAAACAAACAAACAAAAAACATGAATCATCACTTTCATTTTTTTGTAAATAGCTATATTAATATTTTTGAATAAGAATCCCTTGAATTGAATTGCCTTTAATAATTACAATTGTATATTGAGGTTGAAAATTACATTACAGTAATGTGTCAATTAAATACTGCTATTTGTGCCCTAGGTAACATTAGCAGCAAACAAAACTTAAATAATATGAATTAACAAGTCATATATGGACAATAAATTGATATTATCTAAAATAAAAGAATTCTTACTAATTTTTTAACCAATAACAATAAATCATTTAAAGTCTTACAGTAACAACAGGGACCATAATTGTAAACAAATGTGAAAGATCCTAATGAGAGACATTTTAATCATGTCCTGAACCATCCTTACTTGAATTTCAATAGTATTTCTTAAATATTCTGATTCAAATTAACTTCTTTGACATCTTTAAATTTGTTCCTCAGTCCCTGGGAACACTTCAATGTATGCTAGGGTAAAGTAAATACATTAGAAACAGATAAAAATACTTCACTTTTAGAGTTATAGGATTACTTGGAACTTACCACAGAAAACTTGAACACCATACTTACAAGCATAATCTTGAACCCTACATAAATCTAGCCAATAAAGACAGAAGGACCAATCTGATCTATCTCCTACACTAGAATTCTAACCCTTTGGAGGCTATCTGGCAATTACACTTTTTAAAAGATAATCTTTACACCATCATGAAAAACCACATATCAATTTTTAATTTCTAACCAAATTAACACTTTTCTTATTACACAACAAAAGTGACTTTATTTAAAAATATACAGTAAAATAAAGTAAATAAATTTAAATTACAATTTTACTTTAAAAGACGTGCTAATATTTTATTAATTTCCTTCTATTCTGTTGCTTTTTTCTTCTTCGTCTACCTCCTCCTTTCCTCCTTTATGTATTTCTTTCAGCATTCCTCTGTAATGATCATACACAGCATTTATTTTTTGTCTTCCTAACAGGCACTGAGCTAGAATGCCATTATTTAAAAGTTTTTTATATAGAGTTAGATATGAAAGTATTCTACATCTATGTTTGCACAATTTTATGTGTTTAAACATAAAATTCATGTGTTCATCTTGTATTTCAAATATTTATTATTACAGTTATACATCTCTTAGGGGAAGCATATTTTTTGCACTCAATTAGCATAGCCTTTTAGCTGGAGATTTTGGAGTTGGAAACTATAGTCTAGGGTGCTGGTAATGTGAGCTCATGTGAGCTCTCTGAATATGACTAAGACCCCTCCAAGTCTAAGGGGAAAAGAGTAAATCATGATGTCTATTCGAAGACATTTCATAAGAGAATATCTTTCTGATTAAGAAGTCCATTCAATTTAAACACATTTAACGTGTCATTTATGACTCATGAAAGAGCAGACACAATTCTACAGGGATATGGGTTCCACCAGTGATTTTTATATTAAAGGAATTGTTTGCTTCAAAATATGATCTATATTATTTAAAAGTTCTCCTTCAACTGCATTTCAGCCCTGACTTCAAATAATCATACATACTGTTTCCTGACTTCTTAACAGCACCAAGACACGATCAAAAACAAGTGTACTTGAACAAGTTAGCTGCTTAGTAAAAACATTATCTCCGGAAAAAAAGAGCTGGGACAGGGACAAGCATATACAAGATTTTTATTGTTGCAGAATGATTTTTTTCACACTTCAGCTATTAAAGGAGAAGCTCAGATCGCAAAAGGTGTATATTTCAAAGCTTCTTTCAAAGAGAGAGATTCCTTTCTGCTACAGTTACCTGAATGAGAAATAAATTGTAAAGGCTAACTGACCAATAAATGGATTTTAAAGGTGCAATTTAGTTGGACTTTCCACCTTTTTCATTTGAATCCTGTTTTGATTACGATTTTTCAGAAGCTTTCAAATGTTTACGATTTATCATAAGGGTCTTCTTTTATACAGCACAGTATCTCCTTCCAGCGGGCACATCCCAGCATGACTCCAGCATTTATAAAGAGGGGATGACTCCTAATAGCCTAGTTTTTCAACTGCAAGTGGAATCAAGGCTAATTGCAACAAACCACCTCAGTTTAGTAAAACTAGAAGTCTCCTGGCCAGTCAGACAAATCCATTAGGATTTTATTGGGTCCTAAAAAGAGTTATGTGATTCCCTAGGATCCAATCCTTGTCAATCAGGCATGTTAAATTGGATTCTTGAATAGGGAAATCCCTTAGGGAGAGTAGATGTTATCTAGATCAGATGCAGTGATTTTTTCGACTCTGTGCTCACTAGGTTCTGTTCTCTCTTTAGTGAACCAATAAAACCATAATAAGTATTGATTAACCCATTACTGAGCATTATCCACTGGCTTCTGCCTGGCTGTATTTAAACACTACATTGTACTTTCACAGTGCCACTGTACAGACACTTGCCTTGCTGTGGCTGTCTTGCCAAAATGGTGCCAAGTGTATTTATTTTTAGTACAAGCCAAATATTCCAATTACGCTACCTCTGTCAGCTTCCAAGGTGTTCTGCTAGTTTTCTA
The DNA here is from genome assembly GCF_029281585.2 of Gorilla gorilla gorilla. Lineage (NCBI taxonomy): Eukaryota > Metazoa > Chordata > Mammalia > Primates > Hominidae > Gorilla > Gorilla gorilla. The sequence goes on from NC_073231.2 coordinate 44,155,335, forward strand.
AAGAAAGAAAATTATGCAGTTGTTTTTGGTACAGTTGACTATATGGTAATTCAAGTGTTTGAATATTTTGAAATCTGAGATATTGTTTTCCACTAGGAAAAAACATAAAAATCTTATCACAAGACCTAAGTCAGTTTCCTTGTTGATTACAAAAAAAAAACAACAAAAACAAAAAACTGCCATTTAAATTAGTCTTGCATGTGTAATCTTTGAACAAATTATGTAATCTTCTAATCATTTATGATGTCAGTAGAGGGAGTTTTCATTAGCACACAGCTGATTTCATTAACTATTGGAAATGTCATAACATTCAGGAGGCAGCAAAATCATAGTCCGTCTCATGCTGTGAAGTTTTAGTGGACATGTTTAAGATTCCCCTGTAAATTGACTGTTCACAAGTGAAGGTAAAATTTCTGGCAAGGCTGATCTATAATGTTTTCAGAATTTCCTTGTAAACACTAGCTTATTCATGGATGTCTGCTTTTCTTTCTGCAGGCTGCTTAATACTTAGAAATGCAAAGATCAACCAGACAAATTAAGTGTGATTAGAGGGGACAAGGTCATGTGCTGAATGGAGATAGGTCAATCTCAGGCATCAGAGCAAAAAAATAAAATAAAATAAAATAAAATTCACATTCACATTCACATTAATTATTATGCTTTTAGTATCTGTTTTGTTTCATATTTATTCTGACTACATATGCAGTTTTTAGGAAAAAATGTGCTTTGAGAAATCGATATATATTTATGTTATTTTGGAGTTTATAGTTTGCAAGTCTATATTACCTTTTGTGTTCATTACAGAATAGTCATTTGATCAAGTGATTTTCAATACATTGTCAAAATAAATTACATTCACTTCATTAGATGTACAGGAAGTGTAGCCAAAGCAGGGACAAGTATTAATTTAGGACTCTGCAGAAACTGACACTCCATCTTATGACCCTGAGGCTGTATTATTCAAGATACCTAGTGATGGAAGGAAGTCTGTCTCCATAGCAATTACCTAAATCTTTTATCAGTCATTTCTGGAAAGAAAATTAGAGCAATTGTGTCAGGATGGTCATATGGGCAGAAATTGCACACTCATTCAAACCACTTATGTCTCTGACTTTGTCCTTGCTTGATAGCTGCTTTTGTTTACTACTCTGTGTTTGAAAGCTTGATTGGGCATGAGCAGATGTGCCAAACTGTAACCACAAAAGGTTGGCGTTTTGTTTTCTTCTCATTTCTTTTTTTCTTCCTTCATTACTTTATTTCTCTTTCTCTCCTCTTTTCTTTCCTTCTCTTTTTCTTTCTTAGCAAAACTACTAAATCTTACCATTTTTGTCTATTAAGCAAATTAGATGTCGTTAATAATGTGAAGAAACTCAATTAGGAATAGTTGAAATAAGTTGCAGCAGTCCTTCCTCATTATTTAGTTATTTATTAAATTTAGTTATTATTAAACTAAACTTGGTAATATTTAACAGTTAGGTGATTCCCAACTTGGGAAAAATACTGCAAAGAATATATCCTTTTTCTTATATTTTATGACACAGGAATATTAATTGATTAGATAATTGATATCACACCAGTAAAGTCAATTATTAGTGTGGAGGTCCATTGCCTAGATATGATTTAATTGATCTAGAAGTTTGAAAAATATTCAAACAAATTAATAACCAAAGAGGAATTTTAGTCGCGCTGTGGAAACAGCTTCAAAAATCCCTCTGAATGTGTAGGTTTTTGCACCATTGGATTTTGAAATAAAAATAAAAAGCTTAACTCTTGATCAATGAGAGTTGCAGTTTTCTTTGAGTGCTATGAACAACACAGTTTAAGCTTTGCCTTCAAGTTCCTTGTTCAGGAAAATTTACAATTAATGGCTTTCTTCAACAGCAAAGATATCCCCTTCTTCGTGGCTCAGCTAGGGACCTGCCAGACTAATCTATTCCCAGTGGGCTGGCCATGGTCCTTTACTCTATCTGTCTTAGCATATTGATTTCTGAGCTGTCTTATTGGTTCCTAACATAATTATAGCAGGAGTGGGTCTCTTAGTACAGCTAATACATTTACACTATGGCATCTAGGGGAGCTTATTATAACGGCATCCGGTAGTGCTGCGATAGTTAAGGGTCAGTTTCTATTTCCATTATAAACTCCATTTTTCAGTGAGTATATACCTTAGCAGTTTTAATTTATTTAAAGGTAAAAAAGAAAAAGAAACCCTGGCTTTGTGTCATCCAAGATCCACACATTTCTGCTCTTAAAAGTTAATAAAACTGAAGTCTCTATCCTTGCCATACTTTTGACATTTTCAGGAAAACAAATGATATTTTCTATTCTTATGGGATTTTTGACTTAGTAACTAATTTGACACATAGCTCAATTGTGGTATCAACAGAAGTGGTTTTAATACCCTAAACACTTTATGAATAGCATATATTATTATGTTTTTATCTATAAAAAGTGTGATGACTTTCAGCTTCCAAAGACTAAGGAAATATGTTTATCCACCTAACAGACAGATATTTGACAGAAACAATATTTCTTGAAATAGAAAAATTACCATCAAGATGATCTTTTACTGAAATGTTCATAATAGAAAACTCTAAATATGATAGCATAATATGTAAAGAAATAAATGTACCTCATGTAGGACAATTTTGTTCACTTAGCAAAATTTAAGATATAAAAAGGATTTTAAACAATTGACTAATAAAAATGTGGTTTGTATTTTTGTACGTTTAAACAATATAAAGTTGTCTTGTCTCTAAACCAGCAACAGTTAATTTAGAGTTAGTTAAGCTTCCTAGCCATAGATGACTCACTCAATTCACAGATGAATATTTGAGACTTCAAACAGTAATAACCTATAACTAAATATTTCACTGTGTGGTTTTGTGTCCTAGCATCTTAGAATTCAGCATGAATTCTAGAACATATGAAAACTTATATGCTTGATTATATGTATTTTTTTTTTTACCATTCCTAGAGAGTGATAGAAGTTGGTGCTAAAGGCTCCAAGTGAAATTTGTGGAAAGGTTAATTCATAGTATTTCAATTGTCCATGTCTAGATGTATGCTATACAAGCGCTAGTTAATCGATGGAAAAATGAAATTCATATAATAGCCACATTGGCATTAGAATTATTCCTATTTTTAATATTTCATAATAGTACAATAAATTGATTATATAGTATTAAATATGCATTTAAATTTATATATAATTACCATATATAATACATTTTATATAACATATGTAGGTAGATGAGCTTTTATGGTAAATCAAAATTTACTCCTCTAAGGAAAACAAACTTATAACCTGAAAATTCATTTCTAAATTGGATTTTTTTTCCATTATAAACAAAATGTAATAAGCAAGTTTTAACACTTTCAGTATGATAATATCTTGAATATCAGCACTTGTATTTTTTCCTGCTGTAATACTGGATTTTATCTGATATTTCTGGAATATTGTTTGATTCATCCATTTTACGTATTTTTATGGAAAGCATTGTGGTAAGCACAGAGATTGCAGAAAGATTAAAAAATAAAATTAGAAAAATTTGTCCCCAGTCTATAAAAACTCATATTTTTGAAAAGGAAAACATGTTGTAATTACCATAGTGGAGGTAAATAAAAAATATTGAGGAATCTAAATTTCAGAAGAGATAGTGATAATTCTGACAAAGAATCAAGGAATGCTTTACAAAGAACATTACACTGGAAATACGTTTTCAAAAATGGTAGAAGGTTTCACCATATGCTAAGTAGCTTTGAATTATTATGATTGATTGACTATGTCTTTATTTACCTGTCTTATATCCTTACTTGTATAGGAGGCTGTTTTCTGTGTAAGACCATGGCAACATCTATTCTTTTTCTCATTCTCATTTATTTCTTTTAATTTATGGTAGACTCAGAAATCAAGTAACATATGTAAAGACTAAACAAGAAGCAAAAATTAATTAGTACCTCTCTAATTAATGTCTGTATAATCTATGATATTCAGGTACTTTAATTCCTGTACTTTACAATATCTATATTAGATGCTCTGAGCACCTCTTTGCTTAATGACCGCTGCATTCCAGTTATAGAAGGGTGCTAAATATTTAGTTCAAGTAGATAAAGTTGACATTTAAATGAGGATTGTTGTGCATTATGTAAGTATAGCCGATCAAATCTATGTTCACCTCTTTCTAGCAGAAAGAGGTGACTGTGGTTAGCTGTACCCATGTGACTGCCAGCTAGTCAATAAAATGTAAGAGAGGGGAATAGGTGCCACTTCCAGGTGATGGCTTTTAAGATGTGAGTACACTTCCATGTTCTCTTTGATCTCTAGGCTAGATAACATGGCCCTGGTGGGTGGTGGAGCCACAGAATGGAAGTTACTTGAAGGTTCTGAATCATCAAGTAGGGAAGAGCCATGCTTCCTAAGCTTACAACTTCACCAACCAGGATACCAATTTGGACTGTTACATGAGGGGAAAACAAACTCTTAATCTACTTATCTGGAGGGAGATTACTGTAGTAGGGACCACCTAAAAGAGTACAATATATTGTATGCATGTCTGACTATATATGGAGCCCTATATACATATTAATTACTGGCTCTAATTTTACAGATTGTGTATATGAGATTTCAGTTTCCAGAATTTTCAATACTTTAACTTTTAGTTTTTTAAAATGTATTTTTAACAGCTGCTTTTTGTTTTATTTTACTTTTAGTTTATTTTTTCAGAGAAATCCTGGGTAAGTTGACTAATGCAATGACTGTATGGGATGTGAAGCTACTAATGAGTTTTTCAATGATTTGACAAACTCAGTTCAAATAATCAATAGCAGCTTTCGACAGGACTTGTTCAAATTTCTGACCAAATGGACTGGTAGTTTTGTATCCGGCTGATGAAATATCACTATTTCCTGTTATCAATTATACTCTTTAGATCAATGTAAACATACAGATTCATACCATTTGAAAATCAAAGAAATTAACTAAAGATTAAGCTCTCAACATGTGAATTTGAAGTTTATAAACTACATCAAATTAGAATAAACTTTAAAGACTTAGAATTTCAGCCAGCCCTCTTGAGTCATTTAGATTTTGCCAGAATATTTCACGAAATATTATGGTTAGATACTTCATACTAAAAATAAACTTTAACTTGACATGTAAGTTTTTTTAAAACCATTTTGTGGGTTCTATAGGAAGCATGGAATTGCAGTGGCACAGGAATTTTACAAATAGTGAGGTGAAAACAGCTTAACCAAACTTTTTAAATCTTCAAAAGGATTCTACTCTGGTTTATAATAGACGTGCCTACAGATTCTCAGTCACAGCAAGATGGCTGGGCACTGCATTTCATATTCACAAAATAGGCTTTTTCTTGGTAAAGATGGTTTTACATCCCCTGTCATAACAAAGAAGGATTGCCAACTATTTATTTCAGTGTTCCTAATTGTTGTCAGAATGTGACCTAAAATCTGACACAGAATTTTTCAAAGTCAGGCTCCCACCCGGCATGTACATTTATCAACGTTTATTCCACACTCACCTATGCAGCAGCACTTGTGAAGGTCTGTTTTTATTTAATTCTCAAGATTTTGTTGTTAATAGGAAAACTGTCTCATAAATTAGGGAAGTGCTCAATTACAAGCCTGACAGAGATTGATTTTGGTTCTGCTGTTGGTCACTACCAGCAAGTGAAGGCTGCAGAAATCACAACTCCAGCTAATGCTGGAATCACTTCAGAGGTGCTCACTGAACAAGTGTTCATTAAGAAGTGAGAACTGTTGGCAGCATATCTTCATGTTGTTTGTGTTTATAGCAAGAATCTATATGAGTATCCTCTCACTATTTAGTTACATACACTCATGTGACAGAATAATGTAACTTTCAATTTTTTGCATATATTAATAGGTTTTTAAAAAGCCAACAGAACAACTTAAAGGCTTTAGCTGCCACATATTTAAAAAGACAATATATTCCAAAGGTCTGAAATTGCAGTTGTCACGTTGGAAATCCACAAAATAAAATGACTCACAAACTGAAAGACAATAGGCACAAACGGCAAACTTAAAAAAAATCCAACTTGGGCAGCTAAATGTCAGGAATTCTTTTCTGAAACTCATTAAAAAATAAGATTCAATCAAGTAGAATTATAAGAGAATTCTAATATGAAATATTCTAATAAAGGAATGCTTTGGTTCTAATCCTTTGAGATAAAAATTATGGTAGAGTTTTAGAAAATAATTTTTCCTTGGCTTTAGGATAGATAATCCATTTGAATAAAGTTTCTATTGCTTTTTTTGTTTAAATTTTCAAAATTAATACATGATAATAAAGGACTGATTTGATGTGTTTGGAAAAATAAAGGTATATTTTCTGCCTCAAGTAATGGATAAGGAAAGTGGCATTTTAAAGTGAGTATAAAATATACCAAAACTATGATTTTAGAGAAATTATGTTTACTTCAATTCCTAGGAAGACCCATTCCTATTATTCCAGCACGGGGTAGCTAGCATAACAGCCTCTTTCCTTTACAGTCTTAATATTATACTTTGATTACTAAATAAGGTTTTTTTTTCTAGTTTTTGACCACAGATTACTTATTTTCATAATTAAATAAGGCAGAATAAGTGTAAAAGCTAAAAGTGTCTTAATTGTGAGGCTTATTCAAGATATTATTGGGAAGGTACACAAAACACTGCCTAAGTCTGATCTTTTGCTTTGCAGGATAAAAAAGGATACTTAAAAATGTATATGTATTGTATCATTTTAGGATTCTGATATTCTGATACTACTTAGCTATCATCAGAAAGCTTCATATTTGGATGTACATAAGATTAAAGAAATGGTATATGCAAGATATTCTCTTTCTCTTCTCCTTACTTATTCACTACTAAATAAGTTAAACATTTATTTATTCTCAACAATTTTATTGCAGAATCTGAAATAGGTAAATACTTCAAACTTTTTTTCCAAAATTATATTTTGGTTATTTTTCTGCTTTACATTGTTTTCAAAGTCACCTAATGGATAGCCTGGAATATACATTGACTCCAACAGTGTTTTACAAACAGGCCTCATGAAATAGCACATTTGTTAGAAGTCGCGGATGAAGATCACTATAGTTATTAAATTACTGTTCTTTAAAAAACATTAGACAAATAACAGGAAATCACGCTGTGCAGCAGGATAATATAATAAGGATTCAATTATAAGAGTTATGAACAATAAGTGAGCCTCTAAATGGCAAAGTTGAAAGTGGCCTTTGATTGTAAGTTAACATTTTCATGGTTTTGAACTTAAATCACTGTGTTTTCAGTGGAAAAAAATAGTGTGTTTATCTATATGGAATACATAATTTTCTATAAACCTATAGAGTAATAGAATTTGAAGAAAATTACTTTGCAGTTTAATTTAATGAATGCTATTTACACTTCCATTTCAGTTTCTAGTAACCAAACGAATGCTTTAACAGCTTTACTGGTTTCAAAGGACCCATGCCTCATGCCCGTCTCAGCTTTAGTTTACATGAAGGAAACTGAAAATGCAGATGTCACATAGGCTTCGGTGAGTGACAAGATGATAAATACTACATTTCATGAGCAGGAGTATAGGGCATGGAGAAATTCCTAAAAATTTTAGAAATTCATAAGTCTCATTACTTTAAAAATTTTACCATTCTTACTAATGTAATCTAATAATCAATTCTTAAATTGCCCTTTAATAATTTCACTGACCAGCAAAATCCTTCAAACATCATCTCAAATATCATTACCTCTTTGAAGGCATTCTCACTCTCATCACAAGAGTAATTTATTACTTCTGTACACCAGTCCTCTATATTCTGGGACTGATTCTGTGGAAATAATTATAACTATCATTCTTGATCACTGACTCTATGCTAGCCATGTGCCTGTTATTTTATTTAATTCAAGATCCCCATAGAGGTAAAAAGAAGTAAGCACTATTGATATTCTTATTCAACAATGAGGAAGACAGACTTATGAAGGCCAAGCGGCACAGTTGACAGTTCAAACATCCTGGAGCTGGGACTGTAATCCAGGTCTTTCTAATTGTAAAGCTTATTCTCTTTCATCATTCTGTTATATTGTTTCTCACTTTAGTTCCAGGTATGACAATAAATAAGCTTAGCTCAAGGGTAGTCTGGAATATAAATACCACTCTGTGTTAGAGAAGACCTTTATGCTCCAGGTGATCCTTATGCTTGAAAAAAAAAAAAATGACGACAATAAAACAAGCCTCTGCATTTTGGTTCTCCCTACACAAAGAAAGAGTAACTTCTAGGAAGGATCCTGAGACCTGAATGAGAAATTGGGAGAGGAGGGCAAGTTCATTGCATGATTGGCCCCAGTTTTCACCCCTCCATTCATCAACTCTTTTGCCATGGCCTCATGACAGGTGTGGTATTATGTCCCTTTCCCTGAGATTTGAGCTTAGATATGTGATTTGCTTTAGGAAATGATAAATAAGCACAAGTGACAGTATCCCAGTTATGACCTGCGCCATAAGAGGTCTCACAAGTTTCTGCTTGCTGTCTTGCACCACTGCCATTGCCATAAGAAGAATTTGCACTTACTAGCCTGTTAGTCCAAGGAGGATTCAGAGCAAAGCTGCCCATCTGGACACAATCCATAGCAGCTGAACCCCACAGCTGGCCCACAGACATGTGAATGATAGTAGATGATTGCTGCCTTAAGCCACTAGATTTGGAGATTGTTCACTATGCAATGGGGTCTATGATTAATACACCATGTGTAAAGAAGAAAATCACATTGAATTAGTATTGTTCAGCATACACTATTTTCAGTAAATAAAATGTAATGAAAATTGGACCTTGCCATCAGGATGTTTTGATTCTTAATATTTCTAAAGTTTATATTGATAAGCAAAATAAAACCATTGCATTCATAATCATTAAAAGCATACTTTTTAAAGATCACACTTAATCCTCTACTTCTGACAAAATCTTAAAGGAGTTGGGTAAGAACTGTCTGGGTCCCTGGTGGAGTAGAGTAGGTAGGAGAAAATAGGCATTAGAATAGATTAGTTGGTTAACATGTAACATTCTTCCTTTAAGGATGACATGTTAAGACTAAATAAAGCACACATTATTTACAAGGAACCAATTTTGTGAAATCAAAATGTCAAGTGGGACCCTAGCATCACATTCACTGCTGTCTATATTATCTAGCTATAATCTGTAGCTAACTCAGAAATTCCAGTAGTGACTCTCAAGAATTAGAATTGGGGCTGGTGCAGTGGCTCACTGTAATCCTAGGGTTTTGGGAGGCTGAGTAGGGAGGGCTGGTTGAGTCCAGGTGTTCAAGGCTGCAGTCAACTCTGACTGTGCCACTGTAGGCCGGCTGCAGTGACAGAGGAAGACCCTGTCTCAAAAAAAAAAAATTAAAACTAATATGATTCAGTCCCCAAAGCTCTCAGGGTAGATTCTTATATGACCATAGCCTAAGTACAAGATGAGATAACAAAGGGAAAAAGACAGTTATGGTCATGTTCTTGTGGCCAAAGAGCTACAAGAGCTTTCAGAGCTGAGCTATAATATTTTAACTTATGGCATGATGTTTGTCTTGCCCTTCAATAAAACTCAGCAATTCAATCAAATGTCTCTGGCCAGCTTCCACTTCATCATCGCAGCATGTAAAGCTTCATTAGTATTCCAAGACTTCTTTCTTCTACCACCCCTCTCTTCTTATTCAGAACAACAGCTTTTATTGTTATTTAGCACAGAAAATAGAGATTATAAGGCATGAACTACCTCGATGTTCTGCTCTTCCATTTGTTCATCTATTAGCACTGGCATCAATCTCAGAAATTGTTCTATGAGAAGCAACTCCTCTAACGCAATACTAATTTATTCATATGAGCTCTTCATTCCTGAATACTCAGCCTTTCATTTTTCACTGACTCCTTTATTATATAAGTATGCTGACATATCTTCCACTTTTATTTACTTCCCAATTCAGTGTTCTCTCTAGACTTATCTCCATATAACTCTGCTTTAGAACCAAGCTCTTAGAAAGTGTAGATTAACTTCCAGTTCCAAGTTTATAAGTGCTATTTGTATCAGATTAATTTTCCCCCAGATACTACTACAAAAGAGAAACAAAATACAAAACAAAACTACTTGGAAACATTACAGAAGAAGCAATGCAAGGAGGATTTCAGGAGCTATAACTTTACAGGTAACAGGGCATGCAGACTTGAGCTCTGCATTAGCACCTGCTTTTGATAAGGGGTGATTCATCACTTCTTGCTATAGGAGAGTAGAGTTTTTTCAAAAAAGAGGCAGACTCTCTGGGAATAGTCAAAAGAGTTTAAAATTAGTGGCTGCTAAAGCAACTGATATTTGAGGTGGGAAATCTTATAGAGGAAAAAACCATAGAAAAGCAAAAATTTCCCTCAAAATGCTTGCTTACCCTTAACCTGCACAGGCAGAAGTTAAGAGCAGAGAAACAACTAACAGAAAGCAGTAGGTGGGATCCCAAAGTGACAAGCAAAGGTTTCAATAGTTGTGAGGTGCTACAGTAGCAGCAGTTAGAGTTCAAGCTCCACACTGAAAAACATTCCAGATCCTCAACAGGAACCTCAGAAATACCGTCAACACTAAACCAGAAATATTGACGACTGATTTCCCAACAGAAACAATGAAAAGAAGAAAATAGTGGAATGGCATATTAGAGTCCTTAACAAAAGAAACAAAACTGTCAATCTCCAGTTTCCATACCCGGTGAAAATATTCTTCAAGGTGAAGGTAAAGGAAAAGTGCAAACAAGTCAAATGTCAACTGAGCAATGAATAGATAAAATCGAGTATATCCATGCAATGGAATATTATTTGGGAATGAAAAAAGAATGAAGTTTTGATACATGCTGCAGCATACATGCTGTAAGTCTTAAAGTAACTGCAAAAGAATATTAAATAACAAATCAACTGATAATGGAAAAAATGAAATAAAAAGATTGATACAAGAAGAATTGAAAAGCTCAGGAATCCTACACCAATGAAAGAAAAATGAACCTGGTTTTAGAATGTTTCCCACACAGGAAAATCCAGGCCTTAATGATTTTAATAGTGAACTCTTCAAAAAATTTAAAGAAGAAGAAGCATCAATTTCACACAGTATTCAACTCTTCCTATGTGGCCAGTGATAGGAACTGAAACGTCACATAAGGTGTCAGATACAAGCAGCACTTTGGGAGGCCGAGGCTGGTGGATCACGAGGTCAAGAGATGGAGCCCATCCTGGCCAACATGGTGAAACCCCATCTCTACTAAATATACAAAAAAATTAGCCGGCGTGGTAGCGGGTGCCTGTAGTCCCAGCTACGAGGGAGGCTGAGGGAGGAGAATGGCACGAATTCGGGAGGCCGAGCTTGCGGTGAGCGGAGATTGTGCCACTGCACTCCAGCCTGGGCGACTGAGGGAGCCTCCGTCTCAACAAAAAAAAAAGGGCCTACCCGTTTCATGTCTAGATGTCATGTATAGATGTAAATTCTTAAAGAAACTATGAAAAATAGAATCTGTCAATATATAGAAACAGGATAATATATCATGAAAAAGTAGATTTATACCACAAAATCAAAGTTGGCTTAACATTAGAAAATCAACTGATGTAATTTGCCTCACTAATGAGAAAAACAGATCATTCACAACCCAATAGATGTACAGAAGGCATTTGACAAAATTATACACTCATTTATTGGAAAAATCTCTTAGTTATATCTGGTTAGATATTGTAAGTGAATATGTATTAAATTGATAAGCAAGAAAAATTTAATAAAAATGCATTATTAGTTTACAATAATTCAATAAAGGAGAAATGATGAAGTAAAAAATAAGAAATAAATAAATAGAAAACAATGCGATTACAAGATATTCTTTACATAAAATTATGTAGTAATTATATAGAAATAAATTGGTTAAAGAACTCAGTTTGATGGATAGGAAAATTCACTATTGTTCTACCCAAGCTGTCTTAAAATTCTCTATGCATAAAAAGGATCTCAGCAGTTTATTCAAGTTCTATGTGCAGACTGTAATTCCAATATTTATGTAGAAATGCAAAGGGCCAACCATAGCTAATGTAATATTGAAAAAAACAATAACGGAGGAGGACATATATTACCTGACTTAAAGAGTTACTGTAACGTTTAAAGTTACAGTATAGTATTCATACAAGAATAGACAAATAGACAAGGAAATCAGCATAGGCAAGGTGGAAATAGACCCACCCACATAGTGCCACAAAAACAGCTGCAAAACAGTTGTCCAAGGATTTGTTTCTTATAAATGATGCTGTTTCTCTTGGATATCTATATGGAGGAGAGAGAGAACATGACCCATACATCATACCATATTACAAAGTTTATCACAGAAAGATTGTAGGCTTTTGTATAAAAAGCAAAAGAATAAGTTTTTTTAAGAAAAGCAGAAAAATACCTTCATAACTTTGAGCTGAAAAAAAAAGACACAGTAAACAGGACACAAGAATATTAATTAGTTGCACTTTGTTAAAGTTAAAATTAAAAATTTCTCTTTTTATGGAAACACCATTAAGACCTGGGAAAGGCAAGTCATGATATGACAAAATATATTTGCAATATATTTTTCATATTTTATATTTTAAATTTTGAAAAAGTACATATTCAGAATATATACTGAACACCAAGAAATTAAATAATAAAAAGAGAGAAAACCAAATAGAAAAATCGTCAAAAGATTTGAATGTGCATTTCACAAAAGAACACTAACATTATTAGCTTTCAGAAAGATATGAATGAAAACTGAATGAAACAACAATGAAATAGAGAAACAACTAGCCTGGCTAAAATGAAGAAGATGGAAAACACAAATGTTGGGAAAGATACATATCAACCCTCATAGGTTGCTGGTGGAAGTGTAAATGAGTGCAATCATTTTGGAAAGCTTTGGCATTTCTCTATTAAAGATAAATATATGCCTACATTATGGTCTAACAATTTCATTCTTAGATGTATACCCCAAAGAAATGGGTACATAGCTCCCAGAAGATAGGCTATAAGAATTAATGGTAGCACTGATTGTAATAACCAAGAATGGGTAATAAATGTAATAACTAAGAATTATTTATCAATAATGACTAAGAAACTAGTGGCTAAAAACTATTGAATATATTCATACGATGGAATGGAAAAGAACACATTTTGGATGGATGAATTTTGTGATCAACATTTGAGAAAAAGAGGCCATACACGTGTGTGAAGTTAAAGAAAGGGCAAATGCAATCTATAGTAACAGAAGTGAGTATAGTGGTTGTGTTCTTGGGATGGGAGGTTTTGACTGGGAATAGACAAAATGGGGTCTTCTATGGAGCTGGAAATGTTCTATATCTTGAATTGAGTATTTGATACACATGTGTAACATAATATTCACCAAACCTGCCCCTTGCAGCTTTTGGTCTCTCTCTCTTTTTTTTTTAACCACATTTCCTGCCTCACTGCCACCACCACACTATCTACTGCAACTAGGTTCACCCCTTACCACTCCAGTGAACATGTTCATGCTAATTAGGTTCATCAATAATTGCCCTGTTACAAAATTTAACGGATATTTTAAAATTCCAAAATTCCTTCACTTCTTTGACGTATTTCAAATCATGTATTCCTTTTCCTTCCTTCGCCACTTTTTCCTGACCCTGAATACCACAGTCTCTGCTGCCTCCCTGCCTGTACATTTTTTTTCGCAAGGAGTTGTCTATGTCTTCTGATGCCATGTAGGTTGCCTTATATATATGATCCTTAAAATTCCTGCCCACCACCCACCTACCCCCAGACAGATGGACTACAAGATATTTACTCTGAACAAATAAATTAGAAAAAGGGCCTCTCTATTTGGTTTGAATCAGCTGTACTCCAGGGAAGATGGCCTTGAAAATGGACACAGAGTCACATTTTAGCCTTATTTTTTTCCCTCAACCCTTGGCTAGGAGCCTTTATATGGAACTCCACCTGGAGAGTACTTCCTTGTAATACCCCATTTGGATTAATCTTGACAAAATCTCACTTATTACATGGTCTCAATTCAATTGTGAACGTCCCTATTAAACATTCCAGGCCTTGGGCAGCCTGGCAGGGGTATCTGCTTCCTCTGTGTATCTTTCATCCTCCAGTGAAGCAGCTGACACAGCGTATTCCAATTGTTTGTTTGTCTGGCTCCAATCTAAACTGTAAGGGCAAGGAATGTGTATTTTCCATGTTATAAACTCAGTAACATATACATATATATATATATACACACACACACATGTATATGTGTGTATAAACACAATCAGTAAATATTTGTTGAATAAATGAATGAATAAATCCAGTAGCAAATGAAGACAAAATAAAAATATCTACAAGAAAAATACAGTAATTTAAATGATAATGTAAGATCCAAATTTGGGAAAATTGGAATCTCTAGAGTTTTGAAAAGTTGGCCGGGCAGGCGTAGTGGTTCACACTTGTAATCCCAGCACTTTAGGAGGCCAAGGCGAGTGGATCACTTGAGGCCAGCAGTTCGAGACCAGCCTGGCCAACATGGTGAAACCTCATCTCTACTAAAAATACAAAAATTAGCCAGGTGTGGTGGTGTGCGCCTATAATCCCAGCTACTCTGGAGACTAGGGCAGAGGAATTACTTGAACCCAGGAGATAGAGGCTGCAGTGAGCTGAGATCATGCCACTGCACTCCAGCCTGGGCAACAGAGAAGACCCTGTCTAAAAAAAAAAAAAAAAATTAATTTTAGTTCTGTAGACTGTCAGACTAAATTAAATACTTAAAGCTACTAGAACTTCACTTATATTTATTCAATGTATGCTTAGTAGATTATTTATACCTATCAATGACTAATATTTTATAAACAAAATAAGAATGATAGTCTGAAATGACTTGTTTTATGAATTCAATAATTTACACTTTTAAAATTATTTTTTGGTAATACCAAAGGAGAGCAATATCATCATCTGTGTTCTGATATTACAGCAAGAAAGTTACAAGTAAAATTCACTAACTCATCCATGAAAATAAACAATGGCATAGAAATTGACTTTGAAGATATTTTGCAACATTTAAAATTTTTGTATTTTGAATTTCATTTCTGCGGCAATTACTATGAAAAAACTTATCTTTTTAATTATGAAAACATCAAATATTTAGATTTAATAATTGTGTATGAGCACATTTATTATACAAGATATTGTGCCAGACACAATAGGTTACATACAAGAATAAGTAAGTTATAATCTCTGCTTTCAAAGCATTCCGTCTCAAGGGAGAGAGAGAGATATGCAAACAGAGCTATGAGCTGAGACACAGAAATTACTTGGATTGACTTTCTGTAACATCCTCTTTCAACTGTGGAACCTGACACATTACATCATCACTAGGTGTTAGAAACTATAGCAAATTTGTATTAAAATATGACCATTCAACTATTATTTTGGAGCAATTCTTGGATTGGATGCTTTCTATGTTTGGTAAACAAGCTTTGAGGAAGAAATAGTAATGGAATCCCTTTATTTACAAACATTCTCATAGCTAGGTTTTTTTTTTTTCAATATTGATCAAACAAAGAAACTTGGTATGTGCATCTTTACTTCATTTCATACTTGTCTGTTCATCTGGCATGTGATCTCTCAGGAAAGATTCAATGCTCAGTGTCACAACTGAGGCTCTTCACTTACATTGGCTCTTCCCTTTGTACTTACGTTGGGATATGTGCGTGACATTTCAGTGTGAGATGATTACTTTGCTCTCTCTCTGTCTCTTTGTTCTACTTCTACCCTCACTTCTACCTCTCAGTTTCAGAGTTGTTAGCCCTCTTGAGCGGATGAACTACAGCAACTTCTCTGCCTCTAAAAGTTCCACATTTTGAGGTACACTCAGACACAGAATTGTAGTGGGACACAGATGTGAAAGTTGAGGGTTTAGAGGTTTAAAGATTCTTCTTCTCTATCTTGTTGTCTCTGAAAAACATCCCATCTATCTGCTCTCCAAACTTCAATCTTTCCCCTCTTAATATAAGTGCAATTTACCAAAAATAATATGTTTTCTTCTAAATGAAAGGGAAGAGAGAGCAATGAGAAAGAGAGCAAGAGCTAGGGCACACTTTTTTTCTTTGTCAACTTATGTAGAGAAAATGGGGTTTTAAGAATGAGTTTGTTCAAGAGGTAAATGATGGAAAATTTTTAATCAGAATACTTTCTGTTGTCTGCCATTACAAAAATTTGTAATTATAATTGTACTTAGCTAACTGACTGGTGTTTTATATGGGGTAATATTTAGAGTCACTTTTTTCACAATTAGGTTGTTTTCAAGTTTTTCTGAAATGATGAGTGATAATATGAAGTCTATGAATAAAATAAAATATATCTGATCGAAACAAAGGAACAAAAGGGCCTTTCATTTAAATGATTTTTCCTTCTATTTTGTTTTAGTCTTGTTTTATTCATTTTTAGCCTATCACTTAAGGTATTTAGGTGAGGAACATGTAAACTATTATGTGCAAGTGACAATGGAGATCTAATCTATGCTATTGAAAAACTGAGGGTGAATGCAAAGACATTGAGAAGGAAGAACTGATGGTTTCAAGTAATTGTGTAAAGAAAGAGGATGGCAGTCTTCTTGCCTGAGACTGGGAAACCAGGAGAAGGAACAGTTTGAAAGGAAAACACTGAGTTTGAAAGTTCTTCCAATGACTCATGAGAAGCACTCCAGAATGCAGTGAAAACGTAGATCAGAGTATTAGGAAAGAAGACAAATTTTTCATAGACTTTTGCATGGAAATGACAGTTGAAACGTTGGCAAATGTCTGAACTTACAAACCAAAGTGAAGTGTTTTAAAAGAGACAATATTGGAGGCAAGAACGGGAGGTAGATTGAGGAAAAAGATCATAAATTTGGGAAGACAAGAGAGTCCAGGTTGGTAGAAGGCAGGGCAGAGAAGTCAGAGAAAGAAGAGGTTCAACCATGTCACTCGATGCTAATAGGAATTAAGAAGACTGGAATATAGAATAGATCCAGGAGATATCATGGCCCAAGAAGTGCTAACATAAGGAAAAGTCAAACTATTTGAAGACTTATGGAAAAGAGTTGGGTAAAATAGATATACATGAAAGCCAGAGGAAATAACTATTGAAGAAGTATTGAGAGACTAGTATGACATCAATAATCACAAATAGAAGGCCTTGCCCTAAAAAGGAATGGTTTGTCTTTCTCTGATGTACACAATGGTGATTATATACAAGGAGTATTTAATAATAAGGGAAAAGAGTTGAGGTTGACTCTCATCAAAATTTTCAATATAGCAGGAGATTAAAGTATCTGCTTAGAGATATGGAATATAGTATATGTTTGAGGGCTTGAAGCAAGATGATTGGAACAGGTGATGTGTAAATTAGAATTGAGCCAAAAACTGTAGAATCATTTTTAGTATTCAACTAAGATTGGTTAGCACAAATTTAGAGTGTTACCATCTTAAATGCTTTTTCCCCCAGAAATACTTCCAACTTAAGAATCAAGATAAATAGATAATATGCAGCTGAGTCTACCCAACGTTGAGTGAAGACATCAAAATATGACAGAAAAACAAGAGGAATGTGAAAACTTGTGAGACAAGGAGGAGGAACTTCCTTAACCTGTTAATGCAGAGAGTAAACAGATTCAATTTCACAATAAAACAAAAGCAAAAGAAATGGATAAGATGCTTAAGATTCAATTCAATAATAAGTTTTCAAATATTTGTGGGTAGTGGAAATTATAGAAGTTTATGTTCATATCAAAATTTTCTGTTCAGTAATACCTGAATTCTAAAAATCCAACTCAGAAATGTATCAGAAGTTCCTTATAAAACAAAACAAAACATGTATGTGCTGTAGCAGTGCAATGCAGCATTTAGTATCATCCCATAAGAAGAAGCAAATGGAAAGAATGTCTTGAATGCAAATATTTACGTTAATCCTACCAAAAAGCAGAATAGCCTGAACTCTTATCAAAACTCCCCTTAGAAGTGCTTGAAGTGAAAAAAGAAAGGATAGTATATTCAGTACGGGCAGATCCTAAAGCCAGACAGGAACAATAAACAATGACAAAAAAGCCTGACTCATTGTGACTTGGAGAAGCAGAACTTGCAAGTTCAACAGGAGAGACACTAAGGTAAATGGATGGATGAAGAGAAACAGGAAGCAAATGCTGCAGCCATTCTCTAGTTTTTAAAATGATAACCTACCAAACTCCTGTTTCTATTTGGTTAAGTAGATAAGAAGGGCTTGTCTGTCTATGAGAGAGATTAAATAAAATATTTCCCAATTTTCATCCAAAGAAATAAATATTATGTATATTTCATCGAGGGAAATGGAATAAGAGAGCTGAAGATATTAGCAAAGGAGTAATTATAATGGAATTTATTACAACTTCAGCAGGGGAAAAATAATGAAGTACATTGAGAAATTGGGAGAAGAATGTGGTAGGGATGTACATGGATGCATCTCAATGCAATGGATTTTTGCATTGAGACAAAATATTCTTATGGAAGGAGCACTTGCAAAGCAGGAAGGAAAGATGTTTTAATTGGAGAGTGGCGTTTTAGCATCAGAGATTTTAGAAATTAGGTGAATCTAAAACTGTTTCCTTGAGAAATGGAGGTGGAATGGAGGAAACAGTCATTGGGATGAAGAAGTACAGATCAGTGTGTAAGCTGTGCCCTTCATATATGTTTTGAAGCCTTCATGTATGGAGACAGCAATTGAAATGGAAAAAATATAAATCTAGGAGTCATCATCAACACGTTAAATGGCCGTAATAATTAGAACTAAAGAAACATCTGTGGGATCATTAACCCTTGCCAGGAGCTGTAAAGTGCTCATCTTCATTAACCCCAACACGTATTTCTTGACAACTCATCTCCAAAAGCTGGGTAGATAAGAAGTATTTATAACTCTTGTTATATATAGGTTGTTTTTCCAAAAAGTTAGCTCTCCAGTGGCTGTGACTGGCACACTGGGCAGGTGAAAGGTCCTGAAAATAAGGTTCTTGTGCAGGCATGTTCCAATATCAACAAGGAAATGGCTGACCCACTGTGAAATTACATGATGATAAAAAATGCTGCTTCTGCTGTATAAAGAATACCTAAGCAAGGGTGGAGTTATACTCTCAGGAGGGTGAGTGAAAGATGGGGCAGTGTAAAGATGAAAGCAAGAGGACATGTGTTGCTCAGGAGTCATGAGGAGAGGTGGAACTACTTGTATATCTATGTAAATTGGGAGAGCATTGTAACACTCCAATCCAGCATGACACAATAAGCTAAGGTTTGATTATTTAAGTTCAGTATTATGTCTTTACAGAGGCTCATATCTAGTACTTAAGACTCATGAATGCCATGTAATTATTCATACCAATGTTTTAGCTGTCATTCTATTTGCGCGCATGTGTGTGTGTGTGTGTGTGTGTGTGTGTGTGTGTGTGTGTGTGTGTGTGTGTGAGAGAGAAAAGTAGCTGGAACCAAGTGAGTAGCCAGAACATTGGCAGGTTCTGCAATGTTCTGAGATAAAAAGCTGCAAGATCTGAGATACTATGAAGATTTTGAGTCAAGAGTTCGAGATTTAAATAAATGACAGTGAGATTTAAATTAACGACCAGCAATAAGAATGGAGAGGGAATGTTCCATCTTGAAGATAGGAGCCTCAAAAGAGGTTTTACAGGAAAAATCTATACCTTTAAAAGAGCTCTAGGGAGCAGATCAGACACATACTTCAACTTCCTGCTAGGAAATGTCAGGTTGCTGACAGGAAAAGCAGCTTCCATTTGAAAAGACTTCGAGGGAAGCAGCGATTTTAGGAAATACCTCATTTCAGTTAAAGAAAGGAGTTGGCAAATAAAAAACTAAAACTATGTTGCTATTATTTGAATGTTTGTTCCCCCACAAAACTCATGTTTAAATTTAATCGCCAGGCAGTATTAAAAGGTGGAACCTTGAAGAAGTGATTAGGCCATGAGGGCTCCACCCTCATGGGCGGTGTTGGTGCTGTTATAAAAGGGCAAGTTTGGTTCCCTCTTGCTTTTACTTGCCCTTCTCCTGCCACCATGAAATGAAGGTCACCATGAGGTGCTAGCACCTTGATCTCAGATTTCCCAGTCTCCAGAACTGGAAGTCAGTAAATTTCATTATAAATTATCTAGTCTTAGGTACTATGTTATAGCAGCACAGAATGGACTAAGGCACATGAAAAAGTTAATTGATCACAAATTGGAACTTCCAGAGGATCCAGAAGTTCTGCGAAGGCTGAGAAGACTGAAGTTTAGAAAAACTATTAAGAGAGGGAAATATTAATAAAATATTAAGAGGAGGGAAAGGGGAGATATGGGCTTCCAGGAGTGACCTTGTAAAACAGGGATGGGAGTTACAGTGGAGGTCATAACAGTGTCTGACAGGAAGGTTGGTGAAGGATCACTTCTAACACAGGGGTCCAAATATTTTCTCAGTGCTTCAGCAGCAGTAGCAGCAGCTCTCCATACCACTCTGGGCACAATTTCTTTAGATAGTTTTTGGTCAGCTACCTTGAAAAAGCACCTCCAAGGTTTGTATCTTAGTACTACAAGTAAAAATAGATTTAAGATATATCAGTAAAAGACAGAGTATGGTAATAATCATAAAACAGTAACTTCTCTAGCAATTGTCAGCATGCACATTTATTACAAATTCCTTTAGGTTAGATCTTTTTTGTTTTGTCTTATTTCTCTTTATCTCCCAATCAGATAATTTGTCTTTTAACCAGAGTTAAAGGAAATGGTTTCTTTATCCAAGAAATTTGGAATGAAGACTGAGACTGAGTAAGTAGGTCATATCTGGTTAAATCCAAGATGGCTATGGAGTGCATATTTATCAGAGGCCCTAAGTGCATGTACTAGTTAGAAGATTAAAAGAGTCATTTTATGGGGGTTCAGAAGTTTTGTACTTTTTTTCAGGGCTGTAACTAATTTAGAGAGTGAAATAGAGATGCAGATTATAATCTAAGTAGGAGGAGGACAGGGCCACCAAATAATGATTCCAATAGAGGATCTTAAGGACCTCCTATAATTATCTTAATCCAGACATCGTAGAGTCAGGTTCAACCAACATTTGCTGAAAGTCTATCATGTGCCAGGCCACACTGCAACTTATCACCTCATTTCAACAGTATCATAATTTCTGTTGTTACTATTTATCTCCTCACAAAGGATAAATGATTCACAAAATGTCAAGGTAATACTTACATCTTTTGACTTTAAGTTTTGTATTTTTCCTACTTTATCTGGATCTCATTCCAAAATAATAAAACAGGAAAAACAAACAGGAAAGGAATTTGAGGCAAAGAGAGAATCAGGATAGGAAATTAAACCAAAATCATGACTAAGATTAATAAGTTCTCCCTGCTAGTTTTTTGCTAGTGGTAGCGTTTTGAGTTTACTAGCAATCCATGGGAGATAGAGAACGAGAGAGATTTAAAATTGATTGTCCAACAAAGAGGAAAAATAAGAGTGAGGAGAGGAAAAGAGAGATAGAGAGAGACAGAGAGAAAGAGAGAGAGAGAGAGAGAAAGAGAGAGAGAGAGAAAGAGAGAGACCTTTATCTCAGTACTAGGACATAAATGTTCTCACATAGGTCCCCATAGAGGACAGTGTAAGATAGTGGAGCAAAACCAATGCAGAATTTGGTTGAATGACAGAGTCAGCATAGGGATATCTCAGAACAAACACAACTTAAAGAACATCATTTTGAGGGTGAAGAATTCCAATCCACCCTTGGTTCATCATGAGATAAATATCACAATTTCTTCAAGCAGATGCCTGGCTTTATATATTTTTGACTCTTTAAGCTCCCTTACCATTATCAACAAATTAGTAACCAAACCCATTTGATTAAACACTGAGCTTTATATCCATTCCTTTATATTTGTTCCTACCGCTAATGAAAGGGCGTGGGCCATTATACTTGAGGGTTATCACAGCCGACTTTTAGCCAGTTTTCTGCTTTAGTTTTGCTTTCTTTCAGTCTGTTCACCACAGTGCAATCTCTTTGGATTAATTTGGTGTTTTTCTTTTTGCTCTTAAGATAAATACAAATGTTGTGAACGTGATTTCCAAAACTATGTAAATTATGCATATTATTGAATTTTTCTGGGACCATTTCTTATTGTTCTCTATTTCGAACATTGAAATTACATATTGACCAGCACACTCTTGCTCTGTCTTTTTAAACATTCTAACCCTTCTCTCAGATATCTTTTTTTCTAAGAAACTTTTCAATGCTCCACTTTAGTTATATGCCCTTTCTTCGTACTCTTTTAGTATCTTACCCTGGCTTCATTCTAGTATTTTTCACATTAATTCTAATCTTATACTTTTTTGAGTTATCACACAATATGAAAAAAATTAAGCACTTTGTTTCCAAGTATATCCCTAGCACCTTTCTTTTTTCCTAGTATATAGTAGAAGCTTAGTAAATATTTACTGAACAAATGAATAAATTAATAAAAGGTTAAGTGAATAACCATCAAAGCAATTCACCATACTGTAAAAGTAAAATAAATATAGGAATTAGCTCATGATATTGCTGCAGTGTTTCACTCCAACTCCCATGCTGAAGTGGATAAATAACTTCCACAAAACCTTGGTCCATAACTCAGTGCTGCTTTGTGCCTTCGTCTTTCTTAAGTACACTGTTGTAAACAGAGCTCTTCTTTTCTCTCAGACCTCTCACTCCTAAGTTTTAGCACAAATTGAAACTTATTCAAAAGTATTCTCTCTCTGGACTTTCTTTTACCTAATGAAGATTTATTTTACATGAGATTTAGTCTCCAAGTGAAGACATTAGTATGAGCCAAAAAATGGTCAATATTCATCTATTTTTACAATGAAATGACTATTCCATATATTTAGTAATATATTTTATATATTTTAGATCTCCAATAGACTGCACTGCTAGCACTTCAAACACAATTGAATACGTCTGAGTGCATGACCAGGTTCTTTGCCTTGGACAGCTCCATTTTCCTATAACATTTAGGTAGATCCTCTAGCACTCACAAATATTATATAATGTATAACTTATGATAAACTCCATAAACAATTTTATCAATTAGGATATGTTTTTCCTTTCTAAAGCTGATACTGTCGGGGACAAGAATCCTTTTATAGTACCTTTTATTTCTTCCAATTTAGGAAGAATATTAAAATCCACTATTAAGCCTGTCACTTATTTGGAAATTATATTGAATTTGACACAAATGCAATACCTTTTTCTGATATGACAATATTTTCAAATGTATATAATCCTTGGAGGTCTTCACAAAAGTTTTAAATTGCCTTAATTCAATAAACATCGTATTTGTTATTAAAGCATAATAGATAATGTATTTTTAAAACTTTGGAAAATAGATACACACTGTAAATTCACATTGAACTGATAAGTGATCATCAAAGATGAAGTGGCATTTACTCGGGAAGTCAAAAAGAAAATGAATCTAGAAACATATGTCTTAGAGAAAGCAAGAAAATGTGACATTAAAATATTCACCTTTTCTGGCTACTCTTCTAATTCTTTTTTCCATTTGTCTCCTAAATTAATACCTAAATACTAAAATGTAAATAACAAAATAAAGGATAAACAGTTTCACAATTGTGTGCAACCAACCATCTCTTTAACTTTCACAAATTGGAAATATATATATATATATAATATATATATACATATATATCTTTAATATTGTACAAGTTCTGTGAAATATCTGTAGAAATCACAGTTTCATGCTACATGAGTTTGTGGTTGTGTGTTTTTTAAAGAAATACTTCAGCAGCTTACAATGTGATTGTTATCAAGAAAATAGAATTTTTCTGAGGGCAGTGAAGGGGCATGTTTGTAAAATCTGTGCTGCAGAAATTGCTAGTGCATAAAAGAGGTGCTTTAAGGCGTTACTTCCTTTTCTTTCTAAACACTTAATAGAGATTATGATTAACTCATATAACGTTTTAGATTAAGGTGTTTTAGTAAGATTCCAGGATAAAACCAACAAAAATTTCACTATTGCCAATGATAATTCTCTAGTGGAGTTTAAACTAGTAATGATTTTCAATTAGTATAACAGAATAAGATAGACGTAGACATTACAACACAAATATTCAGTCTTACCTGTCAATAGTTTCTAGTTCCTTAGAAGTAGTTCATCAATTTAAACATATTTTTGAGACTACAATTAGTTTATCTGATTTCAAGATATGGTACACATTGATGGTAAAAGAGCTTCTATTAGTATCCTTTGAAATATTTATATTTAACCTGATAAAAGTTCTTATTATTATGAAGATTTCTTACAACTTTACAGGGATTTTTCTTTTTGTGAAATTCAGTAATTTTCGCAGTATATGACTAGCCACACATTGTTTAAGAATTCCATGTTTTCGTTTGATCTCTCTAGTCTCTAAACTTTAATTTTGGGGAAAGAAAAATGAGCTAATACATGAGCCAAGGTGTGTGCTGGCTTGGGTTGCAAAATTCTGTGAGGAAGAATCCAGAAGCAAACCAGAAAACTTTCACTTCATTACGACTGCATTAGAGTAAGAAGTGTAGTCTCCTCTCATAGTTGTTTTATGAGGTGATAATGAAGGGAAAATTCTCTGGCCTAGACAATAACACATATTTTAAAGTACGTTAGAACAGATCACTTCAACCTACCCAACTCAGCTATAAAAAAGGGTTTTAATGACATCTTCTGGTTGCGAATAAATAGACCTTTTTAAAATAAAAAGAATGACAAATCAAGCATATTAATGGATTGATAAAACATAATGCTACCACGCTACACTTTCGTACTCTCCCACCGTCCTTTCTCTCCCTCTCTCTTAACAATTACCAGGCTTTTTTTTTTTTTTTTTTTTTAATACACAGAAGCTTTGGTTGGGCATATCATGGTGATAGTTGTGATAATAGTAATCCAGATACCCTTTATTGGGTAAAACAATCTCATAATAATCTCATAATAGTCTTTATGTTTAGTTTTTAAATTTAAAATCACTTCCTCATGCATATTTCATACATCCTCCAAATTCTGTAAGAAAAGTGAGGGCTCACTAAATTGATTCACTTGTCCAAAGTCACACATTTATTAAGTAAAGGAGTGGAAAAAGGAGCCCCCAAAACAGAATAAAAGTGAAAAATATATTATAAAATTGTTGGTAAAGCTAATAGTTTGGTTGGATTTACATGCTTCAAGGAAGATTAGTTCTTACACTGAATAGTAAATAGAAGGTACCAAGCAATATTTAAAGAACAAATGAATTAAGGAATTAATGAATCAAATGATCTACTTATTATAGCTCTGCCTTAGATGAGTTTCTAGGGATTTGAGCTTCTTGTATATATAAAAGTATAGGGAGACCCAGAAAGGGAAATATTACATATGATCTAAAGCAAAAAATATTCTAGTTAAAAAAAAACTTTGTTTATTTAAATAGAAATAAATAGAGGAGTTTGGAAATAGAAACAAATTTAAGTACACAGACATTATAGATTCTAACTCACACCACTCAAATGGAAATTATTTTCTCCTTTCAGAAAATGCTAATATGCTTCAGACCACAAATACTTTCAATCTATAAAAATAAGACATTTAAATAACAGTGTAAATAATTATATGAGCTGTGATATTAAAAGTGCTGCTTTATATTCATAATATATTAAAATATTAGTTGAGGAAGAAAAGTGGAAAAATAGAAGACCAGGCCTTATTTTGTTGGTTGGAATTTTGAAGTATTAATATTTTGTTCTATGAATTAAATATTACTATATTTAAATGTTATGTTTAAAATGAGGAAATATTTTTTAAACAGAACAGAAATGGTGCCTCTGTAAAGTGAATACATTGATAATGTTGACAAATGAATGTGGAAAGCTGTTGTTCAGCTGCCAGTTTTTCCCAAGGATAGGTAATTCAGGCCCCACTTTTATTCCTAATAGTACATGCTTAGATTTAATGTTGAATGAAGCATGATAGAAGGACTCAGTGAAGGAGGAAGGATAAATGCTAATTAACTTGAACTGATCTGATGCTCTTCATTAGTGCTAAATATTCCTGAATTGCCACTGCCTACAGTTCCAAAACACAAAATCTCCCAATCTAGCTTTGCATATTTAGTAGCATATGGAGTCTTGTCAGGCAGCCAGGAACTTCCTCATCTACTTGATTCTGAAGCATGGGGTTGCCCCTAATTTAATACCTTGAACTGATTCTATTTAGGTTGCAATCTGCCTTAATTGCTATTAAGATATTGAATTGTATAAAACAGCTGTTAAATACCATTTGTGACTTAACTAGAATCATTATGTGGAATAGAAAAAGGCATTAAAAATTCAAAATCACAGTTTATTTTGAGAGCTAATTTCTTAATTAATGGTGTTTCAGAATTTTTCTGAAGTGTTTCAGAGTTTCTGAAGTGAAATATTCGAGAAGATTTCTAATTAGAAGATGCATTTCAGAAGTTTACTACCAAAATTAAGAAACAATATTCTGAAAAGAAATGTACTTTGTTTATTACTCAAGAAATGTTATAATATTTTATTCCTTTCATTTCATCCAAAGTGTGTACAGTTGATGAAAGTATTTACTTGCATAAATGTTATTAACACGGATCAATGGGGATAAATTCATGCCAACTGTTGTAATAGGGGCTTTCTTGCAGGGTATATCACAGGAGTATTTTCAGGTGTTTTCATGGAACCAATTCTGACATCTTAAAATGCCCAGGAAAATGGCCCAAGAATGTGAAATCAGATTAATATGAAAATACTCTTCATGGTGTGCAAGTGATGACCTACTACAAAGTGCCTGAGACCTTCTCTAAACTAGAACTCCCATGGATCTAGTCAGACATTGCAATTTCTGCTAGGTTTACAGAGTTCTTTAATGTCCAAGGAATAAATTCAAGGGTGTGGGAATATTATATTACCACTGGACACCTTGAGAGAATAATATGTGAAAATCTCCAGAAATTGAAACTGTAACAGTGTTGTTACTAGAACTTAGGCAATCTAGACTATGCAATTGTGTCAGTGAAAGAAAAAGTTATGTTAAATTAATGGAGTGATCAGGGTAAATCATCTCTTGATCCTAGACTATTTGGAAACAAACTATATCTTCCACCAAAATCTTTCGAAGGTCTTCTTTTTGAAATGTTAGAGATCATCACATTTTCTTCCAGATTAATGTGATATCATATTTATTTTATGAATGACTACCTTTCACAAGAGACAGCTGAACCCTCGTGTGGCCATTCATAGAAGTCCCTAGTTAAGGAACAAGTGATTATGCTACCTTTGCACGGTCAGGATACCACGGCCATTGAACATAAGTCACTGGATAGGCAGTGCCTCTAATACTGGTAATGCTAGAGGTGATGTTTTTGGTAAACAGGCAGGGTATGATTTGTCGAGTTCCTTTTACTTTTTGCAGTCCTTCCTTAGAGCATACCTGTGTTAGGTTAAAGGTGTAAATAATAGGGTGCTTATTATATCATTTATGAATATTAGGCTGTTAACTGCCAGTGGGTTATTCTGGTCTGATGTAAGCTTACGCAATGGAGAATGTCTTCATGTTACTTATACTAACATTATTGCTTCTATTAAGTAATGGATTAGTTTATGAAAGACTACCTTTCATAAAATAAACGTGATATCACATTAATCTAGAAGAAAACGTGATAGTCTCTAAAATTTTGACAAGAAGGCCTTTGAAAGAGTATTTTCATATTAATCTGGTTCCACATTCTTGGGCCATTTTCCTGGGCATTTTAAGATGTCAGAATTGGTTCCATGGAAACACCTCAAAGTAGATATACCCTGCAAGAAAGCCCCTGTTACAACAGTTGGCACAAATTTATCCTTGTTAATCTGTGTTAATAAAATTCTATTTATTATGATTACATTTTGATACATATAAATATTACAACATGTAAAGTTTACATGTAAATCCTACATTTTTCACAGCCCTGTTCATGCTCATTTTAAAGCTCTCTTAATCTTACAGTAAATGTATGGTATTTTTGATTCTGATTTTAGACATCCTATTTTGTTCTTGTATTAACCATTTTTGATGTTTTGACATCTGGGGACTTGCTGACTCTGAAGGGATTGTTTGTCCCAGGCCTAGCCAATTCCTGGAATAGTAAATGACTTTCCTGGAAGTGTGCCTTTCCTATACAAACCAAACAAATCAGAGCTCACCCATCCCCATCACTTCCTCTATTTGCTTACATTCTGGGCCACTATTTCCCTTCCCCGATCACTCCAGGTGCCAGTACCAGAAAGCTAGAGACAATTCCTACACCCCAGAGCCCACTGAAATTATTCAAACAGGCCAATCTCATGCCCGCTTATCCTGCCTTATCCATTCCTTCCTCTGGAAACCACAATAAAGGCTTCCACCCACATTATTCCTTACTCATGTCTCCTGACTGATCACAGTGCCGTCTCATGTGGCCCCGCCTGGCATGACATCTCCGTTTCTCTTGGTAACTGTGAGTTACAAACTGTCTTTTCAATGCCAGTCATCTCCTGATCTGTTGGCCTCATCATACCTTACTAATAAAACCTGTTTTAAAACGGTTCCATTGATGTGTCTTTCTAATCCTACTCTTACAAACATTTTCATTTTTGTGATTTTTGTACTGTTCTCAAACATCTTATAACACAAAGGCCCTCTCCTTATTTTTTAAATCCTATCTTAATATGTTTGGTTGACTTAGGATCTGAGCAAGTTAATATGAGCATGCTCCAGGAAAGACTCTTCTATCATGTCCTACATAAAGCTAATGTTGGAAAATACTACATATAATTTTTAGAAATATCCATAATGATAGAATCTAGAATGGTGAAGAAAATGAGTACCAAACTGATGTCAAGAGATTGGAATCTTGGTTCAGATTCCAATAAGTAACTTTGTTACCTTAGAAACATCACTAAATTTTCTCTGCCTCTTGTCTAGAATCTTAAAGAGAGAATGAGATTCTTTCCTTGTTAAAATTCCTGCATCTGACTGGGTGCGGTGGCTCACACTTGTAATCCCAGCACTCTGGGAGGCTGAGGAGGGCAGATCACCAAAGGTCAGGAGTTCAAAACCAGCCTGGCTAACATGGTGAAACCCTGTCTCTACAAAAATACAAAAATTAACTGGGCATGATGGCAGATGCCTGTAATACCAGCTACTCAGGAGGCTGAGACAGGAGAATCGCTTGCACCCGGAAGGCAGAGGTTGCAGTGAGCCGAGATCATACCATTGCACTCCCGCCTGGGCAACAGAGCCAGACTCCGTCTCAAAAAAAAAAAAAAAAATCCTGCATCTATTTTTCTAATGCTATAATTTTACCATCTATCAAATGCACATGTAGTATGTGGGGCAGAGCCTGCCCCAAAGAAGATGCCCCACATGAGTTTGTGGGAACTAATTGCTGATTTCCATCCACCTCGCCATGCTTTCACCATCCTGGCTGTTTTTATGCAACTTTGTTTTCAATGTGTGTTTTCTCAGGATACTTTCATCCTTATTATAATCATCTATCTTTCCATCTGTTGTCTCAGACTGGTGATAAATCATGTCCACCTCCCACCCCCAAATATTCTGTGTTTAGAATTTTGACATTCAAGACAGGTCCATCTTCATTATGGTAGTTGCTTTGAACATTATGAGGTAGATGTAATTGAATAATAATCTAGATCAAAATAGTTTTATTCTGACTCAGTCATAAAATTGTTTATTAGTCAAGATAAATTAATACAAGGCAACTTAAAATACTAAGAGTAAAGTAAATCTGAACATCTATGATTAAGCCAAAAGAATGATTAGCTTTTGACACTTTAAAAATACTGAAAGTATCTATTTTCATGTGAAGCTACAAGGCAGTAAGACAACTTATCATTGTCAACGATTTATTCTGCATAAAAAATTTTGTGATAAAGTTGACTACAAATATACTATCACATGTATCAGTGATAATTTTGCTTTTCTCTGAAAGTAACACACTGAAATTTATCATCGATTAAGAAAATAGAATATGCAAGATGACTCTTTTCATTTATCAATCAATATTTTTTTTCAAACCTTTAGTCTTTTTCTCTGAATCTGCAAAGGAAAGAATTCGTGTGACATGTTTTTTTTTTGTGGGTTTGTATTCCTAACTAGGTGATAATTGCTCAAAATAACATGTGAGACATAAAGATTTCAGACTCCCACAGACTTTAAAATACTGTGCTGCTGAAACATTGAAGAAGCACATTGGTAATGTATTCTCTATTGGCTTTATTGTCTTAATAAACTTTGTCTTAATATTTAAATGCAACAAAAAGAAAAAAGTATACAGTACATATAGTTTCTTTTTATAGCATCGTATCTAATACTCAAATAGTACAAACAGAGCCTATCTATGAAATGACGGTACCATTAAAAAATGAGTCAGCTCCTTACAGCTAAACAGCAAATATTCCTGCATTGCTAAACTATGAATAGAAAAAATAACCCATTAAGACTTGGTCTTGGGTACAAGAAGACACCATGAAGTATTAGAGGGCTTCAAAAAAGATCAGTGGTATTACATATTTGAGTTAATAAAAGTTAAGGGACAGCAGTTCTGCTAGGGCACAAGAGCCATTGCCTATGATGTCATATTCAATAGTATCAAAGCAGTTACTTTAAATACATCAAACAATACTACTACAGATTATGCACCAGACTACATATTTGAGCCACTGAGAGTTGAGAATTAGCTGCACTCTTTAAATGTCCTGAGATGCTATTCACCTACTATTTAGAACTTTTGTAATATTTATAAATAATAAGGAGAACGGTAATAAACACTTAGTTGTTGCATATTCTTTTTTTGTAACTAAAATATTACTTTAATGTTATTTTATGTAATCAATTGTAGGATGATTTCCTAGTCGGTCTTCAAATAATGATGTCCATTTTGAAATGTATAATAATTGCAACCATCTATTAGGCACTGTCCAACAGGACAAACCTATGAGTTGTAGGTATTGTTATATTCATTTTATAGAAAGCTAACTGTGGCTGAGAACCATTACTCTGGTTGACATCAACATGTACCACTCACATCCCCCACTGTTAGGAGTGCTATCAGCAGACAGCCTTCAGGTATGAGCTCCTCAGGAACTTTCTCAGTGATGAGAGCTCCTTTCCCAAGGTTAAACCTCTTCTCTCAGTGCTCCTCATCCAGTGACTGATAGATGCTAGAATATAAAGTTGGCTATCCCTAAAGAGCCACTTGAGCTCCTGAGTTCTCTGATTTTCATCTGGGGCTTCAGCAAGACAGGCATCGCAGCTTGACTTCTTCCTCCACCCACTCCTGTCTCTTTCCCCTCTTTTCTACAAATGTCGGTTACAAGGGCACACCTTCATAAATATCCTGAATGCTAGAATTTACCTCAAAATCTGCTTTCTGAGCAATCCATCCTGAAGCCCAGTTACTTATTGCTCAAGGTTATTTAACTATAGGCAATGAAGACAGGATTCAAACGCTCTTGTTCAACTCCAAGTTGACTCTCCCCTAAGCTTCACTTACAGTCGTTTCATTCTACAGACCTAATTCACAGGTTGCTTCGTTGGATCTTCAAGATATGCTAACTTCTATTCATTCACAAAGCATTCCAGTGGATGACTAAATTTTCACTGGATTTAGCCACACTCAAATTATCACACAACTGTTTAATTATAGGCATGTGGCAATTTCAGTTCTAATTAAATTATTGTCTTCCCATGTCCCCATTTCTAATTAGCTTTCTCATTTCTTCAAGCTTTCTTTTACTTTACAAGCTATTAAATTATATGGTTATTCTAATTATATATACACATTTGGTGTAATTTAAAAGGCTAACCGAGAAATGTGTTTTTAAATAGATCATATTCATATTATATACATTATATTTTTTCATTTGTACCTGCTCAGATTTCCTTCAAAAATCTCTGGCACACTTTAACTGAATTTGTATTATCTGTAGCCTGACAGCTCTCAAAATAAGGTTTTAAATATAAAAGCAATTTCTAAGCTTTCAGCAAGATCATAACAATAGATCCATTTGCTTGTGGAATTAGCATCATGCCTCAATGCTATCAATATGTCTGTGTAGGTTAGCAAAAACATATCTTGATTGCACTGAATGCTCCACATCTCAAAATGACTGTTACTCTGCATGCATCACGACTAATAAACACACGCCTCTTTCCAAAGAGCATTGTTTCTAGAGGAAATAAACTGTTGTTAGTAATGTGTGTTGATTGTTCAGATCCTCTATTCAATGAAAAATATGGATGGCTTTTATTTGTTATTTGTGCCTGGTAGAAAATAACTGAAGCATCTACTGTTTTTCAGATTTATTTCCGGGAAATAGTATTCTTTGGGAATACAGCAGAATCTACATGGCTAACTGCCCTGTGATCTGGGAACTATTTTACCAGAGCTGCTTGCTGCTGCCTTTACAGAAAATGGGTGGGGAAATTCTTTTAAATTAATTCTTTGGGCTGTTCTGAACCCAGACCTCATCCCCACCTTCAGACGTGCACCTCTGTCCTGGACACTAGAAGGGCTGTTTGAGTTTGGACTGAGCTGTCAGCCTCTCCCACTGGTGTCATCTCTTTCTCTTTTTCTCTTTCTTTCTTTCTTATTCTTCTTCCTTTTTTTTCCCCTTTCAAAGCCTCATTGTTGCAGAAGCTCAGCAACGGGCAGGGACTGAGGAAGTCTTTGAAAGGAGACCTAGCTCTACTTTGCCATCAGGCTGAGCAGCACTAAGCAAAACCCACCTCACATCTGTCTAAATCACACTGAAGCGAATGAACTTTTAAACAAATGAGCTGCATGTTTTTCTCTAATGCTTATTACTAGCTGTGCAGTGAGGCTGCACCGATTTCAAAGGCTTTTCAATTCCTGCTCAGAACTGCGAGGCTGTGGCAACGGTTCTTTGAAGAGAAAACACCACTATTGGGACAGGCAGACAGCTTGGGCTTGGCTCAAAGACCTCCAAAAGTGACAGGGAACAGCAGAGGGGATGGTTCTGGCTACAAGCAGCTCAAGAAATTAATATAAAAGAGGCTTTCCTCTGTCCCCTACTGCAAATATTTTCTCTTGCAGGAGGAATCTTTGGAACTTGTCATACATATGAATTCTCTTTCAACTCAGAGGGGCTAACTTTGATATCAGCCTTTTAGCATCAGTCTAGATTTTAGACATTTTAATAACTACCTTTGAATTTTTTTTTTCCTCAAGCTAAGCCTCTCTAATTCTGCTTTTACTAATTTAACATTTGTGGAAAATTCTGAAGTGACTTTTTAGAAATTTTATTCTTTTTATTGTCAAAAAAAAGATGTCTAAAAGAATGAGATATAAAATGAAAATATTTATGTTAGGGATACGAACTAAATTTTAAACAATTTAGTGTTTTTCACTTGAAAGGAATCTGCAATACAAGCTTCAATCAATAGGATTTTAGAGTGCTTTGGTATGTTAATTGGAAATCATTCTAATCTGATCTACCACAGAATTTCTGTTAGGTGACCTGGATTAGGACAGTTCAAGTTACACCCTCTACCTAAAACTGATGAAGCTGCGATTCTTCAAGAGTATCTTATAATTTGGACTTTTCACTCATCTACCCCAACTGTTATCTCCTTGATCCAAATTAGTGAGGTTTAATGTTGAAATTTAGGATAAGTCACAAATTCTGGGCAAACAGAGAAAAATCTGTGAAGAAAAGTAGAGGAAAACTTTATGTTAAATATTTCTAAAACAGTGCCCACTGCCCAATGTCTCATGGAATTTCTGAGAACTCAAAATATCATCTCACAATATAGGGGATATTCATAAAGATTTTAAGTTTGCACAAAGGAATTCAATATGGAATTACATGAATAATCAACTTGTGAAGTCAGATAGACTTGGATTTATCACTAGATCTGCCATTGCAGAAGATGTATACGTTGGTTAGTTTTCTTACTATCTCTCAGTCTCTCATTTTGCATGCTCAAAGTCAGGAATAGATAAAATAATTCACTGAATAATATATAACTGGTAAATATTAGTTCCATTTCCCTCTTTTAAACACTTAAAGTTATAGTTCAAAAGTATTTTACTTAAATTCTCAAGAAGTATTTGCGACTGACACTTATTAAATCACCACAATTCAACTCTTTCAGAATTATTCCCGATTATTAGATTGTTGTAAATAGTGTGTTACCATTTTATACTGTACAGTTGCAGTAACTTTGAAAATCAACACTACTGAGGTATAATTTACATAAAGCATATTATGCTGACTTTAAATGTGCAGTTTGATGAGTTTTGACAAATACATATACCAAAAACTACCCCTCAATCAAGATATAAAACATATTCCAACACCTGCCCTCAAATTCCCTCATGCTTCTTCCCAGTGAATCCCACCACACCCTAACAACCCTACTTCCCTGAAGATGAGTTTACTTATTCTAGAATTTCACAGGAATGGAATACCACAGAAGGTACTTTTCTGTATCGGACCTCATTTTTTTTTAAATGCATCCTTGCCGTTTTGTGTATCAGAGGGCTTAATTGCTGACTTATATTTCATTTTAGGAATGTATGAAACTTTGCTTATCCATTCACCTGTTGATGAATATTTGAATTGATTCCAGTTTAGGACTGTGATGAATAAAACTGCTCTAAAAATTTTGTATAAGCTTTGTTGTTGACATATTTTTATTTGTCTTGGGTAGATATATACAAATGGAACTGTTAGGTCATATGGTAAGTGGATGTTTGACTTTGTAAGAAACTGATGAACAGTTTTCCAAAATGGATTTACTATTCATGTTTTTACAAGCATTACACAAGAATTCCAGTTGCTCTATATCCTCGCAAACACATGGTATTGCCAGTCTTGTAGGGGTCTGCTTGTATCTCCTTGTGATTTTAATTTGTGTTTCTATGCAAAAATGCAGAACATCTTTTAATATGTTTATTAGCTTTTAGCATATTTTGTAAGATGTGTATTCAAATCTTTTGTCCATATTTTAACTTTTTCATCTTATTTTTAAAGTTTGTTTTATATTCTAATGTAAATCCTCTTGTCAGATGTATACTGCAAGTATTTTATCTCAGTATTTGGCTTATCTTTTTACTTACATAGCAATCTCTGGTGTAAAGCAGACTTTACATTTTATACATTCCAAAATATCTTTTTCTTTTACTACTAATCATCTATGTGTCCTTTCCATGAAACTTTTCCTTAGATTAAGGTTATTCAGATTTTCCCCTATGTTTTCTTCTAGAAATTCCGTAGCTTTAGTTTCACTTTTGTGTCTATACTACATTTTGAGTGAATTTTTATGTGTGGTATGTGGTATGTTCAAAGTTGTTTTGTTTCCATGTGGATATTTAATTATTTAACTGTTTTTTTGGGGAAAATATTTTATTTTCTCCATTAAATTGCCTTAGCATCCCTATGAAAAACTGATTTTCCAGGCATATGTCAGTGTGATTTTGGAGACACACTATTCTATTCCATTGATTCTTACTCAGTCCCTTGACTAATACAGCATTATAGTAAGTCTTAAAGCCATGTAGAAGAAGTTCTCTGTTTTTATGTTTGGTTTAAATCATGTTGGCTATTCTTCCACGCATTTTCATATAAATTTTAGAATTAACTTATCAATTAGTACAAACAAACATGATGGAATTTTAATTGGAATTGTTTTGACTCTGT
The DNA here is from genome assembly GCF_029281585.2 of Gorilla gorilla gorilla. NCBI lineage: Eukaryota > Metazoa > Chordata > Mammalia > Primates > Hominidae > Gorilla > Gorilla gorilla. Next base: position 44,191,156 of record NC_073231.2, read on the forward strand.
AGACAGATTTGGGGAGAAATAAACATCTTAATAATATATCACTTAAACCAACAACATGGTATACTTCTCCATTTATTTAAGTCTGTTTTACTTTCCCCCAGTCATTTGTAGTTTATATGTTATATACATATTTTGGTTAATTTACTTCTAATTATATTATAAATATTATGCCTTTGAAATTGGCATTTTAAAATTTTATTTCCCGTGGTTGATTGCTAGTATATAGAAATGCAATTGACTTTTTATATTGATCTTGTGAACCATTACCTTGCTAAACTCACTTATCAGTTTGGTAGTTTTTTGCTGATTCCTCAGGTTTTTCTGTCTAGATCACCATATCATTGTTGAAAAAAGGTTTTATTTCTTCATTCCAGTCAGTAAGTCTTTATTACTTTTCTATTATTCAACTAGTGCAGAACAATAGTGAATAAAAGTAGTGAGAGGGAACATCCTTGGCTAATCTGGAAATTTAGGGGAAAATCATGCAGATTTTCACAATTAACATGTCATTTATTAAATTGAAATTTTCATTCCATTCATGTTTACTGACAGTTTTTCTAATCAAGAATGGGTTTTGAATTTTATTGAGTTATTTTTCTGCATGATTTGAAATGATTATGTTTTTCTTTTTATATTAATATAGTGAAATTCATGATTGATTCCTGAATGTTAAACCAACTTTTCATCTCTGAAATTAATGTATTTGGTTATGATGTATTATTCTTTATACAGTATTAAATATATTTGATAAGATAATTAAATATTTTTATAAACATAAAAACTGATCATTTAATTATTTTTTCAGTTAAATTCTTCCTTCTTTGCTTTGGTTTTAATTTGTTGTTTTTTTTCTAGTTTATTCAAGTGAATACTTGAAAACACTGATGTTATCTGTCTTTTCTTTTTAATATAAGCTCTGTCTCTCTCAACACTACTTCCTCAACATCCCACAGGTTTTGACCTCATGAGTTGCCATTAGAGTTCAGTTCAAAATGTTTTCTAATTTCTGTAATGATTTCTTCTTCAAATGCTAACTTATTTAGAAGTGTGTAGTCTAATTTTCAAATATTTAAGAATTTTTCATGTATATTTCTATTATTGATTTCTAATTCTGTTGTGGTCAGAGAATATACTATGTATGATTTATTTTTTTTCAAATTGATCAAGACACATTTTATGACATAGCATATGGTTTATGTCTGTGAATTTTCCATGTGTACCCCAAAAAAAAGTTATAGGTTTTTTGTAGATAATTCTACAAATATCAAGTATGTATGTTGATTGATAGTGTTTTTGAAGTTGACTATATACTTACTCTTTTTTTGGTCTACTTTTTCTATCAGTTTCTGGGAAAGTAGTATTGGAATTTTTAGTTATAATTATAGAACCGTTAAGATCTTGTGGATTTTAGCTATATTCCGCCTTCAATTTTACCTCCCCCAAAATGTTACATGTAATTGAAATCAAAGTGCAAAATTTTATTTTACAGACTCTGCAGAAAGGAAACCATATCTTCAAAATGAAATTTTATGCTCATAATACACTCAAGTCTACATTAAGGTTAATGTAGTTAAATGAATTTTAGTACAATGCTGAACTCTTTTGTGGGAAAAAAGTTCTATATAGATTACATGTTTCTACTTTAGTAATATGATAAAAGTATTATTAGATATTATTTGCCCAAAGTCCCCCAAGAAGATATAATAGGTCATAGGTATTAACACATGGCTTTATGGAGAAGATGATACTTTAATGGTAAAAAAGTATAAAATAGGAAAAGAAAGATAGGAAGAATTTGCTGGGCAGAGCATGTTACAAAAAAGTGAACTAAACAGCCTGGTACAAGGAATTATTAGTTCAGTAGCCCAAGATAATAAAATGGGATGCACAAGAGCAGTGTAGGAACCATGTCACAGGATAATTTGTTGGTCTGTGAAGGAAATTAAGATAATCCTGTAGGGAATGCAAAAATGATCGAAGAGTTTGGAAGAGATGCTTCCCACTGGTAGTTTAGCTGGATTAGTATGACTTCAAGTTAATCAGGTTAAGGAGGACGAAATTAGAGAAAAGGAGATTAGGTAAGTAGCTACTATGATAATGTAGTCAAGAAATAATGCAAGTCTGAATCAAGGTTGTGTTAATAGGTTTAAACAAGTGTATGAATTAGAAAAGTATTTAAAAGCTAAAATATGCAAGACTTGTCCAGTGATTGATCATAGAAGGTAGACAAAAAGAAAAACATACTGTCTGGTTTCAATAGTTTGGTGGATTTGGAATGGATTTAGAAGTCATCAATCTATGAACTATGATTGCCTGAGATTATCACATGGTGAACATGTGGAGCGAGTACCAGTCCCTAAAGATTCTGAGATTAAATTCTTGGGGAACATCAACATTTAACAAGTTGGACAAAGGAGTCAGGGTATTTTGAAGAAATGGAGAGAACTAGATGAGAGTAGTGGGACAAAAGTGAAGGGAGCCAAGAGCCTGATCATTATCCAATGCAGCAGGTTAGTGTTAGTGGATTTGGTAATGATGAGATCATGTGGAAAGTTACGGAGGGCACTTGTCTAGGGATAGTGGGGATGAAATTAATTTAAAAAATGGGGGAGGGGGCGGCACAGGGAATACAAATATTCCAAACCAAAGAAATTTTGGTTTGGGTTGTAGTATCACTGCTGATATAGTTTAGAACCAGTGTTGTACAATTTTTTTCACTTCTCTCTGATCAACAAGTTACCTACTCCTTAGTAACTGTCCCATAATAGATTCTAGCTGCCACCTGAAGTCTTTTCCAAGTCCTTGTATAAGTCTTACCCTCTTATAAGACATAGCAAGTGTGGGCTACTTTTTTGAGAAGCTTGACTGTACATTTTACAGAGATTAAAGAGATGAGCTTCAGTGTTAACAAATCTGGGTTTGACCCTTGCTTCTAACACAAAAAAGCTGTAGGTCTTTGGGCAAAAATGAGCCTTTTAAGACTCAGTTACGCCAAATGTAAATTGAGGAGAAGAATGTCTATTTTATGGAACTGTGAAAATGAAAAGGGATGATGCATTAAAAACGGATAGCATATGCCTGATACATAGAGGCTATATAGTAATCAGCATGCACTATACCCATAGAAATTTTTGTTTTGTTTTTAATTTAGGGCAGAATTTTGGCTATGAATTTATTTTATTTCAAATAAAATATTTGTTAAATTTTCTTTATTTTATTTCTTCTAGACCCCAGATGTCTAGAGGGTTGATTATTGTGTTTCTCAAATCATGGCACACTATCATTCTTGTTTCATTTTATTTATTATTATTATTGCTATTTATTCTCTTTTATAACCATAATCTCCTTTTCCTATTGCCACAAAATCATTCTACTGAGTTTTAATGTATATGTTTTGTGTTTGTAATCTAAGAAAATAGTTTTCTGTTCTCATTTTTGCAAATACTTTTGATCCATCTAAAGAGTTTCATGTAATGTGATAATCTATTTCTTTTTTCATGACAATGCATATTTTTAGATGTCTCCATGTTGTATGTAGTCTACATTGCTTTAGTCAACAGTATGTATTCTTGCCTTTTCACCTTCTTATATAGTGATGGTCACAGAAATTGCTTCCAATTTCTGCCACTATAAATAATATTTTAATGAACATGCTAGTGATCTGGGCTAGTGTCACATTTCTTTGGGAAATGATTACCCTGAGAGGGTATGATATGCTTATAGAATGGGATAATGCTTAATTTGTCTGATTGGTTCCAGTGTGTTCCCCAGGCTGACTCTACCAGTCTATGCTTCCATCAGCAGTATAAGAGGGTCTCTGATTCTTTATGTCCCCACTAACACTTGGCATTACCTATCTTCCCAATGTTTTTCAGTCAATTGATGTAAAATATTTCATTTTTATTTGCATAATCATATAATCATAGAAATTGACAATGATTTTGAACATAATGTCATGTGATTATTTTTAAAATATTTATTTTTTAAACCTCTCACTAAATTATAGACCTAGAAGAAAATGGAAATTTAATAACATGTTAAGCAAATAAAAAACAAACACATTGCCCCAATTCACCTTAGGCCTTAAATTAGAACTACTGGTTCTTTGGTTCTTTCATTAAGCTTTACTGTTCTTGATATAAATCTTCAAATCATAAAATATTAAAGCTAAAAGTAGTCTTAGCCAGTTAGCCAAAGCTCATGGTTTTAAGAATGGGACAGTTTCCAGATTTTGGAAAATTTTCTGAATCATAACAAAAATATAAAGAAATTTTGGTTTGGGGTGTAGGATCACTGCTGATATAATTATGTACCAGTGTTTTATAATTTTTTCCACTTATTTGTGATCAACATGTTACCTACTCTTTAGTAACTAGCCTTTAATAGACTCTGGCTGTGACCTTAAATCTTTCCCAAGTCCTTGGACAAGTTTCACCTTCTTATAACATTCTTTTAAACAGCAATTTTAAAACAGACATTATCAAGACTCCATCTCCATCACATTTTCATTTCATCGAAAGCTATATGCTTTTGAAAGGATTTTATTTGAAAGAGCTCTGACATCAGGTGGTCCTTTCGTCGGAGATCTAAATGTTCCATGGACAGAAATGCAAAGTTAGATGTATTTTTTCTATTTATGGTAGTAGATTGAATTTCAATTTGGAGTGTAATTTACACCTTTCTAATTTATTGAAGCAAAACACCGCTAGCAACAAGGAAATCTGGTTTCTCTGATTTCTTGCTACTCTTCTGTCCAATTAGCTTTTTATTTATTTCTTCCCCATAGCCTAAACACAGCACAATTACTTAATTTTATTTCCTAACTCTATTTTGCTTTAGTAGACTCCAAGCAGGAAAATTTCTCACTCTCAGTGTAGGATCCCTATAGGCCTCTGATGATTATTTGTTTGCTGAATACAATATATGTTTGATTTCAGTTTATCTGTTAATGTAGATTTAATTTTTTACTAGTATTATTAACAAAATGCTATCTTTAAAAATCTTGATGATTCATTAGCTGTAACACTTACATTGTTCAGTTCATTTTAAACTCTTTCTCCAAACACTGGCATAACAATTAATAGTATAAATTAGCCCAATAATTTATTCCTTTCAATTCCCCTCCCTCTCACCATTTTCAGTAGAGGTCTTGCTGAATTTCATATGGACATGAAAATTTATCCTGTATTTTTGACAATGCTTCTTCTGCTACTGATTTATATATTCTATAGTTTTCCTATAAATTATTACTGACATTCCAGGTAGAATTACAATAATAACCTTGTTATGAATGTGTCTCTCAAATCAGTAACTCTAAAAACAATGAAATATTTTATCATAATAGAACTAGAACACTAAATCTGTTTTCACCTTTTCATCACCATTTGAGGGGAATAGGGAAAAGATCAAGATCTCAGCAAACAACATGAATTTTTACTTTTCTGTGGTTTTACCCATAGTGTAAAACTATAATATTCAAAATGCATTTCAAATATGTATATTTATTCAATAGACCAGAACATAACTGAAAAAAAAATCTAAAAATATATTTTAAAATGTTAAAGAATCTTCCAACAACTCATAGAGTATGGATACAAAGAATATGGGTCTTTCCAGAAAATGGAAAGCTAGGCAAGCGGGGATCTGCGCAAAATTAGTGCTGATCCTGTTTATGGTTTCAGTAAGCAGGTAGAGGTTGAAGTGCTTCTGATTCATACTTTTATTGCAACCGAAACCTTTACATTTTGCCACATTCAATGGAGTCATCAGGATCACTAATTGAGACCAAACACTAAACAGCCCAAAAGAGAAATAAGAAACATAGTTTGGGTTATAACCTATCTTATGCCCATTTATATTACAAGGGAATCCTCTATTTTGTTGCTATTCTCTATGATGTTCTAGTAGCTATAGAATCACCAGGTCTCTTCTCTGCGCTTGCTGTTGGGGACCTCGAAGAATTGTTTTTGTTTCATTTATTTATTTATTTTTTTGAGATGGAGATGTCTTTGAGATCAAATTAAGATACGGAGCAAAACATTTAGTGTCAGCTGGTCTTTGATAACCCAGATTTTATACATAAACTTCTTTATAATTTTTTAGTGAAGAGGATTCTTATGTCCTGTACTGATCTGGTTACAATGAAAACTATGGTCCTAGAATGACTTTTATGATTTCCTGTATACTTAGTCTTAGCTGGTTCTTGATGCTTAAAAGAAAAAAAAAAAATCATTTCTCAAATAAAATAAGGTAGCTCTTTGTCCTCTGAGAGAAAGCAGGAAAAATTTTTAAGCATTTAAAATTACACTTTTTTGGTGGTATGTCAAAATATTTTTATTATGATATGTTCATCTTTGTAGCCCTTAACTAGCCTGAGACTCTGATTGCACCACCGTTGATTTGTAGAAAATGTTGTTAGAAGGTAATGTTGTTGTCAGTACTGAAACTCAGAGACTGAGTAGTCTCCAGAACTTGCTAGTGGTGCTAGTGAGTCCTCTGAGTAAATATCTGTGTTTCCTCATTCAGGCAATGTTGACAGGCTCATTGAAGCAGACATTGTCACTGCACTTAATATGTTTTGCTTCTTTGTGTCTCAATGTTCATCCATGTTTTTCGATGAAAAGAGGTATGGAAAAGCCATGGTTTCAGGCTGGGCAGGTCGATTCTGAATGGCTCATTTCACTGTGACACATAGCCCCTACTAGTTGACTTCATTGTATTATCTGCCATCCTGTGATAAAATGGAAGGAGGAGTGCATTTTCTGTCTTCTGAATCACAATAGTTATGGTACCAAATCTTGTACCACAGCACATTAGGAATACTCTCTTGCCTCCCAGTGGGGACAAACTTGAGTGGCATAGCCACAGTGCTCATGTAGAATAAAAAAAAATATAGAATACGGATGAAAAGTTATATCCTTTTCATCTGTGAGCATACAGAAAATAAGGTACTCTATGAGTTTGATTATTAAGGTTTTCAGGCTTTGACCAATAATATTTTCATGAATTTTGCATAACATCCATGGTATAGTTTGGCTGTGTCCCCACCCAAATCTCATCTTGAAGTCCCATGTGTTGTGGGAGCGACCCGGTGGGAGGTAATTAAATCATGGGGGCAGGTCTTTCCTGTGCTGTTCTCATGTTGGTGAATGAGTCTCACGAGATCTGATGGTTTTATGAGGGAGATTTCCCCTGCACAAGCTCTCTCTCTTTGCCTGCTGTCATCCGTGTAAGGTATGACTTCCTTCTCCTTTCTGTCTGCCATGATTGTGAGGCCTCTCCAGCCACGTGGAACTGTAAGTCCTTTAAATCTCTTTATTTTGTAAATTGTCCAGTCTTGAGTACATCTTTGTCAGCAGCATGAGAACAGACTAATGCAATCCACAAACTCAATATTATCTTTATTCTTTGTATTTAGATTTTAAGTAGATATTTGGCATAGTTAGAACTGTTTGTTGCTTCTTTGTAACTGGAAGAGCATAATTTGATTAAATGCTCAAAACTACTTGTGCTTCCTCCTTTAGAACAAAAACAAATTTCTTTTTTCAAGTTAATTGGTATAATTATTTTTTTTGAAATAGTGCTAATTCTTTTTTAAAGTCTTAGTTATTTGGAATATGCCATGTGCAAATTCTTGACAACATATGATGGTTGCAAGCTTTCTCACTTTGCTACTACAACAGAATTAATTTCCAACATTCTAAGATATTTAGTGTATGTAATTAATAAACTAATCTATGCATCTACAGTATTGCTAGCCATGTACCATTCTGGGGAGAACTGAGAAAATAGTCACTAACATAATATCTTACAGAACTTAATTCCCTTATAGAATTTCATTTGAGAAAAATTGAAATTTAAGATATTTTCAAATATTTTTTAATTGGCAGAATTTTTTCTTCAAATAAAATTCTATGTTGAACCCCAGAACAGAAAAGAGGTAAAATCTGAGCCATTCTGGATGAACTAGGAGAGGCTGTCTGAGGAAACGGTGGCTTACTTCACTCCCCTTTCAGACACGAGAAACTCTATGGGTGCCTTTAAGCAATATCCACAGATGTATGGGACACAGTTACAAAGTACTGCTAAGCTTTGAGTTGCATAGCCTTGAACACAGATAATCAGGAAAATTCTAGTAAGAAACATGAACTTCCACACCCACTCTGCAGTAATACTAACCCATTCCCTTTAGTATCAAAAGAAGCCATGAAAGAATTTGTACTGCCATCTAACCTTGCAGTTATATGGTGGTACCCTCTTATTTGCCTGTTAGAGAAGTGTCAGAGGAATCCATCTAAAACAGAAGTTTAAATAAAATCAAGAATATCTTAACATAATGCTTGAAGGTTCAGGTTTAATAAGAAATAGTTTGTCATACCAAGAACTAGTAAGATCTCAAACTAAGTGAAAAAAGTTTATCAATGGATGCCAACACCAAAGTGATAGAGATGTTAAAATTATCTGACAAAGATTTAAAAACAGCCATCATTAAAATTCTTCAATGAGCAATTACAAAGATACTTGAATCAAATTTTTAAAAATAGTAGGTTTCAGAAAAGAAAAAGAAGGTATAATCAGCCCTCCATCTTCATGGTTTTTACATAGTGCAGATTCAACAAACCACAGATAAAAAATATTTGAAAAAAACAATAAAATAATAATATAACAATTAAAAATAATGCAAATTTTTAAGAAAAGTTAATACGGTACAATAACTATTAGAATGACTTTTATGTTGAATTAGGTATTATAAGTAATCCAGATTTCTTAATGTGTATGAGAGGACGTGCATAGGTAATATGCAAATATTATGCCATTTTAAATAAGGGACTTGAGCATCTATAAATTTTGCTATTCATGGAGGATTCCAGAAACAATCCACTGTGGACTCAAAGGTACAACTGAATGAAGAAGAAACAAATGTAAAGTTTTATCTAACAAAAACAATAATTAAAATGAAAAACTCAAAGGATTATGTCTTAAGTCTATTCAGGCTGCTATAACAAAATACCTTAAACTAAGTAATTCATAAACAACAGATAATTATTGTTCACAGTTTTGGATGCTGGGAAATCTAAAGGTCAAAGTCTCCAGCAAACTTAATGTCTGGTGAGGGCTTGCTCTCTGCCTCAAAGGTGGTGCCCTCTAGCTGTGCTTTCACAAGCTCTCTCAGGCCTTCTTTAATTTACAAGAAAAAACAAACAACCCCATCAAAAAGTGGGCAAAGGATATGAACAGACACTTCTCAAAAGAAGACATTTATGCAGCCAAAAGACACATGAAAAAATGCTCATCATCACTGGCCATCAGAGAAATGCAAATCAAAACCACAATGAGATAACATCTCACACCAGTTAGAATGGCGATCATTAAAAAGTCAGGAAACAACAGGTGCTGGAGAGGATGTGGAGAAATAGGAACACTTTTACACTGTTGGTGGGACTGTAAACTAGTTCAACCATTGTGGAAGTCAGTGTGGCGATTCCTCAGGGATCTAGTACTAGAAATACCATTTGCCCCAGGCATCCCATTACTGGGTATATACCCAAAGGATTATAAATCATGCTGCTATAAAGACACAAGCACACATATGTTTATTGTGGCACTATTCACAATAGCAAAGACTTGGAACCAACCCAAATGTTCAACAATGATAGACTGGATTAAGAAAATGTGGCATATATACACCATGGAATACTATGCAGCCATAAAAAATGAATGAGTTCATGTCCTTTGTAGGGACATGGATGAAGCTGGAAACCATCATTCTCAGCAAACTATTGCAAGGACAAAAAACCAAACACCATATGTTCTCACTCATAGGTGGGAATTGAACAATGAGATCACATGGACACAGGAAGGGGAACATCACACACCAGGGCTTGTTGTGGGGTGGGGGGAGGGGGGAGGGATAGCATTAGGAGATATACCTAATATTAAACGACGAGTTACTGGGTGCAGCACACCAGCATGGCACATGTATACATAGGTAACTAACTTGCACGTTGTGCACATGTACCCTAAAACTTAAAGTATAATAATTAAAAAAAGAACACTAATTTCATTCATGAGAGCAGAACCCTCAGGACCTATTCATCTCCCAAAGCCCTTGCCTCTTACCACCATCTCTGTAGGGGTTAGGATTCAACGTATGAATTTGGTATGGACCATATTAGAATGACTCAAAAGAAGAATGGATGGTACGGAAGAAAGAATCAGAGAAATGAAAGAAAAATAGAAATTATCCAATCTAAGAAACAGAAAAAAATATATTGAAAAAGGATGATCAAAGCCTCAGGAATCTGTGAGATTATGAAAAATACATAACATTTGTCATTTGTTAAATTCTGAGTCACAAGAGTCTCAGAAGAAGAAGAGAAACGGGGTTAATATGAAAAAGTAGTTGAGAAAATAATGGCTGAAAAAAATCCCCAAACTTGGCAAAAGTCATGCATTTACAGATTTAATAAGCTAGACTAACCTTAACAGGATAAGCCCCTCAAAATACAAAACTGGATACATCACAGTCAAATTTCTGAAAACTAAACAAACATTTGAAAACCTCAAGACAGAAATGACACCTTGCCAACAGGAGCAAGAAAATTTTGATGAAAGCAGATTTCTCATTAAAAACTATGTAGGCTTGAAGAAAGTGACATTTTTCAAGTGCTGAAAGACAAGAACTGTTAGCTCAGAACGTTATATTCAGTGAAAATATCCTTGAGAATGCCTTGATGAAGAAAAACTATTTTTTTTTTTGCCAGCAGACGTACAATAAAAAATAGCTAAAGAAAGTTTTATAAGTAGAAAGGAATGACAAAGTAAACTGAGAATATCAGAAAGGAAGAAAGAACATATTCAGTAAAAATATGTGTAAATAAGATAGACTTTCTTCTCTTGAGTTTTCTAAATTATGATTGATATTTGGATCAAAAATTATAACAGTCCCTGATGTGGTTCTAAGTGTACTTAGAGAAAATATTTAAGACAATTGCATTATAAATGGAGTACAGTAAAGTGACTTAAAGGGAGATAAGGATTCCACACTTCATTTGAAGTGATAAAATAATGACACTAGTAAATTGCCATATATATGTATGTATATATATATATATAATAAAATTTCTTGAGAAACGACTAAAGAAACTATACAAAGAGATATACTTAAAAACATTCTAAATAAACAAACTTGGATGCTAAAAAGTTCAAATAACCCATGGGAAGGCAGATTAAAAAAAGAGAGAGAGAACAAAGAAAACACAAAATAAAATGGCAGACTTAAGCATTAACATACCCATAATTAAATTAGACATAAATAATCTAAATGCAACAATGGAAATACAGAGATTTGCAGAGTTGATTTAAAAAAAAGATGGATCTGTGTTCTACCTACAAACAGTGCTTAGATATAACTATATAGAAATGTTGAAAAATGAGATGGCAAAAGTTATATCACACAAACAATCAAAAGAAGCAGGAGTGACTATATTAACTAGATAAGGGAGTCTTCAGAGCAAAGAAAATTACCAGATACAGGAAAGAATCTGATTTAAAGATAAAAGGGTCAATCCACACTATGAAGGACAGCATTCCTAAATTTGTATGCACCAAATAATAGAGCTGCAAATATGTGAAGCATAAACTAATAAAATTAAAAGAAAAAAGTTAAGAATTCAAAATTGTAGTTAAAGACGTCAATACCCTTGTGTCAAAAAGTGATAAACAACGAGACAGAAAATCAGCAACAGTGTGGAACTCAACAACACCATCAAGCACAGTATCTAATCGTTGCCCCTAAAAATGGTCCAATACATACTATTTCAAAGGGCCTATGGGAAATATTTCAAGATAGTGTATATATTTGGGGATAAAACAATCTCAACACATTCAAAAGAACTGACAACATACAGAATGGATTCTTCAGCTGCAGCAGAAACAAACCAGAAATCGATAACAAAATGATAATAAGAAAATATCCAAACATACAAAAACTAACCAATACATTGAGTCAAAGAAAAAGAAAATATTTTAAAAGTACATTGAACTGAATGACAACGAAAATACAAGATATCAACATTTTTGAGACAAAGTTAATGTAATACTTAGAGGAAAAATTATGGCAATGAATGCATGTATTAAAAACTTGTAATCTAAAATCCTACCTCAAAAATCTAAAAAACCGAGAGCAAAGTAAACCCAAGGCCAGCAAATGGAAGGATATGGATAGATAAGAACAAAATCTATGAAATAGAAAAAGCACAACAAAAGAGAAAATTGTTGAAACTAGTTCGTTCTTTGATGAGATTGATAAAAATTGTCAAATGTCTAGCAAGACTGATAAAACAAGAGAGAAGTCACGACTTACCGATATCTGGCATGTAAGAGGAGATATCACTATTGACCTTGCAGATATCAAAAGGATAATAAAGGAATATTATGAGCAACTCTACACACATAAATATGACAACTTAGGTAAAATGAACAAATTCCTTTATAAACACAAACATCAAAACAGATTCAAGCAGAAATAGACAATCTTAACAGAGATAACTCTTAAGAAAATTGAATCCGTAATTTAAAATCTCTCCCCAGAGGAATCCCCAATCCCAGATTGGTTAATTAGAAAATGTCACCAGATATTTAAAGAATTAGCATCAATTCTATACAATCTCTTCCAGAAACTAGAAGAAGTGAAAACATTTTCCAATTTATTTTTTGAAGCTTATATTACTTTGATATCAAAACCAAAGATGTTACAAAAAACAACAGGTTGATATTAACTATGTATATAGATACAAAGCTCTTAATATAATATTACCAAATAGAATTTAGCAACATAAAGAACAAATTATACACCATGAACAGTGGAGTTTATTCCAAGGGATGCATGGCTGGTTAAATATTCAAAATCAATCAATGTAATCCACTATATTAATTAACTAAAGAAGAAAAACTAGAAAATTGTATCAGCCTATATAGAGAAACTGGACAAAATGTAACACCCATTTATGCTAAAAATTATCAGAATAATAGAAATATAAGGGGAATTCCTCAACCTGAGAAAGAGCAACTAAGAAAAAAAACCCCCAAAACTATATGTAACACTTTACCCAATGGTGAAAGATTTTACCCTAAGATTGGGAGCAAGGCAAGAACGTCTGCTCTGAAAACTCTTATTCACAAGTGTTGGCAATTATATGAAAGGAAATAAAGGGCACACAGATTGGAAAAGAAGTAATGAGTGCCATATATATACATATATATATATATATATATATATAGTGGAAAACACAAGATATCTATGAGAAAATGTAAAAGTAACTAATGGATAAGTGAACTCAGCAGTCACAGGATATAACATAAACCTGTACAAATAAAATATATTTTTTATGTAATAACTATTAACATGTGGACACCAAAATCAAAAAATATAATATCATTTCCAATCATTTAAATCAAAATTCTTAGATGTAGATCCAATAAAACCTGTTTTAAGACTTATATGCCAAAACACTGATAAAAAAAATCAAAGAAGGTCTAAAAAATGGTGAAACATATTACATATATGTATTGGAAGACTCAAACATAGTAAAGGAACTAGAATAGCTATAGCAATTTTTAAAAAGAAGAATAAAGCATAAAGAATGAGTCTACCCTATTTGACACTTAGTTCATGATAGGAGTAATACAGATTGTGCAGTGTTAGTGATAGACACATGGATCAATGGAGCAGAATAAACTACCCAGAAATAGATCTACACAAAATCAATTTAGTGAAGAAGAGATAGTCATTCATCAAATGATGCCAATTCAGTTGAATATCCTTAGGCAACGACAACAACAATAAAACTTTCATTTAACTTTCATACCTTATACAAAAATGAACAAAAAAAATGGATCATGGATCTAAATGCAAAATGTAAAGACATAAAACTTTTAGAAAAAATAGAAGAAAATATTTGGGGTTTAGGGCTAAGAAAGGAGCTTTTAAAGTTGTCACCAAAAATATAATCAATTAAAGGACAAAAATGATAATTTTGATGGCTGCCATCAAAATTAAAATCTTTGGCTCTGTGAATGTTCCTGTTTAGAGAATAAAAACACACATTTCATACTGGGAAAAACATTTGCAAGCCACATATCTGACAAAGTACTAATATCTAGACAATATAAAGAACTTCAAAAACAACAGTAAAACAAAAAAAATACAATACTAAAATGGAATAACGTTGTTTTTATGTATTGGAAGATGTGAGCTAAAAATAAAGGATATTTCAACAAAGACGATATACAGATGAAAAATAAGCATATGAAAAGATATTCTACTTCATTAGCCATTGAGGTAATGAAAATGAAAATCATAATAATATATCAGTACACACCTATTACAATGGCTAAAATTTTTAAAGCATAACACTAACTGCTGGCAAGGATGCAGAGAAACTATATCACTCAGGTCCCTGGTGAGAACGGAAAATGATACAGCCTCTCCGAAAATGAGCTTGGCAGTTTATTAAAAACAAACAAACAGAAATGAAATATATTATTATCATACAAGTCAACAATTTCATTCCTGGGCTTTTATTTCAGAGGGGTAGAAAACACCATAGGTTTACACAAAAGCCTAAAATAATATGTGTATAGTGGCTTTATTGGTAATAGCAAAAAAAGGGAATAACAAAGATGTTCTTCATCAGGTAAATGTTTAAAAATTTGTGGTATTCGGCCGGGCATGGTGGCTCACGCCTGTAATCCCAGCACTTTGGGAGGCTGAGGCGAGTGCATCACAGGGTCAGGAGATTGAGACCATCCTGGCTAACACGGTAAAACCCCGTCTCTACTAAAAATACAAAACATTAGCCGGGCATGGTGGCGGGCGCCTGTAGTCCCAGCTTCTCGGGAGGCTGAGGCAGGAGAATGGTGTGAACCCAGGACGCAGAGCTTGCAGTGAGCCGAGATCGTGCCACTGCACTCCAGCCTGGGTGACAGAGTGAGACTCCATCTCAAAAAAAAAAAAAAAAAAAAAAAAACTGTGGTATTCATAACATGGAATATTAATCAGCAATAAAAAGGATTGAACTATAACCTGGCAACATTTCTAAAGGTTTATGAGTGAAAATTCCATTCCAAAAGATTAAATTTTTTATGATTTTATTTATATCATACTATTGAAATGACAAAATTGTAAAATGGAGAACAGATGAGTGGTTGTCAGAGGTTAAGGAAGGGTGTCAGTGGGAGGAAAGTAGGTATAGGTATAAAAAAGCAATATGGGGGAATTCCGAGGTGATGAAAATATTCTATATCCTGACTGTCAATTTCAATATCCTGGTTGAAATACTGTACTGTAATTTTACAAGATGTTACTATTGGAGGAAACTGGGTAAAGGGTACATGAAAACTTTCTGTATTACTTCTTAAAACCACATGTAAATCTAAAATTATCTCAAAATAAAAAAGTTTAATTTAAACAAAAAACTAGTTGAAAAAGAAATCAAGAAGGCAATTCCATTTACAACAGCTACAAAAAAATAACATACCTGAGAATAAATTTCTTCAAGGAGGTAAAAGACTTTCACAAGAGAAACCACAAAACTCTGATGAAAGAAATTTAAGAGGATAGAAACAAGTGGAAAAATATTTTGTGCTCATGAATCAGAAGAGTTAGTGTAATTAAAATGACCATACTATCCAAAGCAATGTACAGATTCAGTGCAATCCCTATCAAAATATCAATGACATCCTTCACAGAAATAAAATCTAAAATTTGCATGAAACAATAAGAGACCCTGAATAGCCAAAGCAGTTCTGAGCAAAAAGAACAAAGGTAGAGGCATTACACTACTAGACTTCAAAATATACTACAATACTATGGTAACCAAAACAGCATGGTAATGGCATAAAAACAGAAACATAGAACAATAGAACAGAATAGATCCATGAAATTAATCCATATATCTACAGAAATTAATCCATGTATCTACAGCCAATTGATGTTCTTCAGAGACTCCAAGAATATACACTGGAGAAAGGATAGTCTCTTTAATAAATGGTGCTGGGAAAACTGGATGTCCATTTGCAAAAGAATGAAACAAGACCCCTACTTCTTACCCTGTACAAAAATTAACACAAAATGGATAAAAGACCTAAATGTAAGGCCTAAAACTATAAAACTACTAGAAGAAAACATGGGGGAAATGCTTCAAGACATTGGTCAAGGAAAAGATTTCATGAATAACATCTCAAAAACATGGGCAACTGAAGCAAAAATGAACAAATGGAATGTTATTAAACTAAAAATCTTCTTCATAGCAAAGAAAACAATCAACAAAGAGAAAAAGCCTACAGGATGGGAGAAGTATTTTCAAACACTTCACCTACCCAATGAACTGTATATTAATCTCCTAACTGGAGATTAATATAGAAGGAACACAAACAAATTAACGGTTTAAAAATCCAATTAAAAAATGGCAAATAATGTGAATGTTTCTCAATAGAAGACATAAAAATGACAAACAAATATATTTTTAAAATGCTTAACATCACTTATCATCAGAGAAGTGCAAATCAAGACTACAATGAGGTATCATCTCACCCCAGTTATGATGGCTATTATCAAAAAGACAAAAAAAAAAATACATGCTGGCGAGCATGCAGAGAAAAAAGAACTCTTACACACTATTGGAGAGAATGTAAACTAGTACAGTAGTACAGCCACTATGAGAATAGTCCGGACTTTCCAAAAAATAAAAACTATAGATAAAACTACCATGTGATCCTTCAATCCCACTACTGAGAATTTATCCAAAGGAAAGAAAAACATTATATAGAAGAGACACCAGCACCCTTATCTTTGTCATAGCACTATGCACAATAGCTAAGATATTATGATATCTTAGCTATGTAGGTGTTCAACAACAGCTGAACAGATAAGGTGTGCTCTCTCTATATATATACAATGAAATATTATTCAGACAAAATTTAATGAAGTCCCATCATTCAAGGCAAAATGGATAATACTGGGGGACATTATGCTAAGTGAAATAAACCAGGAACAGAAAGGTTAAACATAGCATGTTCTCATTCACATGTGGAATCTAAAAAATAAAAAAACAGTGATCTCATAGAAGTAAAAAGTAGAACAGAAGATTCTAAAGACTCTAGTTTCTAGTGAGAGGGTAATGAGAGAATTGTTAAAGGATACAAAATTACAGCTAGGTAAGAGTTCTAGTGTTCTGAAGCATTGTAGGATGCCTATAGTTGATAATGACATATAATATACTTTCAAATAGTTAGAAGGGGATATTGAATGTTCCTAACACAAGAAATGATAAACGTTTGAGATGATATGTATGCTAGTTACCCTGATCTGATCACTACATATTACATATGTCACATTACTATGTACCCCATAAATTACTGTGTCAAAAAAAGAAATAAAATTTAAAAATAAAAAATAATATGGTAATTATTACCATTTTTAGGAATGCACATCAGTCTTTTTAATATTTGAAAGTCTGGGAGTTATCTTTATCATATTTTAGAAAACCCAAAATATAGAAAACTTAAAAAACTAAACTTTTGCATTTGTTTCCTCCTTATATCGTCAGAAAACTGGCAGAATATTTTTAATCAGTGAGATTTTTAGACACCAGTTATGCCTAGTGTCATTTATCATGGACATATGCCAAAGTAAATATTGCCTAATTCTAATGTGTGTTCTTTGCTGAAGAATTTGATTCTCACCAAACATGTTCAGCTACCAGAGAAAAATATAACCACTCTGCATCATCAACGTACAATTAGCTCATACACATTTTTCCTGTGGCTTTTCAGGGAGAAAATGTTTTCAGAATAACAATGTACATATACTTTGTATATATGCAAATATGTACTTGCCTATTCAATTAGTAAGATAGGTTTGGAGCATATAGTACGTGTTCAGTGTAGACAGAGAAAAATGATCATTGTGCTTTAGTTTAGAAATAATAAAAATGTCAGTAATTCAGGAAAGGCACCATCTTAATCAAGTTGTGATCTAATACATGGAACTTTAAAGCTTTATTTTATATGTTGAATGAATTTTATTTTAGCAAATCCTGAAAATAGAAGTGCCATCACATCTGGACTAAAATTCCCTCTTTTGGCCAGGTGCAGTGGTTCATGCCTGTAATCCCAGCACTTTGGGAGGCTGAGGTGGGTCAATCACCTGAGGTCAGGAGTTCAAGACCAGCCTGGCCAACATGGTGAAACCCCATCTCTACTAAAATAAAAAATTAGCTGGTCGTGGTGGTACATGTCTGTAATCCCGGCTACTCAGGAGGCTGAGGCATGAGAATTGCTTGAACCTGAGAGGTAGAGGTTGAACTGAGCTGAGATCACGGCACTGCACTCTAACCTGGGCAACAGAGCGAGACTCTTTCTGAAAAAAAAAAAAATTAATTAATTTAAAAAATAAAATAAAATGCTCTCTTTTAAAAAAAAAAACAAAAACTAAAAACCATAATGATATTACTTCATATTTTAAAACATTATATCAAATTAAGCTACTCTAGAATTTCCATGATTTTATACTCACCTCCTTTGCATTTTCAAAGGCAATGTTATTGCTACCAAGGACACTTTTCTATGAACACTTGAAAGACAATATGGTCTTCAATGCCTTCAAAATTATCCTTTTGTCTCTGGCCAGGGAACACAATGAAGAATATTAAAGCAAGAAAGTAAGTGAATCCTTCAACGGGCAAAATGATTTGGTAAGGATCACAATTTGGGTCAGATCAGTTATATGCTATTGAAGATCATAAGACAATAGTAATGCTATTTACATCTTAGCATTGTTGAAATATTCTTCTCTGCTTTTTTATTGGAGCCTAGGGAAAATTATGTAATTATTAAGCATAATGGTGCTTTTGAAAAAAGAGATTGTTTCATGGGATCAAAAGACAGGCTGCCAAATTTACCCCCATTCTTTCCTTTTTCTCTATGTAGAAAAAGTAATTGCTTTCTGTTTATTCTTTGCCTATTCTATGAAATTTATTTTGAAGGTAGTCATACAAAATGCTGGCATGGAAAATAAGAGGTACTTTTTAGACTAGGTGTTATTTAATTCAATATAAAAAGCTAATTTAAAATAATACCATGCTCACAATAATGAGGCAGTTCTGATTGAAGGCCACTAGAAAGCTTTTAGCACACCCCTCAGAATCTGGCAGTGGTGGAGAGCAGTTGTCTCTTCACAGGTCATTCTTCATCAACACTGACTTATCCTGGGAGATATACTTAACATCATTATAACTTCCATTTTCTCATCTCTCTTTAATTGGTTAGAATAATGTGAAATGACTGAAAG
This sequence comes from Gorilla gorilla gorilla, assembly GCF_029281585.2. NCBI lineage: Eukaryota > Metazoa > Chordata > Mammalia > Primates > Hominidae > Gorilla > Gorilla gorilla. The sequence continues at coordinate 44,210,507 of NC_073231.2, forward strand.
TGTTCTTCTTTGAAAAAAAATTATATTTAAAGATATGTAAGAGCCAGAAGGGAATATTACAATCCCAAGTTGTGCCTTTTGCTTTAATTAAGAGGGCAAAAGACAAATAGGGGTATTTTAGAGTCACTTTCATTAAAGTATTAGCTGAACATTATAGGGACAATGGAATAGAGCATGGGGGTTATTGAACAGTGTAGAGCTAAATGACCTATTTCATAGTAAAATCAAATGTTTCTTAAACTTTAAGGACTTTATCAATCTTTTCCTTTGCCAAATCCTACTGCTTCCTCTTCCATATTCTCTTTAGTTACATTTGTCAGTTTAATTATTGACAATTACTATCAATTAACCTTTGAATTATGCTATCTTAAACACGAATCTCTCTCAGCCAATTTGCAATTAGATACTACTATTACCTCAAATGTTTGATCTATGGTAGGTCTTAATTCAATAATCAGCATAAATGCATTAAATAGAGCTACAATTACACAGCTAAAGGGATGCCTTCTTTTGAAAATATTTTTTAACTATGTTTCTCGTGTGACTGAGGATCAAGATCATACTATCTCTAGATAAGAATCTTGGGATATTAATACATATAAAGTTTTAAAGGAATTAACAGACAAATGGATTAGGCAAATACAAAATTATGCAGTTTTGTTTATTTTGTTTCTCTTTAGCGTGGGACTCCTCAGAGCATTTATTGTGTTGATGCTTATTTTAAGTGGGACAGGCTTTGAGAAATACTATTCTTCCCATGGGATTAGTGGAAAAAAGAGTTCTCTGTGTACAGAAATATGAATAATATTCTCTTTTCTATCAGGCATGTGCAAAATTGCCTGACGAAGTTGTCTGGCCCAGGTGCATAAGAATAATGCATTTAAAAGAATCATCTGCTGCCCGTTTTCCATTTGTTGGGATATTTGATCCAAACTATTTCACGTCTCCCATTTAACTTCTTGAATAAAAAATTAAAGCTAAAAGCCGGTCTAGCACAGGAGAAGAGCTGCAGAGGGCCAGCGCTAGGCCAGTGGGCTCTATTTTTGAAGCAGCCTTTTATTTCTGCATCTCTGATATCCAAGGCATAGCTTTCAAAAACACTTCTCTTGTGACTAGGTTGCTTTTATCTTTCCCGTTTTATTAAAGGAGTTAAATGGAAGGTATTCTGAAACTCCAATTTAGCTTTTATTTTTCAATAAAAATGACAGTCGAAAAACAGTGTAGCCACAGGAGAGGCAGGGCAACCTGGCACAGAGGGGGTGAAAGCCCGCTGAGCTGGGACTACAAAGTGTTTGGATAACAGACTCACCAGGCTTTCTAAATACCTTGGTGAGACACTGTAAGAAGAGGGCAAATAATAGTCTTCATCTTTGCATTCACCAGAGCTCTTTCTACTGTCATGAAATTTTTATTTAAAGAAAACTAAAAAGGAAACCATTAGAATATGGTTCTTGAATACTCTAATGTACTTGTTTTGGTTTGATGTGCCTTTGTGCCATAACTTTGAAAGTATAAATTTCACATTTTTCTAAGTCAAATAGCTAATCCCCTAGACCTCTCCAACTAATGATAACAGTCATTTGACAGTGTGTCCTTAAGTAATATTTGCTGAATGTATATAGTAATATCCTAAGTTGTGCACATACACTGACTTCATGAATAATCTTTTTCTAAGATATTTAGAAAATACTTGGGTTTAACAAAAGTTCTATAATCCTTGAACAATTTCATAACAATACCTCAATATCATTTTTCCTAAGGTACACAATAAATATTTAGAACAACATGATGTATTGACTTATTTGATTTGATTTCTTACCAGCAACTACATAGACCTAATGGCAGTCTTATTCACTAACTTACTTTAAGGACGATGTTACATACATGGATGGCACTAGTAATTGGTAGAAGATTCTGGTGTAGAAGGGTACATATCGAATCTAATAATCTATAACAAATCTTGCAAATATTGTCAGCCGCATTTTGAAAAATCCTAAAGGAGCAAGGTCTTAACATTGATATTGACAAATGGAGACATGGAGGTAAGTGTGAGAATTGAGATGAAATGAGGGGCAGATATTTCCATAGTGCAGTTCCAGTAGAGGAACAGAGTCAGACATCCCAGACCCTGGACTCTGCTCTCCTAAGACATAGTTCAGTGATCTGAGAAGCAGGTCTGAATGTTCTACCTGGTTTCACTACCTCTTGGATGGAGATTTTCTGACTTGATTTAAAGTTGAGTAACCTTGAGTTTTGTGTGCAGTCTCATTATACAGCCAAGGCTTCTTCATTTGGCTCACTTCACTGAGCCACGTTAAAACATTAGTGAGAATAGTTTTCCTACAAGAGACATGCAAATTTCCAAGTTTCTTCATGGCTCTGAGTCACCCAATGAGAAATCAGTGTTAACAATTAACAGATTATTTCCAATTTTCAGTGTCAGAAGTCAAATGGCAATGATATTTTTATCAATCAGCTAATATGTTTTCATGCCATACACTACAAGAATCACCATAGTTGACGTAATAATTCAAAAGCACTAAAGTGCTAATGTTGAGAGCTTACCATTTAGGATTAAGATTGATAAAGTGGTTTCTTCAAATGTTAGAAGGAAGAGAAAAGCACAACAAACTATTTTACTCTTTTTTGAAAGGAATATCATTTACAGTGTTACATAAGGATTAAGATCCTGGACTCAGGCTAGACTGAATATGGATGTGAATATGAATCCTGTTCTGTGTACCTTGCAGCAAATTATCTACCTTTCTGTGCCTCAATTTTCTCATTTAGAAAAGGGAATGATAATGCCTACTTAAGAGTTATTCTGCATAGCTTAGTTAAAAGAGTTGAAATTAATAAACTACTTAAAATATGTCTGAAACACTTGTAATAAGGGTGCCTTTGTGTCCGGAATTGGTGGGTTCTTGGTCTCACTGACTTCAAAAATGAAGCTGCGGACCCTCGCGGTATTACAGCTCTTAAGATGGTGCTTCTGGAATCTGTCCCTTCTGATGTTCAGATGTGTTCAGAGTTTCTTCTTTCTGGTGGGTTCGTGGTCTCGCTGGCTCGGGAGTGAAGCTGCAGCCCTCCGCGGTGAGTGTTACAGCTCTTAAGGCAGCGCGTCTGGAGTTGTTCGTTCCTCTTGATGGGCTCGTGGTCTTGCTGGGCTCAGGAGTGAAGCTGCAGATCTTCGCAGTGAGTGTTACAGCTCATAAAAGCAGCTTGGACCCAAACAGTGAGCAGTAGCAAGATTTATTGCAAAGAGAGAAAGAACAAAGCTTCCACAGTGTGGAAGGGGACCCGAGCAAGTTGCCACTGCTGGCTCGGGCAGCCTGCTTTTATTTTCTTATCTGGCCCCACCCACATCCTGCTGATTGGTAGAGCCAAGTGGTCTGTTTTGACAGGGTGCTGATTGGTGCGTTTACAATCCCTGAGCTAGATATAAAGGTTCTCCATGTCCCCATCAGATTAGTTAGACACAGAGTATGGACTCAAAGGTTCTTCAAGGCCCCACCAGAGCAAGTAGATACAGAGTGTCGATTGGTGCATTCACAAACCTTGAGCTAAACCCAGGGTGCTGATTGGTGTGTTTACAAACCTTGAGCTAGATACAGAGTGCCGATTGGTGTATTTACAATCCCTGAGCTAGACATAAAGGTTCTCCAAGACCCCACCAGAGCAGCTAGATACAGAGTGTCGATTGGTGCACTCACAAACCTTGAGCTAAACCCAGGGTGCTGATTGGTGCATTTACAATCCCTGAGCTAGACATAAAGGTTCTCCAAGGCCCCACCAGAGTAGCTAGATACAGAGGGTCGATTCGTGCACTCACAAACCCTGAGCTAGACACAGGGTGCTGATTGGTGTGTTTACAAACCTTGAGCTAGATACAGAGTGCCGATTGGTGTATTTACAATCCCTGAGCTAGACAAAAAGGTTCTCCAAGGCCCCACCAGAGCAGCTAGATACAGAGTGTCGATTGGTGCACTCACAAACCCTGAGCTAGACACAGGGTGCTGATTGGTGTGTTTACAAACCTTGAGCTAGATACAGAGTGCTGATTGGTGTATTTACAATCCCTGAGCTAGACATAAAGGCCCTCCAAGGCCCCACCAGACTCAGGAGTCCAGCTGGCTTCACCCAGTGGATCCTGCACTGGGGCTGCAGGTGGAGCTGCCTGCCAGTCCCCGTGCCGTGCCCCCACACTCCTCAGCCCTTGAGTGGTCGATGGGACTGGGTGCCGTGGAGCAGGGGGCGGCGCTCGTCGGGGAGGCTCTGGCTGCACAGGAACCCCCGGAATGGGTGGGAGGCTCAGGCATGGCGGGCTGCAGGTCCCGAGCCCTGCCCCGCAGGAAGGCAGCTAAGACTGGGTGAGAAATCAAGCGCAGCGCCGGTGGGCTGGCACTGCTGGGGGACCCAGTACACCCTCCGCAGCTGCTGGCCCGGGTGCTAAGTCCCTCATTGCCCGGGGCCAGCAGGGCTGGCTGGCTGCTCCCAGTGCGGTGACGGCCCGCCAAGCCCACGCCCACCCGGAACTCCAGCTGCCCCGCGAGCGTGGCAGGCAGCCCCGGTTCTCGCTCGCGCCTCTCCCTCCACACCTCCCTGCAAGCTGAGGGAGTGGGCTCCAGCCTTGCCAGCCCAGAAAGGGGCTCCCACAGTGCAGTGGTGGGCTGAAGTGCTCCTCAAGTGCTGCCAAAGTGGGAGCCCAGGCAGAGGAGGTGCCAAGAGCAAGTGAGGGCTCTGAGGACTGCCAGCACGCTGTCACCTCTCACCTTCATTGTTAAATATTATTATAATGTGATATGAAGGGCAAGGCACACTTTCTCTTGTTCACCAGATTTTTGGCTTAATGCATTGGCACATTTCCCTCTTAATCTACTCCTAATACTACCTACTCTTGAGGCTGAAATGTTTACCCAGCCCTCTTTTTACTAGTAGTTTCAAGTTCATCAAAAAGTAAAATTAACTGGAAGGATACAATCGATAGAATTGGGAGGAAAAAAAGCTCCATGGGCCGGGCGCGATGGCTCATGCTTGTAATCCCAGCACTTTGGGAGGCCAAGGCTGGCAGATCACGAGGTCAGGCATTCCAGACCAACATGGCCACCACAGTGAAACCCTGTCTCTACTAAAAATAGAAAAATTAGCCAGGCATGCTGGCGCGTGCCTGTAATCCCAGCTACTCAGGAGGTTGAGGCAGGAAAATCACTTGAGCCCGGAAGGTAGAGGTTACAGTGAGCTGAAATAGCCGCCCTGCACTCTGGTCAGGGCAACAGAGTGAGACTCCATCTCAAAATTTAAAAAAAAAAAAGCTCCATGATGCTAATAGTTGAATTTTCAGAGCCTCTTTTACATCACTTTTCATGGTGTGCTTTCCTGTTTGTCCCTTGGCATCCCTTTCAACATCTAGCAGATTGCTCAATGTATAGATGCTTGATACATGTTTAATTTACTTTACACATTGTGCATAGATACTTGTTACATATTCATTTAATGTGTGAATACGTAAATTATTTTAACTTATTACCAGGGGGAAGGTAGGGGGAAAATGTTGGCTTTATATTTCCAGCAAAACAAGCCATATCTATACTTTAAAATGCAGTTGTAAAGTTGAATATTTTCAATTTATAAATGATTGCAACAAATAATTGTGAAAATTTTAAAAATGCAATCACTAAAACAAAGACTTTAATGGTAGACAAATTTATGATCAATGTAAAAAGTTAAAGAAAACAGACATACTAGGTGGATTACTTAACTTACATTAAAGCATCCATATTAACTCTTATACTCCTCCTTTCATAATGAAGGAAGTTATCTGCTTTATTCAAAAAAAATCCTGAAACCGTGACCACTTATATGGGTCTTATAGTTTCCATTTTGTAACATTGACTGATTAATAGATTGATTACCTTTTGTCTATTTTAATTAGATTTGATTTATTTTTGTTATTATTATTTGTTTTAGAAATGAGGGTATCACTTTTCTCACCCGGGGTAGAATGCAATGGTGCAATCACCGTTCACTTCATCCTCAAACTCCAGCACTCAAGCAATCTTCCCACCTTAGCCTCCTGAGTAGCTGAGGCTGCAGGAACACACCACCATACCCGGCTAATTAAAAAAAAAAAAAAATGTACAGATGCAGTTTCACCATATTGCCCAGGCTGGCCTTGAACTCCTGGAATCAAGTGATCCTCCTGCCTTCTGCCTTGACCTTCCAAAGTGCTGGGATTACAGGCCTGAGCCACCGTGCCAGGCGTATTTTGATTTTATAAAACAAAAGCTTCTTAAGAGATGTAATAGCACCAGTAATGGTATTCCAAAGAACAGATGATTCTATCACCCAGAGATAAGTAATTACTTAGGCAGAAAGAGTTCCTATTAAGCATGGAATGTAAGTTGCAGAACATTTATGACTGTATTAGAGACACTTAAATTTCAGCCTATCCTACTTCCCACGGTCTGAGGAAGTGGAAAAATAGGGTTATTGCCTAGATAATTCTGAGTAATCTTTCCTTTTGCAGAAATTGTCTGGAAAACTGTGATAATTTTCTTTCCTTGAGTCATAAGCCTTTTTTGCTGAAATTTGAGAGACACTTTTTTTTTTTTAACACTTTTAAAAAAAGTTTTTACTTTAAGTTCCGAGATACACGTGCAGAATGTGGAGGTTCATTACATAGGTATACGTGTGCCATGGTGGTTTGCTGCACCCATTGACCTGTCCTCTAAGTTCCCTCCCCTCATCCCCCACCCCTCAACAGGCCCTGGTGTGTGTTGTTCCCCTCCCTGTGTTGATGTGGGAGAAACACTGTTGTGACTAGTTGAAGATATTCGGGAACTCCCAAACCCTCCCTAAATTTATCGTCAATATTAAAAAGTCTTCTTTCTATTATATTTATGGCGCTTAAACTGAAGCTTAGTTTCTAAACAGGCTCAATCTATTTTGTGTTATGAAAACAATCCACAATCCTTGAAAACATTCAGATATTGCAGACATATATTAACTTAAAGGAAAGGACTCTACATTCAAAACTCCTACCCTACTACTCTTCCCCAAAGCAGCCACAGTTAACATTTTTATGTTCAATTTTCAAAATTTTTGACAGTGTACATTCATGCACACTTTATCTGCATGGGTTTTTATGATTTATACACATGATAACTATAGATAACTTTCTACTTTTGGATTTTTTAGTTAACAGTATATGTGAAGATACCCTCATGTCAGGACACTAAATTTTGCATAATGTTACAAATTGTTGTTGTATCAAAATTTTTTCAACAACATTCTTATGTGGCTTCATTTTTGCCATTTCATATTGTGTTGTAGCAAACCTTCTTAAACGTAAATCAATGTGCGTGTATTTGGGTATTTTAACAGATGTTGCCAAATTTTCCTGCATGAAGACAAATTGATACTCTTACCAACAGTCATACCCACTTTGCCAACAGCCTAGGTCATTAGCACATCACATGTCCAAATAGTGGATGGAAAAGCAAGAACTTGTACCATAGATCTCAGGCAAGAAAATACTTACTACATGGTGTAGTAAGAGAGCAAGAAGCTGTAAAGACTGGAAGATTTCTTTGTACAGGAACAGAAGTAAAGATCTAAGGACCAGGAAATGATTTTTTAAAAGCATTAAATGCTTATTTTTTAAATCATGTATCCACACTTTCAATAAAATTAGAAGGAAGAATTCCTCCACATTCATCCATTCATCCATCACAATGGATGAATATGTGGGGTGAATAAGTAAATTCAACCCACACATTCATCTATTTCATTAACAAATGTGTATTACTAATCATCTTGATAAAGGACATTTTTATAAATTCACAGTGTTATAAAATTTTATAAAGACTTAATCTCTTTGTTTGCCAGCTTACTGTCTGCAGAGTGGGCATGTTACAAAAGAAGTATTATAAACAATGTTGTCAGTACTAAAATGGGAATAAAATAAAGTACAGGAGAAAAGAATAACAACAACAAAAAATTCTAAGTGAGTTATAGAAAATACAGAAAAAAAAACTCAGGAAAATATTAGAGGTCCGATTGCCTTGAGTGCAGGGGCACAGTCTTGTGATTTTTTTTTCTCTAAAAGTAGTTTGAAGTGTGTATATATGTCTTTGCGAATATAAGTCTATTCTAGTATATGGCTCAGGAATCTGACTAGTTTTCAGAAAATAATGATGCTGAAAAGTAAACATTCAGTATTTCTTTTGCAAAAGATCTCCAGCTTCTGTGTAGCTATGTATTAAAATACATATTTGGAATGGAAGTTATATTTGTAACTAGTGTTGTCCTGTGAGACACTGTCATCTGATTTAAGTAGCTAAGCTCAGGGGTCATGTCTAGAAACTCATCTCTGAGTACTGAATGTATGTATAATTTTTATGTTGGTTTTTAGAAAAACTGTATGCATAAAATGCAGCTGTCTCCTCATTTTCTGGATTTCACAGCCTACAATTTATTGTGGTGATCCTGAGGAGTTGCTGCATTGCTTTTTCCACAATGACATTATGGATCTTAGAAGAAACAGAGTAGGAAATCTTAGGACAATGAGTTCAGGTTTTTAATAACCTGTTGCCAGGAGTTTCCACAATGCATGAGCAAAGTGATTTATTTCTGGAAATGGTAGACATAGTGATCTTCACCTAACCATCCAGCTGTACATCAAGTAAAGATGCACAATTGTAAAATGTGTCTGTGAATTCATAATTTGAGGGGTCACAATATAGGGGAAAAATGGTCTAGCGAGTTAAACTCAGTATGTGTCACTAATTTTACCTCTCAGATAAAAAGTGAAAGTTGTGGTAAAGAGATTGAGGAACTGAGGTTATATTCAGCAATCTTATGGTGGTAGAATAAACAAAAATTGGAGTCTGGGGTCTGTAAACGGTGAATGGACTTGTCCTAACAAGTAAAAAACACAACTTTGAGTCATCTCTATCCATAATTAGATTTAGGGAATATGGCCTTGAACCAACTGTCTGACAAAATAAAAAGTGTATTATTTCTAGGACAAGATAAGATGATCCTGAGCCTTATACTTTTTCAATAATATTTTATACACCAGAACCAAAAGTCAATAAAAAAAACTTAGGCATATAAATATATAAGACTTGAGCAAAACACACACACACACACACACGGAGAGAGAGACAGAGAGAAGGAAAGAAAATGTAGGTAATGGAAACAGATCCATAAAGACTCTACATAATGGAGTTATCGGGCATGGCCTTTAAAATATATCTTTAAAATATGTTCAAAAGATTAAAAGACAAAAAGAATGTGTACAGAGAATATAAAATCATAAAAAATAGAAATTTTTAAAGAGAAAAATACATATCTAAATGTAGAAGTTAGTGGTTGGAGCTAACTGCATACTAGACACAGAAAAAAATAGAATTAGTGAACTACAAGATGGGTTAGAGAAAATACCCAAACTGAAATACTAATAGACTACTAATTCAACACAGTGAAAAGATCTAATACATCCCATTGGAGTACTAGATGAGGAGAGTGGGACAGAATCAGTGTTTGGTGGAGAATTTTCCAAAACTGATGAAAGAAACAGCCATGCAATGAGTAAACCTTCGGAAACCCAAACATGATAAATACAACAAAAACCATAAAAGCACATAATAATAAAACTTGTAAAGACCAACAAAAAACAGACATAGAAAACGTATAGCACTTTCAAATAAGCAAGAATAAAACTGTCTCCTGACTAACAACAAGAAAAGGAAGCTAGGGGACAATGGAAACCTTCAAAATACTGAAAGAAAATAACTGTTAGCTTAGACTTAAATATCCAAAAATATTTTCAAAAATTATGGAAAATTAAAGACATTACACACATATTTAAATTAATAATTGATTTCCAGGGGACCTGCACTAGGGAAAAAAAGTAAAGGAAGTTATTTAATCAGAAGAAAAATAATACAATATGGAAACTTGAAAACAAGAAAAGAAATGAAAAGCATAAAGATGTGGGTCAATAAATAAATACTGAATAAAACACATAATGAAAATAATAGCTTGTGAAGTTTAAATTTTATACAAAATAAAAACACTCAACAACCTAAAAATCAAATAGGGCTAAGTAGAATTAGAATGTTCTATGGTACACTATCTTGGAAGTTGTAAAAGTACCATACTAATATAAATTAGAGATTGATAAATCAAAGATTTAAATTGTAATTCTTTTCATAATCACTGAAAAATAAAATATGTGTAACTAGCAAACTAATTAAGGAGAAAAATAAAATAACATAAAAGTTTAATTAATTCAGCCCCCAGGAGTCATGTGTGCAATGTTTTTCTGTTTAGCCAGAATACATGTTGAAAACCAAGATCTATTAGTTGTCTCTTCTCATTCTTGTCTCTCTCCCCATCTTAACACCAGTGTCTCTGAGATTCCTCCAGTTTTGCTTATTTTTTTCCAGTTATTCCCAAGTATTTATGCTAATTTCTCTCATAACAATTTGGGGGCATCTTGAATTTCCTCTTTGTCTCCTGTTTTTATGACATTAGCTTTTTTCTAGTTATGCTGAGGTTTGCCATTGTGTTCTGACTGACAGTGAATGAATACATTCAATCTCTTTTAATGATGTTAGGCTTGTCAAGGGGTCTGAAAACAGACAGGGTGAAATCTAGCGATAAACGGCCCTTTCATGGGCATTGCCAAGGAAGACAGAGGAGTTTATGTGTTCTGACTTAAGATAATTACTTCTAAAAATAAACATAAATATTAATATTCCTATTTACATATTTTAAAATTCTTATCATTTAGGTTTAATAGTATCAAAGAATATGACATAAATTATAGTTAATTTTAAAGCCATACAGTCTCAGGTTAGAGTTATATTTAAATGAATTGATTTACTCTCCTTTTGGATGATACATGTAGTGTTATTTTTGTTTTATTCTTCACATACAAGCTTGCAATTTAAAATTATATTCTTACAAAAAGTAAATATCTGCTCTTTTATATTTTTGCAAAACTGATTTTTACATTTTGGAGACAAATGTGTCAATAAATGTCCAAAATTTTAAATTTTAAGATATATTCATATTTTCCTCAAAGTATAATAAAAAATTATAAACATAATATAAAGCAATATATTTAATTCTTATAATTTTTGGTTCTTTCTTTAGCTCATTCTGCACCCTGGCTAAGGATGAAGATAACTGATAAACTATTATATACCAGTGAGTATTTCTGGCCCCTCTGTAGCTTGGGTTTTTTATTGAGAACAATTACTGTTTTATAGTGCTTGGTATGATTTGGAGCACAAAATTAAATGCAACAATTAGTATAATTTTTATAGAAGTGTCAAATAAAAGTTGTGCTATTTTGGGAAACCAAGAATGTTGGTTTAATTTAAACTGAGCACATTTTAGAGAGAACTCTGTCATCTTTTACTGATCTGTGAAGATAACACCTAGAGTTAAATTCAACATCCAAATGTTTAATGTGAAAGAGTTTCTTGAATAATATACACTTCAACTTGCCTTGAACTATCAGAAGACAATTGCTCTAAACCAATTTTATTAATCAATCATAAAATAAAATTCAACTCACTTACTTTTCCAAAAATCTAAATCTCAATGCTTTTTTAAACATATGTTCCAGTCACATTTTAGGAATTCATTTCTAAAATGAATTTTAATAAGCAAAGAAATAGAGCAAGAAATGTTGTGATTAGTACTGCAAAAATATGTATTTTTTAAATGGTGGCAGGAAAAAATTTTATTATTCTAGATATTTGTTTTTCATGGTTCATATTCTATTCATATGCTGTGGCTATTTTTCCAAAGAATATCGTTTTGCTTTTTTAAAACTAAAAATGCCAGGATGCATACAGTAGACGATCTTATATAACACTTTGCTCTTATATTAGTACTTTACTTTCTGCTTCCTTAAGTCAATTTCAGTCCTTTCTCATTATAATAAAGCTTCCTTGTGCTTCGTTTAGATTTTTTCACTTTTTTAAAAATTTTGTTATTATTATACTTTAAGTTTTAGGGTACATGTAAAAAAAAAAGATTTGTTCACTTAATTCTTAGTTGTTTTTGTTTTATTTTCTGCCGTTCACAGAACATTCTGAATCATCCCCTTTATTTCCACCTTCTACTACAAATCATAATTCTGATCACTGGTTATAATTCATATTATACTAATTACCACCGCCATCTCTTTTAACGTATTTATTTTTCTATTCACTTGAGGTTTTATCACAGTTATGTATGATTAAGCAGCAATAAATTTTTCTGTACTCTTGGCTTTGTTCTTGTTCATTATATACCTTTCTTTCACAGGATTAGTACTCCTCATTCTTTTTATTTGCTATATTGTAGAGTTTATTTTTATTAATTTGTTTATCAGATTGGCAGAATGCTGGTACTGTAGTCCCCCTTTATCCACAGGGAATACGTTCCAAGATGTCCAGGGGATGCCTGAAACTGCAGATTGTACCAAACTCTACATATACTATATTTTTCCCCTCTGATACAGAGAGGGCTGCTAAGTGACTAACAGCCAGGTAATGTGTGGATACGCTGGACAAAGGGCTGATTCATGTCCTAGGTAGAACAGATTGGGACAGTACAAGATTTCATCAAGCTACTCAGAATGCTGTGCAATTTAAAACTTATGGATTACTTATTTCTGAAATTTTCCATTTAATATTTTGACCATAGTTAACTGCAAAAACTGAAACTGCAGATGAGGGAACACTACTGCATTATCAGTCTCACGTCATAATTATACTCCTTATTAATAATTTCTATTGACTTTTATTTTACTATTCCTGTTCTAAAAGTATTTTGAAATATTCTTTTTTTTTAAAAATCCAAACTATGGTTCAAGACATCTGAGTGAAACTATTTTAATGTCTCACCAAAAATTATACTCACATTCTTGGAATATTTTGAATTGTGTTCTGGTTATATGGGAGTACATTTGCCGAACCTGCTGTTATTTATTCTTTTTTTTCTACCAATGTTCAGTTCTCTCCTTATAAAAGACCCATCAGTTTAATGATAATCAAATTATCTTTCATAAGATGAGATTAACCAATTCTTACAATTCAGTATTGTCTGCTCTTGGTTTTCTATTTTATGCCCACAGAAAGAAAAACAACAATAGTGTCCCCTGGGCATCCAAAGCCTTAGTCTAGAGGAAAACATAATGAAAGTGGGAGTGATTGACAAGGGAGAGAAAGGAAGACTCAGTTTCTTCAGAATTTCACGTAATCCATGACAGTTTTCAAAGGTTTACTACGTGAACTAAAACATGATTGGGAGAGCTATAACTTCGAAATCTACTGTAGTCCCTGGGTTCCTATTTGGAAGGTACTCCATTTCTTTGGGAGAAATTCACCACCCTGCCAACTGATTCCTTTCCTGGAGCCTGGATTCTAAACTGCTAATGTCAATAAACAAAACTTAGAACTTTACAAATCAAATCTCTCTGTAGCTTTTCAAATTTTTAAAATTTTAATTTTATTTGTAATATGTTTGAGAGTCTATTCACTCCTTCCTGTAGTCTTCTATCCTATGTGACTGGAATCCTGAATTAAGTGCAAAATCTGATTCCAATGATAACTACTCGAATCATTTTGGCAAAAAATAAAATATATCTGAGAGAAGTTTGCCAATAATATTGAATAACATTAGAAAATGTTCATAGACTTTTGAATTAAGTAAAATAACTGGCTACAAAGTTAATCGATAACATGGCCCCAAGTTTTGATTATAAAATATGTATATTTTATCATATGCATATAGTATATATATAAGCTGAACACATGTAAATACAACATAGAAACATCAAAATGCAAGGAATGCTCTGTCAAATTAGTGGAATTTGTTGACTTATTTTCTTGTTTATATTCCTCTCTACTTTTTCTCAATAACTATCTATTTTATAATCAGTACAAATCCATTTTAGTAGTTAATAAACTTTCACATTCTATTGTATACTCTTAGAATAGTGACTATGTCCTATGCATCCTTGAATCACTAAAATGAAAGATAAAACCATCTGCCGCATGCAACTTATTCTCTGTATTAACAGAACTGTACTCCACCATTAGGCTGTCTTCACCAATGTCATTTTACTAATCCACTGCCTTCATCAACCCAAGTTTGCTATTCCAGGAACCTCTTGCCCAGGTTGCAAGTAACTATATCGTTCACTTAGAAGCTTCCTGGAAAAACCATTTAAATGAACATCAGACGGTTAGGCTTTCCAGTGGGTAATAGAATCATGTGAAAAGTCTTCAAAGCTCTGTAAACCCTCACTTCAAAACCTTCTCACTAATATAAACTATTATATCATAGTTCTTTTTCAATTCTAGTCATCCCTTCCCCTACCACCACTGCATTGAAAAACCCTCCATAAATCGGAGTCTGAAACCTCATAAATATCCTAACTTTGCTATTCCTCTTTCAGGAGGCCAGAAGACTCTGCCAAGGTAGTGCTGTCATTTGTTAAAAACTTAACTTTGTCATCTGAACAGGCTCACCTGGTGATGGTTCTTTAGGGAAGCCTGCATTTGACCAAGTGCAAGTAGTAGAGGACCTTCCACAATAGTTATTCAATAAGTATGTGTTGAAATAATGTTCAAATATTTTAATTCACTGAACTATTGTTAATGTCTTAGCATCTCTAGGAATTCTCTAGAGTCTTTGACTCTACCCCCTTTGAATACAATCATAGAATAGCAATGTACTTAATTTTTAAGTACATTAGTGGGTGCATTTCCATTGAAGAAGCTAAATTTATACTTGGATATTTGGTCTCACTTCAAAAAGCATACTCCAATGATTATTGTTCCATCTGAAAAAATGTTTTCCATATGGTTTCATTTTATTTCCCATAGAAAATTTGATATTTAGCTTTATTACAACTAATGGTATTAATTAATTTTCATTGTCTGAGTTTTCTTATAGGGTTTGTTTTGAAATATTCAATTAATAATAGAATTTAGTGAAGCTACTAAGAAATGAAGTGAATACATGATTTCTGGATGTCTGTCTTTGTAATTATTTCTAGACCTTTGTAAGTAAAGCCTTCTCTTTTCTTCATCAGCTTAACATTAAAGAACTTAAGAATGTGCAATGAGAGTTAAACTTCGAATCACACATGGCAATCAGTGCCTACTCATGCCATTTCACTTCAAAGGGACGGTGTCTAGAAACATTCTTTTTACAAGGCATTGATATATGTAAAGAATGTATCAATGAATAGATGATGGTGGTGTTTCAGTTACAAAAGCAGAGAAAGAAATTTGTTACTGAAGGCAAACTTGTACACCTGGGCAAAGCACTTGCATTCTTTTAAGTTCTGTCAAAGGTAGTACTTCTCAAACTTAAATATGCATGCAGATCACCTGAGGAATCACAGAAGAATTCAGATTCTCATGTGAAAGTCTAGAGTGGGGCTTGACCCTCTGCATAATAAGCTTCCAGGTGATGCTGATACAGCTTGTCCACTTTGAATAACAAGGATTTAGTTGAAAGAAACCCTGAATCATGGACATACTTTGATTTATCTCTGCTCTTTCTTGATTTGGACTCATTAAACCAACTTCAGATTATAATTTGCCTTCTCTGTTGGTTTATCTAAATAGCAGTATTGTTAATCCCAAGATTGTATCCCTTATGGTGAATAAACATGTGGACATTCCAGATTTATGCATTTAGGCATTTATTTCTGTGAGGTTGGTTAATGTGCATTTGTATCAGATGAGGTTAATAAAATAATAATAGCTAAGACTTATTTTGTATTATTATTGCATCTTATTATTAATAATAGCTAAGACTTAATACTCTTTGTATTCATTCATTCTCATGCTGCTAATACAGACATAACTGAGACTGGGTAATTTATAAAGGAAAGAGGTTTAATTGATGCACAGTTCTGCAGGGCTTGGGAGGCCTCAGGAAACTTAAAGTCATGGTAGAGGGGAAAGCAAACAAGTCCTTCTTCACATGGCAGCAGCAAGGAGAAGTGCTGAGCAAAGCAGAAGAAGCCCGTTATAAAACCATCAGATCTGGTGAAAACTTACTCACTGTCATGAGACCAGCTTGAGGATGAACACCCCAATGATTAAATTACCTCCCACTGTGTCCCTCCCATACGCATGGAGATTATGGGAACTACAATTCAAGATGAGATTTGGGTGGATACATAGCTAAACTATATCACAGTTTGACAGGCATAAATATTATATACACAGAACAATCTTATCTAGTCCTCACAGGAATCTTATTACATACTATTATGAGTCTTATTACATGGATAAGAAGATTTGCTTTTGGGAAGGTTAAATAATTTGCTTAAAAAAATAAGCAGTAAATGAATAGTAGAACCAGGCTTTAACTCAGGCTATCTGGCCTTCTGATAGACAGAATAATGGCCTCCATAGGTTTCTTCCTCCTAATCCTCAAATCAGTGAATATGTTATTTTACATGTCAAAAGAGACTTCCCAGCTGTGATTAAGTAAAAGATCTTGACATGGGGAGATCATCTTGGATTATTCAGGTGGGCTTATGGTAATCACAAGAGTTTTTCTAAGACAAAGAAGAATACAGGAGAATCAGAGTCAGAAAAAGAAAATCTGATAATGGAAGCAGAGGTTGGAATGATGCTCATTGAAGATAGAGGAAGGGGCCATAAGCCAAGGAATGCAGAAGGCCTTTCTAGAAACTGGAAAAGGCAAAGAAACACTGTCTTCTAGAATCTTCAGAAGGAATTCAGTCCTGCCTGTACCTTGATTTGGGGTCTAAACCTTGATTTTGAACACAAAATGAATGTGTGTTGTTATAAGCCACTAAATGTTTGGTAGTTTGTTACAGCAGCAATAGGAAACTCAGACAGGACCTGAAGCTTAAGTTGTTCAATCATCTTTCTGCCTCTCAGAATAAGATAGAGGCAGAGAAAATGGAAAGGATGACTGAAAGCAGCTTCTAAAAGAAAGAAGCAATAAAACTGGTGACAACTGAGGAATAACTTTTTTTTTTATAGTTTGTAATGGGCACGGTACTTGGCCCTTTACAGACAACATTGTGTACACCACCCTTGACAATTTTTTGAGAAATATCTCTCATGGCAAAAAGTTTTCAGTATTAGAGAATTAATTTGATTTGGGGTCATGTCGAAAAGTATTCAAGCCAATCATGCCTTGATTGCAATGATGGGAACCTCATTAGAAGATATTTTATGGCTTCAGAGGTAGAAAGGAAGAGATTTTAAATAGCAATATTAAATTTTAAAATGTATTATTTAACATAAATTTTTAAATTGACAGATAAGATGTATGTGCTTGTCAAATACAACATGATATTTTACTGATTTTATTGTTGGAATTTGAAACTTGTTCTAATGGTAAGAAATATGTTTCACAAATAATGTGGTAAATGCCAGCTTCATTGAAGTAAATGTACAGCATCTGAATTGAGTGTTTTTTGAAAGAACATTCATTCTGAGGTATAAGTTCCAATGGTGTTCATTAAAAATATAAACTTGTTGCTTTATAGACAGAGGTCATACATAAATCATTATTATTCTACTTGTGACTGAGCAACAGAGCATTGTAAGTGGGTGGCTCTTCTTTCTGAACTAACCTGCCTGCCCCGGGAGCCTGGAGCAACCACTTACCGTTTATGTGGCTGTGGCCAAGTTATTACCTTCTGTATGCATCGTGTTCACTCTTTGGTAAATGGAGATAATAATAATAATTGCATTTCCAGTATAAGGTTATTATAAGGATTAAATGAATGAATCTTTGGAAAACACTTAGAAAGCTTGGAGTGTAAGAAAACACTATATAAATAAATATTTGTAAATAAATCAGAATTTCTCAACTCTGAGAAATATAGAAAGTCTTATATTCTGAGTGAACAGCATATGCCTAGAATTTAGGTGAACAGAAGATAATTTGCAACAATGAGAAGTTGTTTTAACTGCAAAATTCACTGTAATGTTTTGTAGCTAATTTTTTAAAGATGTGCTTAGAAGTGTAAGTGGAAAAAATAGTTGGAACACCAAATTACAATATGTTTAAAATTCTTCTGTCATCTAAATGTCCTTAGATAGACTATATCCTATCTTCCTGTGATATACTATTATATTTACTTTTCATTTAGTATAATCTTCTAACCATTGCAGTGGGTAGCATTCTTTAATACAAGAATACAGACATATTGTCCTCCCCAAGTTTTTGGTCATCTTATTCTCCTTCCATAAAACTATATTTAATGATCTCTTTTAAACTGGCACTGTTCCCCAAATGTTTCAGGTTTAGACTGTTCACTCACCGTCCATTTCATCACTAACTATTTTCATTAGCCTCCAATTTGTGAGTAAAGTTCTCTAAAAATTTATATCCTTAACTTTCTAATTTCTTTGCTAAAAATAATCCATAATTATTTCCATCTTAATTTTTATTTCAGTGTCAGTTATAAATTACTCTCTTCTACTTAGTTGGAGATCACTTGAGACTTATTAGTTAATGATTGAAATCTCTTTGCATTCATTATTATTTTAGATTTTAGCCTTTTATTTGACAATATTGAATTTAATCCAATTCTAACAACATTTGCTGAAAACCCATTCGCAAGAAAACATAGTGCTAGGTTCTGTAGAAGTAAAACTATGAAGAAAATATCCTTTTTCTCAAGAAGCATACTGCCTGATAAGGAATGACATGTACATATATAGCTTTTTGAAAAAGTGAAAAAGATTAGTTCTGGATTTATGCGAAGGTTAAAAAAATGGTAGATAATTTCTTTGAATCTTGGGCCCAGTTTCACTGAAATCATAGCTTGGTCCCTTCTGTGTCTCTTGGTGACAATTAGGTCTAATGGTCTCATTTCCTTATGGGATATCAGGAGCTGAGCAAAGGATAAAATATTTTAGATCTTTTCATCAACTGTTGTTTGTCTTCATATATGTCACTAAATTTCTCGTAACTGTTCATTTCCCTTTACATTATAAGAAATCATAGAAATATTATCACATAAAGATCTTTATAATAATACGCTTTTGAATTAGCTACCCACCCTCCTCAAATATTGGAAGTATTATAATTTCTCATAAGAAAGATCTAAGAGTTTGTGCTCATACAGAATGACTGCTAGTTAACTCGGGAATGAAGACTCTATTTCAGATTAATGTGCATTTCATATTTTCATATAGCTTATACTAATATTATTGCTTTTGCTTTTTCCATGTTATTCATAGATTTTAAAGCTTCAGAAATCTGGTTTTAAATAAGAAAGTCTTTACATGCATTTAAATATATCTAGGCCTAGTTGATTTGTTACCATTTATTTCCTTCATCAAGAATTCCAAGTAGTGGCATCTGCATGAGAGCTATTCATATGCTGCTTGAAAACTTCCTGTTTAATTGTTGGTAATAGAAAATCGCATTCTGCACTACAGAGCTTATTTATACTGAATTTTATTTCTACCATTGAAGAGCAATTTGTGCTTAATACTCATGTCTGTTCTTAAGAGACTATATATATTTGTGTGTATAGGTATGTATAACATATATATGTATATGTATGTATACATACATATGTGTATGTGTATACCTATATGTTATACATATGTGTATGTGTATACCTATATGTTATACATATGTGTATATGTATACATATATATGTTTAAGTTAGACAAAGTGTTAAGATAACAAAAACTTCATTTTCTTCAGGAAATTTGCATTAATATCCCCATAAATACAAAGGTTTCTTCTATTCTATTCTGACCAATGAAAAATGCTTTTCTTGCTACCATCTCCTTTATCACCAGACTAAAAAAAATTGTACCAGCAATAAACAACTGGAATATTCCGATTAATTTGGATGCTTTTGAAGAATAGCCAAAGGACATGGAAAAATGCAAAAAAATAAAAGTTATTAGATTTTTTGGTCACAGTTCCTCAATACATTAATTGGTTTTATTAGTGACTTTAATTTTTTTAACATCTTGTAGCTATACCAAAAAGGATTGAAATTATCCTGAAAAAGGATTGCTGCTATTGTTGCCTTCTCTGCATCGTCCTGTGTCCCCAAGAAGAAAACAGGTAGCTAGTTGCAGAAATCATCTTCAACTCCAGCTTTCATAATGGAATGACAATGCTAGCATATTATTCTTTCCTTTCTCTCCCTTCTAGTTCATGTGAAGGAAGAGATTAGTTCCACTCATGAAAATCTGAAGATTTATATTGTCTCTGGTTTCATGTGATTATGTCATGTGTGTCAAGAGCCAACAGTTAATAAATATCTACTGAATACACATTTCATGGTAGGCAAATTGCCACTTAATATCAATGTGGTTTAGATTCTAACAGTTATAGTGCTCCCTGCTGTACAAGAGTTGGGTATCAAAGGAGGAAGAAATGAAACACTTCTCTGGAAATATCCACTTACATCTACTGTCCTAATAGGATTTAATGGTATTTGAGGATATCCTGAAGAAAAGAATGTGAACCATGTTCACCATTGGAGTGAAGATGAATGAAAACAGGTCTGATTGACTGTGGTAGGTAGCCCCAGTAGGAGTCAGGTGACATTAAAATATAGAAGATTTTGATCCTAAATTTAAGGGAGGAAGAGAGGTCCCAGCTCTGTATGATACCGGTAAGAGCGTCCTCTTTTATCTCTTCCCCAGTAGAATTGCACTTTCAAGGATCCTGTTCTATGAGCACCATCCCCTGTATTTTCAAATAATTGTCTTCTAATATTGTACTCAAATTATTATTTGATCACATTAAATCCCACAATTAATTGATTTATCTTACCACTTGCTCCTTTTCTCACCTGGATCTATTGTTCGACTTTATAATCACTGACATGCATACAACTCCATAGCTTTCCATGTACCTAGGAAAATATGCAAAGTTTCTAAAATCCAAGTTTCTACCCACTTAACACCTGTTCAAAGAGAACTGATCGTTGTTAAAGAAAGGTAAATGAGCATCCTGACAAGTTTCACAGTAAATCTGACTGCTAACTTCAAGTGGCTAGCAATTCTACATAGTACAATAGTCATTCACTCTCTTACTCTTCTAGAAAACTATTTTACACCTTGGCCTCTTTCTCTGAATATATTTTCCCCATTCTTTACTCTCTGCAGAAGACTTATTTCAAAAAAGAAATTTCACATGCTACCATATTCACATCTACTACTCTCTAGCTGCCAGATAGCTCTCATCATCATAAAACTTGCTTCAATATATTCCATCAACAAAAAGGAAAAAAAATTGCCGCAACCTCCCCCTTCCATTCCTCTTTTCCTCATCAGATAAAAAACATTTGAAGCAATTGTCAGTATACATATTTGTTCTTCCTCTCTTTGAACATCTTATATTTAGCATTTTCCCCGTCACTCACAAAAAAAACAGCTGTAGTCAAGATTATCAATTATCTTGGTTTGGGTTCCTCACAAAGTAAATCAGGAGACAGGACCTGGGTACAGATAGTTTATTTGTAGGTAAACAGAGGCACAGTTATGGAAGTGGAGAAAGTGAAATTGAAAAGTGGCAAAAGTCACCAGAAGTTGTATGAACCAGCAAGATTCTCCACATGGGACACTGGTACCCACTGGGAACCTTCTGAGAAATTGTGTGGCACATACCTTGGAAGTTGTTACCAGTTGAATACACCCTGAAGCTGAAGCTTCGGGTGAACTAAAGGATATGGGGCAGTGCATCTGCACCACTCAGTCTTATTTCTTCCATCTTACTAGCTCAGTTTCCTTTTCTACATTCTCCTCCTTTGAATAATGGGGTGTCCAGGTCCAGTTGTTTTAGGGTCCAGTTGTTTTGGGTAATCTCATCTAATTACAGATGAGAATTACATATAATGAAAATTTTAACTCCAAATTCACATATCTAATATCCGCTTGACATGGCATCTCCACTTTGACTTTAGTAGCTCTTCTGCACAAACCATGTAAAAAATATTTCACAGCATTCCCCTCCAACTTGATTCCTCTAACCTTCCCCAACTCAATAAATAGATGCTCCATTTTCCCAGTGTCCAGGCCTGTTATGTTCCTTCCTTTAGCATGTGTATGGCTCATTCCCTTACTGCATTCAGGACTCTCTTTAAATTACCAGAAAGAAAAATCCTTCTGCAATGAAACTATGTAAAATACCATTCTAACCACCCTTAACTGTGCCATGTTTTTCTTTATGCTCATCACCACCTGAGATATACATTTGACTTGCTTATTATTTGCCCAGTGCTAGAATGTACATTCCTTATGGGAACAATGTTTTATTCACTGCTGTGTCACCAGCAGCTAGTTCATGGTCTGGCACTTGTTAAAGACTCAACAAATATTTGTTGAACACATGAAAAAGGGTCTCTGAAAAAAAGCTAAAACAAACATTTTTAAAAAATTGGAGTTTGATCTGCTGGAGGGGAATTACCAATAGGTTTGGAGAATGGAAAATTGTGATGATGCCAGGAACAGTATGGCAATTGACAAAAGACCCAATTCTAACACAGGTACTTATGCACCACATATGTGCCATGGGAGAAAGGACTTGGTGACTTTAAGAACTGGCAATACTTTGACACAAGTGACACTTTGGTGAATGTAGAGACTACATTCATTTTTATCTTTCTATCTCCTCACTGCTTATGTTCAATTTCAGAAACAGACCATTGTGAATATCTGCAATTGAAATGGTCGAAGCACGTTCTCCACCTTTTTAGTTCCTCACATTGTGAATCCTGTTTTTCCAAGGGGAATAAAAATTCATCAAAATAACTGGGGAAAAATCTACGTTTCTCAACCTTCTTTGATACTAGGATACTGATATAAGAACTTAACATCTCTCAGTCAGACACACTCATGCAAACCTTTTATTTATAAGTTAGCTGCATGAGGGGAAGTTCTAAATGTAGGGCATCCATTTTGCTGGTGAAAGAGTTGGTGACAAAGAGTTTCTAATGAAATCCTGGTCATACAGAAGTAGCGTAGTTTAGAGGTTGTCAATGGCAGCTGTCTCTTTGCTAGATCTGTGGTGCGATTTGGGGAGTTTATTTTGGCAGCTCAGCCTACTGTCTGTTCCTTTAACTCTTCCAGTAACTTTGTAAACACTTTATTATATTTTAATCAATACATTCATGATCAAACCAGCTAGAATAGTCTGTTATCTACAAGTAAGAACGCTAAGTAATGCACAGTACACATACAACAGCCAAGAGTAACACAGAAGGAGCATTCTGACTTACTGTGGAAGGGCAGTAATAAGAGCTAGAGGCCATTATCCTTAGCAAACTAACACAGTAACAGAAAACCCAATACTGCGTGTTCTCACTTATAAATGGGAGCTAAACAATGAGAACACATGGACACATAGAGAAGGGCAACACACAGTAGGGTCTATCACAGGGTGGAGGGTGGTAGGAAGGAAGGGATCAGTAAAAATAACTAATGGGTACTAGACTTTATACCAGGGTGACAATCCAAACAACAAAACCCTATGACACAAGTTTACCTACATAAGAAACCTGCACATGTACCCCTGAACTTAAAATAAAAGTTAAACTTTAAAAAAGAACTTACAGAAACTTTCTAGTTAGAATTTTTTCTTTTAAAAAATATTGACTTTATTTATTATGAATTGAGCTTACAAGAGCCCCAGTGTTGAAGGGCAAATGACAAGTGTTTATATGGCATCAAAGGTGACACTCAGAATGGTCACTCTCTCGACTGGGCGTGGTGGCTCACACGTGAAATCCCAGCACTGTGGGAGGCTGAGGTGGATGGATCACCTGAGGTCAGGAGTTCGAGACCAGACTCGCCAACATGATAAAAACCCCGTCTCTGTTAAAAAATACAAAAAAAAAAAAAAGCTGGGCATGGTGGTGG
Organism: Gorilla gorilla gorilla; assembly: GCF_029281585.2. Classification (NCBI taxonomy): domain Eukaryota; kingdom Metazoa; phylum Chordata; class Mammalia; order Primates; family Hominidae; genus Gorilla; species Gorilla gorilla. Next base: position 44,234,419 of record NC_073231.2, read on the forward strand.
GCCCCTATAATCCCAGTATTAGAAGGCTGAGGCAGGAGAATCGCTTGAACCCGGGAGGTGGAGGTTGCAGTGTGCCGAGATCATGCCATTGCATTCCAGCCTGGGCAACAACAGCAAAACTCCATCTCAAAAACAAAAAAGAAAGAAAGAAAGAAAAAAAATGTTCACTCTCTCTCTCTCTTTCTGTCTCATATCTGTAACCACTTCCTTCTTCATCTATATGTTGACAAACCTGATGAAAATCTCTGAAAATTGCTAAGTAGGAAATTGTAACCGTGAACACTGAGAGGACCTCACATGGTTTTATGAATAAAAAAGAAAAGATAGAGATTTAAAGAATAAATAAATCAAGCTTATGTGTAGGAAAAAATCAAAATAATACATCAGAATGTTAGCAGTGGTTATGTTGAGATGATGGAACTAGCAATATTTTTTGTGTATCTACTGTTGCACTTTATTTTCCAGATTTTCGTTAATGAACATAGATTTTTATGACAAGAAATAATAAGCATGTAGAAGGTCCAGAAAATAATAATCTTTGTCTTATTGATGCAATCCCAGTCAATCAGTTCCATACCTTAATATGGGCTGGCCTTCAGAAATATAGTGACTATAATAGTGACTGGAATGAAATCCTGGTATATGAACTGGCCGTCAGTTGAAATGTCAGGGAACAGGCTGCTTGACTACCAGTTTGCCTGGCTGTACTGATAGGCAATAGCTGGGACTACTACAGGGCCATACTGTGTGGATATTAAGCAGGGGGAGATAGGAAGACATTTTTCAATGAGTAAATTCTATCCAACACTGAATTTTTTATGGTCAACAAAGCTATAGCTTGGAACCATGATGATTTAAACAATAGTGCGGTGTATATCTCTTCTCATTGTCTGGTAATATATGTAATTCTGGGGTTTAGAAGGATACTGGGTATCCTTAAAAATTCCACATCTCAAAAAATTCCAATTGCATGCCTACTGGAATGCAGATTTTGGTTTATAGGACCATATCTGTCTTTATTACTTTATCCATAGCACCCAATGTAGTACATGACACAAAATAGGAACTCCAGCACCATAATCATTTGTTAAATACACCACTGAATGAACACAGTTCAAAATTATTTGAGAAGCACAAATGTTTAAAAATCTAAATTGTGTAAGATGAAAGATTTCAAACTATAAGCACAATAGTTTTGATTTCATGAATGGCAAAGATAATTTTAAAATAGGTTAAAAATTTCATTCTTACATATTTTCATCAAAGTGACTACAAAATGACAAATGCCATACAATGTGTTTCATAAATGTCAGTTGCACCCAATATACCATAATATAAATCACTACTATTTCTTCTAATCTCAACAATTGATCATGTACAGGTAAATGTGATTGTGTAGTCACCCACATAAGTTAATACTATAACAAACATCATTGCAGTTGATTGGGCTTAGCCTCAGCTCTCTGGGCTTTGTGAGGTAATATCAAAAACATAGTTTGTAATTAAACTGGAGAAAACACTTGTATGTTAAGTTATCAGAATGGAGACTGTCCACTCAACTTTCATCAACATTTTGAGTCAGGTCTACTCTTGTAGATGTCACAAACTCATAGTCTTACTGAGTACCAAGAATCTTTTCTAAAGCATCAACCAATGTATTAAGGTATTTAGGGTAAAAATCCTACGATAACAGCTATGTGAGTTTCATTTTATTCAGCTCCTAAGCATTGGTGCTACCTAACACATGAAAAACACAATTACTTAGCATCACAGTGGACATAAAACCTCCAGTTTTAGAAGGGCAGCTACAACAATGAATATTCTCCAAAGCACTAACAATCTTCAGTCTAATCAACAGTCTTTAGTCCCCTTCCTCGTTGGATGTTCATCAGCATTTTTCTTTCTTTTTCAAAAACCTTCTATTACCACACTTTTACATGACAGCCATGTTTCAACGACACGAGAAAGGCTGAAGATGCTAAGTCCAAGTAAATAAATTTAAACAAAACTATATGAAAACAATATATTTCCAAATATTTCCCTCCTTAACTTCTACCCCCCACACCCCTAATATTCTAGCCAGATTAGACAAGGATGAAAGATTAATGGGGTTGGGTTTGGAGTCAGAAGACCTAGTATCTAACACTTGCTCTATTATTTAGTAGCTATATAGCCTTGGGCAAATTTTAAAATGTCTTCAAACTGTGTATCTTTATCCAGAAATTATTGATGATAAAAATTTAATGTTATGAGACATCATTGGGATAAAGTGAGATTCTATTACAAACAATATGTTATACTAATAGTTATTTTAATTAATCAAGTTTATTTGGAACTATAACTTCAAAACAGAATATATAAGAAATTTTTCATAATTATAGTCCACAATTATGCATCTTTATCTGCCAAAATACCAGTATTGTGTTATCCAGTAATCTTCATATACAATTTCTAAGTTTTTTTTAGTGCCTGGCACCTAGTAAATTTTCAACAAATATTTAATACTTGACTAAATGAATATATTCACAGCCTTCATAAAATTACATGTGATACTGTATCTTACTATTGTTGTAAATGCTGATACCTCTGAAACAGATTTATTGAGAAGTCAACTAAGCCATGTGAAGAATATTTACATGGCATTTCTTTCATCTCTAGTCCGTGATCCCATTTTCTGGTCCCTAAATTCTGAACTTATGGTCATATGCCATGACTAAAATTTAGTCTGCCTTATATAAAACTCCAATTTTCCAACTGGTTCTGGGGTTCAACCCTTGCCTTCTCCACTAGCTGAATTCGTGGCTAGAATGGAGATTCTGCCACTTCTCGATTTTCATTTTCCTTGATTCTAAGCATTTAAAACAGGTGATCATTCCCTCCTTCTTTATACAATGTCTTCACTTGACCTCCTCGGACACTGCATTCTCTTGGGCTTGCCCTTCTCCAGTGGCTACCTGTACTCAGCTTCTTTTGCCAGGTCTACTTCTCTTTCTGCTGTCTCAGCGTTGAAGTGCTACAGGGTTTGCCCTTAATTTCCTTCTTTTTTCACACTCACGTTCAAAGCAATTTCACCCTGCCATGGTTTTAAATGCCATTCATATGCACATGCCACCCAAATACATTTCTTCCTTGTTACCCAGATTTACTCAACCATCTTATATCTCGTTGCTGGCATTTCAAACTTAAAAGTGGCCAAGGCAGAACCTCTGATTTCCATCCTCATCCCATCATCCCCAGTTCAGGAAATGACTAACATTCATCCAGTTAATAAGACCAAAAAGGAGGAATAAACCCTGACTCTACTGTTTTCCTTACATTCCACATTCAGTAAGTTTTTCAAGAAGCATTTTTAGCTCTCTCTTCAAATTTATCAAGATTCTGACCATGTCTATGGTTCACTGTGTCCACTGCACCCAATTTAGTCCAAACCACCATCTTCTCCCTCCTAGATAGCATAACAGATGCATAGTATAATGGATGCAAGCTTGTTTCATCTTCATCCTGCCTTTATTCTAGAGTGCTTTTCTTTTCTGGAAGTTCTGGAAATTAGAAACCACATTTTCCAGACTCATTGCAGTAAGACTTCTTAAATGTGATTTTTCTTTTTCAGTTAGATATGTTGGCTCGAACTTGGAAAGACAGAATCTTTCTGAATCCAGATATCTTCCTGAACCTTTGGCTTTATTTTTCCTTGAGCACTAGCAAATTTATGGAAAATGAGTTTTATTCTGCAGCAGTATTCTAGGGCCCTGTCTCTAATTTCCTGAGTATGGAAAGGCAGTTGTGGCATCATGAATGATAACCAACAACATCTTGACTCTAGCTTTTTGATTCCTGTATGTCAGAAGTCAGGCTATAGCTCACTACTCTAATCATTCCATAGATTTTGTAAGCTAATTCCTTGCATCAAATTTCTTCAAGCTTAAAATAGCTAGTCTTATTTTTAATTTTCTACACTGACAGAACTTTTAATTGGTATTCCTGTTTCCACTCTTACCCCTTAAAGTCACTGCTTTACTCAGCAGAGAGAATAATCATATCTCTTACCCTACTTCACTTCTTCCAATCTCCTCCCATCTCACTGAAAATTGACTTCATCTTCTTCACTATAAGATACAAACCCATTCATGATCTGTTCAGTACCTATGTTTTGAACACATCTCCTCCCACTCTCCTCCTTATTCACCTCACTCTGGACACTCTTAATTTATTCACCACTCCCCTAATAAACCAAGTATATTTTGTCTCAAGATATTTGCACTTATTTTCTCTTCCTGGAATGCTCTACCTTCAGATCTCTTGCTTTCTTATGCATTTCCTTCACATCTCTCTACAAATACCACCTTATGAAGGGAGATTTCACTCTAAATTTGTGTTACATATTTGCTATTTCTTGGCCAATCTCTTCTACAAGAATAAGGGTCCCATGAGGAAAGGGACTTTTCCTGTCTTATTCTTCACTCTCTTTATAGCATGTAGAATAGTTCCTGGCATGTGAAAGAAACTAATAATTTTTATATATATATTATATTATCATATATATTATATTATCATATAATATATATCTATATATCTATATATCTATATCTATATCTATATCTATATCTATATAAAATGGCAGGAGGATCAAGCCCAACATGACTACTTTACTTGGAAAACGAGAAACACTCTAAGATGTAAACACATAATGTATGCTTTATAATATACAGAGATTGTTATTGCTACTGTGTGAGAAGGAAAAAATATGTTGTTAAAAGTATTGTGATCTACACTAAAAGCAAGACCACCATATAGGTCCCTGGCCTTATTGAACCCTAGTTTATTTTTCATGATTGCTTCCGTGGCAGTTAAAAAAAGACTACCCATCATGGCACATGTATACCTATGTAACAAACCTGCACGTTGTGCACATGTACCCCAGAACTTAAAGTATAATAATAATAATAATAATAATAATAATAAAAAGAGAGAGATTAATGTCATTCAGGCAGCACTCCTTTTGTTGTTTTATTGTTGTTTTCATTGAATATTGAATATTGAAACCTCAAGTCATCGTTTTCTTATTCAATAGGTAAATGTTGCAGTCAACTCATGACAGGAAAAAAGGAAACACATAAGAATGATTAAAATGTGTCTTTAATTTAAGTATGTTGACAGAATAAATTTTTATTCCAACGGGTACAAAATAAAAATAAATTATATTTTCCAGGTGAAAAAGTTAATTGAGTTTTAAATACACTGTATTTAGTTTTATACACTGTATTTAGTTTTATACAGTGTATTTAAAACTAAATACATTGGATTTAGTTTTTAGCATATATATATATATACACATACACATATTATATATATATATACTCTGTATATATGCAGCTATAATATATACTATATATTAAATATATAATATATTTTCTATATATAGTTATATACATATACAACATATTTAAAACTAAATCAACTTTTTCATCTGGAAAATATAATTTATTTACATTTCTTTCATTTATTTATTTTTATTTCACACCACTTGGAATACAAATTTATTATTTAAAAATATATATATTTTTTACATTTATTTATATATGTCATGGAAGTCAGGAATATAGCATCTTCCTATAGCTCATATATGACATTACTGAAACCTTAAAGTGGTTTCAAAAAACAATGGAAATTGCTCTTCAATTACTGCTCAATATCATCTAGGTCAAAATTCAAATAATTGTTTTCAGCTGACATTGTCCAGTGTTCAAATGGGCAGAACTATATAACCATCTCCTGCACATCAGTTTTGCCATTATTTGGGAGCATGGTGAGCCTGTCATAATGCTGAATTCTTTAAAATAAGCTGACTGACAGGTGTTGAAATGAAGATATTCTATGGTTAAAAACTCTGCTAGAAAATAAACACGAGAAAAATAGTTTTTAAGAGCTATGCCTTAAGTGCATCAATAACTTTATAAAAAATCTTTCTCCTTTTGTCAGCACACAATCACTGAAATTAGCCGAAGAATGAAGACTTTAAATTAAAAGCCAGCTGATACTGATTGATTATTAGAATCTTTGGAATTCAAGTGGAAATGTGATGTGGCGATTCTGAGTGTGATTAGGTTTCTTTTGAAATTCGAGATTTGTTTGCATCTTATCAGTCCCTTCTTTTTCATTTTTGTAAAGTTCACAGTTAAGTGCCCCAACTTTAAGGATAAAATTTAATGAGCTTTTACAAATGTACACACCCAAAAAACAAAAATCTTAACCAAGATATAGAATCTTTTCACTAATATTGGAACTTTCTTCATGCCCTATTCCAGGCATTTCCATCTCCTGTAGGCAACTATTATTTCTCATTTTTTTAAGGTTTTCATAGTCTTAAGCTTCACGTAAACAAAATCAAAGAGTGTGAATTTGTGTCTGTTTTTTTGCCATAGCATAATAATAATTATTATTTTTAAGATGTCCCCTTATTGTTGTATATGTTATTGATTTTAAGTTGTTCTTCTTGGTAATATAGACATTTAAAGTTATCAATTTTCCTCTACGGCCTGTGTCCTCCAAATTTCAGTGTGTTTTTTTTTTAACTCAAAATTCACTTGAAATATATATACTTTTTTCTTTAGGGACCGTATGTTACCTAGAAAAATGCTTTTGATTTTGAAATATTTCAGTCTTCCTAGTATCTTATTTTTACTGTTTTATAATTTAATTTCATTATAGTGAAAAAGATCTATAAAATTTAATTTTAAAAAGTGTTAGAAAACTTATTTTATGCCCAGAATATTAATTATCTTAAAAAATATTACATATGAACTTGAAAATAATATAAATACTGTAGTTTTAGGGCTAATATCTTATAAATCTTAAGTTACTTTGCTTGATCACGCTGTTCAAATATTCTATATTTTTACTGATTTTTGTCTAATTCAATCAATAAAAGTGGGCATTAAAACATTCAGCTATGATTATCAATGTATCTAATTTTACTTTTTAGATCTGCCCATTTTTTTCTTCATATGTTTTAACATTTACAATTTTTGTATCTTCTACTCAATTGCCCTTTCATTGTATAAATAGTCATTCTCTTTTTCCGGTAATGTTTCTCATCCTGAAGTCTAATTTGTCTAATACTGATATAGCCACACCAGCTTTCTTATATTGTCTGTATTTGCATGATATGCTTTTTACCTTCATTTTCCTTTTAACCTACCTGTATTTTTATAAGGGGATCAAATCTATGTCCAATATTTGATCAAATATGTTTTATTGCTTACTCCATTTTTAATGTAAATATTGATATGACTTGATTTAGGTTTGCCATCTTGCTACGTATTTGTTGTTTGTCCCATCTTTTAATTGTTCTTTTCCATCTCTTTTCTTGTTTTTTTGTTATTAATTACATATTTTAGTATTTCTTTTTATCTCCATCTGTCTTATTGGCCGTAACATGTCACACTCTAACTAGAATTAATATTTATCCTTTATATAAAGTATAAAAACCTTAGATAATAATTAGACCTAACTCTAGCCTTTTTGTACTTTTCTCACATAATTTATTAATACTTAAATTATAAACTCCACAATATATTAGTTTTAAATGTTCCAAAATTTTTTCAAATAATTAAAATAAGAAAAAGAAAGTTTTGAATATTTACACATAGCTACCATTCTTGATGCTTTTTATTCTTTTCTGTAGATCTGACTTTACATTTGTTGACATTTCTCTATACCTGAAGGCCTACTTTTAGTATATGTTGTAGTACAGGAAACTTAACTCAACTTTTGTTTATCTAAAGATGTTTTTATTTCACTCTCACATGTGAAGAATATTTTTTTCTAAGTAAAGAATGTTGGATTGATATAATTTTGTAATGAGAAATTTTATTTACTAGACATACTAGTCATTGGGTTTTACAGATTTTCCATCTATATCCATATGAATTTGAGCACCAGAAATGTCTATAATTTTTAGCTCATTACCAGTTGTCTTCATTCAGTTAGGCATTAGCATAATATCATTGACTTCTACAGTCATAAATGCATTAAGGAAAATTTTTTGTCTTCTATAAAATCATTATTAAATGTATTTTTATCAGCGTCTCTCACATGAAGATTTATAATCCTATTTGAATTTAGAAATAGAAAAAATGTTTATCTAAATGAAAAAATTATGTTTTTTTCAATCTGCTAATTATATGAACCAAGATATTTTCTTTCCTTTTTACCTTGGGAGTCAAAACTTATCTTAAGGATCAGTCTGAATAACTGCACTAGCATAAATGTGTAGCATAAAACTAAATTGCTTGTCTGTGTATTCTAACGTTCTCTTATTTTAATTGTATTTTTGAAAGTAGGCAGTGTATAAAGTAGAAATAAATATATAGATATTTTACATATTTGGTAACAATAACATAAATCAAACTTTTTATATGTATGTTTAATTCCTTTTCATTGGCAGAAAAGATGTTGACATGGAAATTTTACCAAGCCTCCACCCCCAGAGTTAGGGTTGTTCGAAAGAGTATCTCTTGTCTAGAGCTATGGCTATGTCACAAGCAAAGGAGCTGAAGGTTGAAAGGTAAATAAGCACAAAGGAATCATCAGTACAAAGAGAGACTGTGACAAGACTAGACAATTCTATTCAAAATTTTGAGAACTGGAGTATAACAAATGAGAATGAAGAAACCAATGATGGAAACATCAAGATGAGGCCCAATGGACCAATAGGAGGTGGGTCTATAAAAACTCTGAAGACAACACCATGCTACTTGTTGCTGGCTTCTGTATGTTATTTCTGACACAATGCTTAAGCAGTCTTGCTCCACTAAGAAAAAACTGGTAGAACATATATAGACATTAATAATATGTTAATTATATTAAAAAGATGGGGCTTATTTTAAAATACAACTTACTAATAGAGTGAAAACAATACACTGGTTGTCGTTAAACTTCCCCTTTTCTTCATTCATCAAAAGTGTATCTACTGAATACCTAACATAAAGAAATCATTTATACTGGGGTAAATTACACATCAATCTAAACTTCCAGAAAATTTTATTCATTATATAACGTTAAATAAGGTTGTAAATATCTACAGTCCAAGGTGAATGTGATATATATCATAAGCGATGTACAAAAAACATACTGTCCGGGCACTGTGACTCAGGCCTGTAATCCCAGTACTTCGGGAGGTCAAGGTGGGAGGATTGCTTGAGCCCAGGAGTTTGAAACCAGCCTGGCCAACAGGGTGAAATCCCATTTCTACAAAAAATACAAACATTTGTCGGGTATGGTGGTGCAGGACTGTAGTCCTACCTATTCTGGAGGCTGAGGCGGGAAGATCACTTGATCCTAGGAGGCAGAGGTTGCAGTGAGCCGAGATCGTGCCATTGCACTCTAGCCTGGGAGACAGAGTTAAACTCTGTCACAACAAAACAAAACAAAAAATACATGCTGGGAAAGTTCAAAGAATGGGGTCATTTCCAGGGAAATTTCCACAGATGATGTCATAGACAACCTTGACTTTGAGGAAGAGCTAGGATATACAAAGTCCCAGATATTGGTGAGAAGAAATCACTAATGCTATGGTCATACATTTTTATGTTTTTTGTTTTGCAATGATAGCAATGCTGGTGGTGGTAAGTAATGATTGCATATCCCAATTTGGAGAGAACATGATACAATATGCCTTCTTGCATGTAATTCTGTGAAGAACGATCATTGCATGTATTGCCCATGAAATTGTAATTATAATTATAGCTTACATAATTAGAATATAATAAAATATAACTACTTTTTCTGTTGACTTGAGTGGCACAAATACCACCTTCTTTCCCACTAAATGTAACAAAGATTCCCTTTGTCTAACCGTATGCTGTGATCCTCCACCAGATTTGCCATGATAGTGGCTGAAGAAGGATTTAATCCCGTCTTGGGACAATTTGTACTATTTAGGGAAAGAACTCTGTAACTGAGGGTTAGGTAAAGGGCCTGCTGGCCAGCAACTCCCTTGCAACTCATCCTGTAATCATAGAATGAATGACATGCTCATTTATTTCTTTTGAAATACTTATTAGTCACAGCAGTAGGATTTTCCCAGGAGCAAATAGCTGACCAATTCTTGCTGCTGTGTAATAGAACTCCTTGGCCTCAGGGATCACTCTAACTGGGGATTCCGCTTGCACAGGTACGTGACACAGCCAAGGATGAAAGCAAAGGTGAACTCTGCCTTTGCCTGCCCGGGTCTCTGTGGGTGAGCTCTCAATAAAGGAGGAAAAGTGTTTGAAGCAGTGGCAGTTACTGGCTGACATAGTGACCAACTGAAGTCCTTAGAGGGAAGAAGGTATTGGGAGAGGTGTTTAAACTCTGCCTGACTTGTTTAGTAACTCAGGCGGTCAGTTTCTCTGCTTGCAAAATGATGGGCATATAAGATCCTTGGGGAATCCTGTCTTTCTGTTTTTTTGTTTTTATTAGTATAAAAATGATAGATGAAACTTTTTAATCTTTAGACATTCTAACATGTCACATTTATTATCAATTAGTGAATGTCATTTTATATATTAAAAAAAAAACTTTTCCACATGCAATGAATGATGAGACATTCTGAAGACAAATGCCTTACATTGTACCTTTTCCTTATTTATTTAATGGCACAACATCCGTTTTCCCCAGCTCGGCAGCTTTCTTTTACCTGACCTGTAACATGAAGACTGTAAGTTTCATGAAGGTAGAAATCTTGTCTGGCTCATCTTTGCCTCGCTAAAGTCTAATGTAATGCCTGGCTTGAAAATCAGTGTTTAATAAATATTAGGTAGGAATTACAATTATTCAACCACATGCTCATTTGTGCTCATTTATTTAGATATTTCAAAATGATTAATAATTTTCTCAAATTAAATGAACTGCTAGCAGCACAAGCAATATAACTATAATCCTCTTTTCCACCTAATTTCTCTATATTATGAGTAGTGAATCAAGTGGAAAATTTCAGAATCATTTCTTAATCATTGGTATCTGAAAATTTCAGCTCACTTATTCAACATTTATTGAATTGCTACAGCAATACAACATGGATAACACCAAAATGTGTAAGTCACGGTCCTTCAACTGACACAAAATAGTTCCTGGTAGAGAATAAGGACTTAGTAATGAAAAGCTTCTTTTTATTGAGCAATTATTCCAGTCACTCATCTAAACAATTTATATGTATTATCGCATTTAATCATTAGAAAAAAACCAATTAGGTGGGTGCTATTAGGTTGGCACAAAATAATTGCGGTTTTTGCCATTGAAAGTAATGGATATTAGGTAAGGATTATAATATTATTATCCCTATGAGCAAACCGAATGACAATGAAGTTATGTAAAGCAATTGCCCTGTGTTATTCAGCCAATTTGGAATTCAGATAGAATCCAAAGCCTGACGTCTGGGTAACTGCTGTAGTGATTGTTCTCGATATTGTATACTGATGGAGATTTTTTTTTTAAATCTACTGGTTCTATATATAAAAACAACAACAGTAAGCTAAGGATATCTTCACTGGGTTTTCTTTTGGTGTCAAGGAATGTTCACAGAACTCTCAGAAACAAATATGAAAGGATTAGTGACAAATGTGAGTCTGTTTTGGAAAAAACATTGCTAGGCATTTATTGTAATTATTCTATGAAACATAAATAGAAGTGGTAGAGAAGATTGCAGGCTTTCAGCTTTTTGAAACAAATCAATTTGTGTCTTCTTTCCCAGGTTTTTGCTTTCATATTAGCATACTGGCACCTATCACTTTCCCCTGCACTTTATTCCATTTTCATTTTGTAATGTTTTCAGGCATGTTGGAGATATTTCTATTTCCACATCCTCTTCCTTCAATGAGTCGATAGGTTTTTAGTGGTAATTCGAGTAAATAAAAGCTTTGCTCTCTAAATTGTGAATTCAGATGAGATAGAGTAGCATTTTAGAGAATTTAATGAGTGAAATTAACTAAGTAAAAGCAATGAAAGGGCTTGGTTATGACACCTGATTAATAGGCTTGTAATCAGTAACTAAAAGGCCAGTGTTGGTGTACAGAAGCTGAGGATGGGGAACAGGTTTTCCCATGTGGAATTTACAAAATAAAATAATTGATAAGTTCAGTCAATATCTGGTAACTACCTTTGCTCAATGAACGTAGGCATATTTAGGGAGTAAACATCATTGTCACAAATTAGGCATGAAAAAGAACTGGCTAATGTACTGAAGAGTTCAGTTTTTGATAAAATGGGACGAGTCAGTGAATCATTCTAGGTAAAATATTTTAAAAGTTAAAGAAAATATACAGAAGAAATGAAGACAGGTCGTTGATGGATATAGTACAATGAGATTTATTTGGGTACACATTATACTCAATGTCATGTAAGTGGCTAAGATCACTGTGAGAATGCAGAAAGGACGGGAAGAGAGAAAAGAAAAGACAGAGACAATGATGGTGATGGTTAGGCTTGGGTGTTTAGACAAAGTCCTCAGTTGGGGTCAGATGAAAGAAGACCAAAAGGTAAGAGTGATAATCTAAACAAATTATATGAATAATTAAAACTGTCCTGATTGTTACCAAATACCACAACTGGGGTTTCTTATTTGTTGGTTTTTTAAATAATGACTTTTACAGTTGACATTTCTCTCCATTCGTACAGTGAAATCTCTGTTAACTCTGGCCATATTACTGAGCAAGAAGGCTTTTTCTTATAGAGGACTGATAAGAAGTGAGTTATGATGGCCTTTGTTCTATTAAACTCTGATTGTGTGCTTTACCCAACCAACATTGCCTAAGTACCTGCTATGTATGAGGCACGGGGAGAGATTTTGATAGTATTTTTTTTTCTTCCAGGGAAATGTCACATAATTAGCAAAGGTTTGGAAGAGCTCTGAACCCATCCTTTTTTTTTTTGCTTTTGTGCATAGATATTTTTACTTTCGTCCACAGATATTTCTGTCCTAGCCCTTTTTCTCTAGAGAACAGAAAATTGAAGCAAGAGTTAATGCTAATGGTTTATGTGGAAGGTGCAATCCCAAGGCAGTGAGATTAAAGGAAAAGGGGAGCAGGAGTAGACAGAGAAGGATGTGAAAAAACGCATAGTCATGTGTTATAGCACTGCCCTCTACTTTACACAAACCACAAAAATAAGCCCATCAATCGGCACGTGCATCTGTTTGGCTATGCATGACTCTTTAGATGGGCTCTATGGATTAAACATTCTACAGATAACTCTATGGAAGAATAGAAAGGGAGGAAACTTATTCTCTCACGGTTCTGGTTTTCCACTTAACAAACCTTGCCTATCAAGGAAGTAATTAACTGCCCTGAATCTCAGAGTTGTATTTTCTGGTCCTTTTGGCAGTTGTTCTGTAAACTAGATATTATGTGCCACATGTTTTATCTAACCAGGGAGTGATGGGATCGGGGAAGCCTGCCTCTTACAGTTTGTGACTGGTTTGGCCTTCAATCCAAAGGGAAGAGTGAGTTCAGCCCTCCTGGAGAGCACCAGACACTGAGTCAGTAGGCTATGGCAGCAGGGTTGTGGATGGCCCTTCTGGGAGAAAATACCATGAGATGGCTGAAGATTAACAAGCAACTATGGTGCTGTAAGGTAATAGCATCAAGAAGATCCAATAGGATGCATTAACCTATGCCTAATATGATATTGAAACATTACTGGATTCTTCTTACAGTTTTTATGTTACCATCTCTTAGAATAACAAGTTACAAATATTGCTATTTATAACATTTTTATATTCCTTTTGTTATTTTCTCCTCATTTTCAATGTCCATATCTTTATTTCCTTACTAACTTTATTTACCTCAGGATTATTTTCACATGCACACTCTGCCTAAACAGATAGACACTTTCCTGCGTGGTGCAGGGGTATCATCCATCAGCTCTTCTAGTTATTCAGGCAATGTGTCTCTGCACACACCGACTTCATGGGACTCATTCTCAGCAAAGCTGCTTAAAAAAGTGGAGAATGGGATGCATTTCACCTCTACTTACTTCTCATATCTTTTCCCAGTTTTATAATGCTGCTTTTGAGAGCAGAAACATTGATGCCACAAACAAAACCTCTTTACCTTAAGGCTCTGTGGTGAATTCTTTCCAATATCAAGAAGAATTTATCACTCCTATTTCTGAATTCTGTAGGGCAATGACTCCTCCAGGGTGACCTTGCAGCTTTGCACATGTCCACATAGGCCCTACAGACAAGCACTTGGACTTGAACACAAGCTAATGTGAGTGTTCCCAGAATGCCTTTCAATCCTCCTGGAACACTAGAGGATGAGGGGCCTGTGAAGGGCTGCTATGAGGCCAGCTCCCACTCCCTTCTCCATCTCCCCTGGGGGGGGGCTGCTGGGAGTGAGTTTCACAGCATCTTCAAGTTCTGATGGGGTGTAGGGCTTTCTTCCTGTCCCCTCACCATAGTATTGCAAATTGTAAAACAATTTAGAGCAGTCAAAACCCGGTTCCTCAGGAACAGGATATCCCACAACTCGTGTTGCAGCCAATCTTGCCCCTTTTTGTTTTGATATTGTTCTTTTTGATGTGTGGAAAATGGACCATTGGAAACTGGCCGCTTTTGCTATCCTTCCCTTCATTGTCGAGGGAAGTAATAAGCTGAATCTAAAAGTGACACATTATATTTTTAGCTGTTTAATCAGTCAGTCTTGATTTTTGGCCTTTTCTTGTGTGGGCTTGACACCTTCTCTCATTATTTTGCATATAAATTCTACTTTACATAATTCATTCTCTTCTGTTTAATATGTGTGGTTAGTAGTTTAAATGTTTATTTTCCCACTGGATTTAAACTATTTAAGCGTAGTGATTGTATATGTTTCGCATTTTTCTCCAGAAGACTGAGTACAATTCATGGAATATAGAAGAAACATGTCCTGAATAAATATATGAATGAATGATTCATTTATGTATGGATCAAAAGAAATACAGAGTACAATATGGAATGTGTTAATTCTATAAGCAATACTTTCTTACCTACCAACAATAAATTTGAAAATTGTGGAGTTTTGAATCCCTTTTCATTATGATATGGAGGAATAGTGAGAGAGTAAAAGTGTTGATGAATTTGAAATATACAAGGAAACCCTCAAAGCCTTGGCATTTATTTTGTTTTTAAGTATTGGTTAGGGGGAATGATTAAGGCTGCCTTTCATATTCAAAAGCTAAACTATCAACTCTGAAGGTACTTTTATTTGATTTTTTAAATAATAAAGGTGGAATTAAGATAGATTGTTTTTTCAACAAATATTTATTATGTACTCACCATGTGTCAGGCAATATTATAGATGCTATCCATAGAGCCACAAATAGGCAAAATTCCCGTTCACATAGAACTTAAATTCATATTTTCTCACGCATTCCTCTGTGGATTAATTACAGCTTCCTTCTCAAACTTCAATGTTTGTAAGACTCATATAGGGTTCTTGTTAAAATTCACAGTCTTATTCAGTTGGCCTAGGGTGGGCCCTGAGGTTTGGCATTTCCAACAAGCTTCCTGGTGATGCTGACATGATGATGGCACTGGTCTGCCAATCACATTTTAGTCCATAGGTATTAGAGGACTTATGGATCTGTGATCTTGAATCTAATGGGTTTCAGTGTCAGGATCTGTCTTCCTTGTAACTCGACTGGACATTTTCCTAATCCCCTCCTCACAAGCCCTTTTCTACCACCTTATAGTTCTTTTCTTGTTTATAACCATTTACTTTAATCCTTCCTTGCATTTGGTCATGCTGTCTTTTAGCTGTGAATCTTCATTCCCTTTCTTCTGTTTCTAGATTTTTTTTTTTTTTTTTGCCTGATTTGCACTGAGAGAAACTTTAGCTTTTGTTTAGTTTACTGCTTTGAATTTCCAAGTGAGGACCCTGATTTTTCCTGGGAAATTTTCTCACTCCCAATCTTATACTCAGTTGCTAGCAATTTCCAGAAGAGGGGATTGTACATGTTTAATGTACAATTAAAGTAAATGTAAGTTTTTTTTTTGAAAAACCATTTATTCTCTTTTTTAAATCTGATCCACCTGATGTCATCAAAGGTAATGTGATTATTTCTAGCCAAATTTAGTCACTTCCAGCATTTCCTAGTCATTTCCATTGTAAACTCAATTCATAATTTCTATTCTTTTTTCTTCCATTTAGGACTGTATCGGAAGGGGTATATATGTCAATGAGGAAGCAGTGTGAAGTTATTCATTATTGGTCTTCAGCCATGCTGGAATTGGCTGTTCCGTCTTCATATCCACTGATCTCCAAACATCAGCACCAAACTTCCTTGGCCTTTGCTGAAACACACTGCCCAGCTTAGTGCTAAAACAGTCATTTTCCTTTCTAAGGTCACCTGCAAAATTAAATTGGGTTATTTTCTGATTTCACACTAGGCAATCTATGTGCAGCACCTTCTTTTAAAGAATCCTTTGTCTCACTTTGAAAGAACTTTCACAACTTTCTTGGAGCATGCAGACAGAATCTGACCCATTTTTCTAGAAAATATACAGAGCCATTTAAAATCTACTGGCCCAGCAATGTACAGAAAATGACACTTCTCCCCAAGGCTTAGTCTCATTTCAGGACTATAATATTGAAATCAAAGCAAACGTTCCCTCCATCTTTTGATTTTCTGGGATTCTCTTCTTCTCATTCTAGGCTTCTTTTCCTCAGGAGGACAAGGTGCCAAACTTCTTTAGCATCCTGTAAAATCTGTACATTTTTGGGGGTGTTCTCCCACCTGCCCAACCATGTTTTCTTCTCCACATCAGTTGATATTTATCTAAGAGGGAGTAAAGAAGCCCATCTTTTTTATTTTTATTTATTTATTTATTTTTGTAGCCCATCCTTTTCTCTTGCAATCTTTAGGACAAGGAATTAGTTATTAACTTTTCAAAAAAAATTTTATTTTAATATCGTCACTGTGTCTCTGACTTTGATGCCATTAAATGTTTATTTTAAAATAATAAGCTACATGATGACTCTTCTTTTTTATTATTATTTTATTTTTATTTATTTTTATTTATTTATTTTGAGACAGTATCTCGCTCTGTCGCCCAGGTTGGAGTGCAGTGGTGCGATCTCGGCTCACTGCAAGCTCTGCCTCCCGGGTTCACGACATTCTTCTGCCTCAGCTTCCCGAGTAGCTGGGACTACAGGCGCCTGCCACCACGCCTGGCTAATCCATTTCTGAAGTGAGTGATTTGGATATATAAAGATGTGTCACATAAGAAGAAGTAAAGGGGAAGACTAATTAATTGGACTTCAAAATATGATTCTACCACGTACACAATGCTTTTAATTCCTTGGTGTTCTTGACCTCTGCTCTCAGTATATTTTATATTTCCAGCTCTTTTGTCACCACTCTATAATTCCTTACATGGCCTTCGGTGTACAGCATCCATTTTTTTTCCATTCCATTTTTGTTGTATAATGAATACAACTGCAAAATGACTGAGAAGTTTTATTTGTTTTATCCAGGACCACAAATTCTTCCCAACTCACTGCCAGCCAAATACATGAAAGTAAGAGTAGATATATGATTGTGTAATACTTAGTACACCTTGAAAGACAGAAACAGTTACAGACTCATTTTTATAAGCGATATATCTTACCTCTATTTTGCAGTCAAATATTGAACACCATGTTGTACAAATTAATAATAACTAGAGATTAGGACTTCATGAAGATGGAAAAATGTGTTGATGATGATTAAACTTACACTCAGAGATTACAACTCTCTGTATAATACATTTTGTACTTTGCCCAACCACACACAACAGATTCCATATACCACTCCAAGTGCTTGCTTTTTAAAAAATTCATTTTTAATCCCTCCCTATTTTACATTGTTCAGATAGACTAATTTTGCCTTTTTCTTAACAAACGTTGTATTTAGAAATATAATATGCATATAGCCACACAACGCTTCCTAGAGAGATTGTTTTCTTATGTCAAAGTCCACTTGTCAAATTTACAGATTCAATGCTATTCTTATCAAATTATCAACAACATTTTTCACAGAATTAGAAAAACTATTCTAAAATTCATATGGCACCAAAAAAGCAACTGAATAGCCAAAGCAATTCTAAGTAAAAAGATCAAAGCCAGAGGCATACACTACCTGACTTCAAACTATACTACAAGGCTACAGTAAACAAATCAGTGTGCTACCAGTACAAAAACAGACACATAGACAAATGGAACAGGATAGAGAACCCAGAAATGAAGCGAAACACCTACAACCAGCTGATCTTTGACAAAGTCAGCAATAATAAGCAATGGGGAAAGAACCCTGTATTCAATAAAATGGTACTGTGATAACCGGCTAGCCATATGCAGAAGATTGAAACTGGACCTCTTCATTTCACCATAAAAATTAACTTACAATTGATTAAAGATTTAATGATAAGACCTAAAGCAATAACAACCCTAGAAGAAAACCTAGAAAATACCATTCTAGACATTGGCTTTGGCAAAGAATTTATGACTAAGTCCCCAAAAGCAATTGAGACAAAAACAAAAATTGACAAGTGGAACCTAATTAAACTAAAGAGCTCTGAACAGCAAAAGAAACCATCAACAGAATAAAGAGACAAACCTACAGAACAAGAAAAAAGTATTAACAAACTGTGCATCTGACAATGGTCTTAATGTACAGAATCTATAAGGAACTTAAACATATCAGCAAACAAAAAAACAACTCCATTAAAATGGGCAATAGACATGAACAGACATTTCTCAAAAGAAGACATACATGTGGCCAACAAATATATTAAAAAATGCTCATCATTACTAATCATTAGAGAAATGAAAATCAAAACCACAATGAAATATCATCTCACCTCTGTCAGAATAGCTATTACTAAAAAGTCAAAGAATAGTAGATTCTGATGAGGTTGCAGAGAAAAGGGAACACATACACTGCTGGTGGTGTAAATTAATTCAGTCACTATGGAAAGCAGTGTGGAGATTTCTCAAATAACTGAAAAAAGAAACTACTATTTGATCCAGCAATCCCATTATTGGGTATATACCCAAAGGAAAATGAATCATTTTACCAAAAAGACACATGCATGCATGTGTTCATTGCAATGCTATTCACAATAGCAAAGACATGGAATCAACCAAAATGTCCATCAATGGTGGCCTATATAAACAAAATATGGTACATATACATTGTAGAATAATACAGAGCCACAAATAAGAATAAAATTATGTCCTTTGCAGCAACATGGACATAGCTGGAGGCCATTGTCCTAAGTGAACTACTGCAGGAACAGAAAACCAAATACTGCACATTCTCACTTGTAAGTAGGGGCTAAGTATTGAATATGCATGGACACAAAGATGGGAACAATAGAAACTGTGGACTGTTTGGTGGGGTGGGGGGGGGCAGCAGGCACTAGGCATAGGCTAGAAAGCTATCTATTGGTTACTATGCTCTCTACCTTGATGATGGGATCATTTGTACACTAAGCCTCAGTGACACACAATTTACCCATGTAACAAACCTGCACATATACCCCCAGAACCTAAAATAAAAGTAGAAGAAAAATAAATAAATAGAAATAACTTATCCATTTGTTCCCCAAAAAAGAACTTGGGCATATTTAAATACTCTATTAACAATAGCAGTGTTTGAACTCAATATTCTTTAATTTCATTCAAAGCATTTAAGGAAAACTGGAAAATATATACATATATTTATGTAGACACTATATATGTGTATATATATCTGTGTGTGTATATAAATGTATACACATATAACAAGATATATACACGTACAACAAGATAAAAAATAATCTGTGCTTAGTCTTATGTCACATATTTTGCTGATGGAGTCCTTTGTGTCAGTGTAACAATCATTCATAATGAGTTTTTTTGTATTATATATACTTAAACTATGTGTTAGGAAGTGTTTAAACAATGCCTTGATACCTGTTGAAAAGACAAAGTATGAAATAAATCTAAAGGCTTTTCTAGAAAATAATTTTTAAATAGTGATATTGTCATAATGCTAATGCCTCTGTACTACTGTGTTCCAGTCTAACAGTTCCATTATGTTACTTTTTATAGATATTTTTACTATTAATTTTATACAGCTAGACTTTTCTCATGAGCAGATAAAGCACCTACGTTTCTGTAAAGTTGCAACTTTTATTTGTTTATTTAATAATTAAATAAATATTCACTGTACTTCTTCAGTGTTTCAGGCATTCTGCAAATTCCTGAGGATATAGTGGTGAAGAAGACAGTTATGATTCTTACTCTCAAAGAGCTTTCATTTTAGTGGAGATGTGAGGACATTAAATAACATGTAAGGATGTAAGCTCTATGAAGCCTGGAATTTTCTCCTCTTTTGTTAACTGTTGTACCTAGCACACAGTAAACACTCGACACACATTTGTTGAATGATCAAATATAAGAATGACTGAGTAAGTATAAGGTTCTATGGAACTATAAAATGGAGAGATGATATTTAATTTAGTATAGGGGTCAAGGAGGCCAACTGCTCAAGTGAAAAAGAGGTAGGGCCATAGTAATTAACCTTATTGGAAAATTCTGAAGATGGTAACCAGAAGTAAACATAGACTAGCAAAGGAAGAAAGCAGTCAATACTCATCCCAGATGACCTCAGGAAACAGCAAGAGTTGATAAGACACTTGATCTAGCGCCTAAAAGGGATTTAGTGAGAATGGAATGAACCAAGCCTATGGAGAAGATTATAGAGATTCAAGTGTCTGTCATTGATAATAATGCTTGATTAGAGGGGCTTGTCTCCAGGTCCCAACTAAAGGAACACTGATAAATAATAATGGAGATTTTCACCCCAATACATTTTGAAATACCTTTCTAATTGTTTCCTTAACTCTATTCTCTCCCCACTTTAATCCACCCTACTTATGCTCACAGAACCTTCCTCAATGGAACAAGTAGCAAATAAGCATTGTGGGAAAAATTGTTCAGACACAATAAGTGATAATAACCCCCAAGTCTCCACAATTCTTTTCTTTCAAAGGCGAGTATGGTCATCTACATTAATCATGTCAAGATTCCTATAATTATTTCCAAACTCCAAAACTATAATGGATGAAGACTTACCATGGCTAGCACCCCAGAGTCATCTCTAGAAACAGAATAGAAAAAAAGAGGAGTTCTTTGGCCTATAATTTGGGGAGTAAATTTGCCTTTTAGATTTTTGTTTGTAAGTCAGCATTCAGGACACAAATATTATCACTTTGTAGCACTGCTAGAGGAAAAATACCTGCTTTCTTATTATCTGTTAATAACATTGACATGATCATTCAAGTTACTGCTGTTTTGGTGAACAGAGTAGCTCAAGAAGATTGTGTCTTAGATTAATTTCATAAATTCTCTTGAAGGAAAGAAAAGAGTAGTCAATTAGAATTTTATAAGAATGATATCCTTCCAGAAGTTGACTTGGTCAACTCAATGACTGTCAAAGAGCTAAAGGTCTATCTCCTGGAATTAAATAAGAGGCTGAAGGAGACAAAAATAGGCCAATCTTCTGTTTGAAAGAAGCAGAAACTTTCTAGGGCTTCAGGGTTTTAAATCTCTCCAACTGCTTTTTAAATTAGCATTTTCACCCAGATTTTATTTAGAGTTCTCAAGTTTACTCAGTCTTCATTAAAATTCAGAGAAAAACTGGTAGAGTCAAATATCAGTAGGAAGTGGGCCCAATGAAAGGTCAGGTCTTACTGAGAGAATTTGGATCAGCTCAACTTTAATGACTAAATGCAGCCTTCTTAATTTTCTCTTGCATCAGCATTTAAACAGGGATCTCTACAATCCTAATTACTGACTAGAGTAACATTATCTGCATTTATCCTTTGTTAACAGATATTACTTTTGCTTATTTCAGGAGCCCTGCCAGAAATCACCTACTGTATGCTCAATTATCCACCTCCCCACAGCAACACATTATTTTAATATAAACTTTTCACTGTAGTCAGCAACTATTGTGTATTTTCTTTAAATTGAGTTGTCATATCTTATTATCAGATATAAAAGGAAATGGCTGGAACACTTAGGGTTAGGCAGAGTCATTTTACTGTGGTTTGGCTTCTATTTTCGCATATTTTCTATCCAGCAAGACTTAACATGACCACAAGAAAATAAAAGAATCCATGAAATAAACAAAATAGTTAAAATGAGAAATATGTACTGTGTGTCAATTGGGCTTAGCCATTTTTAAAAATTAAAGGCAGATCCTACTTTGTGCTAACCTACTGTGCTGTGCAAGAAATGTAAATACATCCTTAATATGAAGATTAATCTCTAGGTTAAATCAGTTTCAGGTTTCCTTTCTGATAACAAATCTCATTTACATTCTGAATATCAAATGGGATTGAGCCAAAAATGGTTGCAAGCTATGTTTTTTGTTGTTGTTGTTTTTTTTTAAGTCCAGTCTGAACATAGAGTGACAATCTTTAAAGGTCCTCATTGATTGTGGTTTATTATTCAGTTATCTAAATGCTGAGCTCGAGTAAATGGAAATTCCTCATTACAATCTTACTATGAAATCAAGAAATGTAGACTAAATATGTCGAAATATCTCTTCCACAGGATCTTCTGAACCTCCTGATGTTATAATATTGGTTAAAGAAATATCGGGCTAGATAATTAAAACAAGGATTTTAAATATAAGACCATTTCTAGTTCCTGAAAAAGTGATCAATTATAATCTATTATCTGCTTTCCCACAATGCAAGTAATAGCTTATTTTAAAGGAAGGTGAAAGAATGCTAATGAATTATTCATCAGCTTGGTTATTGCTCCCTTTTAATAATGTTAACTTTCTGCATAATTCACACTCAAAAGTATGACTTCCATTGACTAACACGTAAATGTTTGATTAATCAAGGCATCCGAAGTCTTCTTTATTTCGATCATTTTATGTTGGAAAGGAGT
Organism: Gorilla gorilla gorilla; assembly: GCF_029281585.2. NCBI lineage: Eukaryota > Metazoa > Chordata > Mammalia > Primates > Hominidae > Gorilla > Gorilla gorilla. Next base: position 44,257,365 of record NC_073231.2, read on the forward strand.
ATTCCATACAGTGTCCTTCAATAATTAGGATAAAAATGTTATATTCCACAAGAACATGCTGATGACAATAATAATCACCTAGATAAACCTCAACACTTGTATTTGCTATTAATTTTCATTTTGTAATAGCATTGTGGAAAGAGCTAAATTCAAATAGCATTTACATGTTTGAGTTCAAATACATTATTTTAAAAGTAGCTGGGTAAAAGAAGAAAGGTCTGTAGGCAGGCTGTGGGGAAGCCAAACTATCATATCTTAGTTTACATTTTGAGGATCAAAATATTCAAGAATATTTTTGTCCCTTTTTAGATAGGGTCCTAACTTGGAAACACTGATTTTTAAAAATAAATGATACAGAACTGTTTGTTAGTTTACATATTTGTTGAAATTTGGGTCAGTAGAGTATTCTTCATTGTTTGCCAAGTCTTAATTCTCTGGCAAAGTACGTAGTATCATCTTGATTCACTTTTTTTTTTTTTTTTTTTTTTGAGACAAAGTCTCACTCTTGTCGCCCAGACTGGAGTGCAATGGTGCAGTCTCGGCTCACTGCAACCTCCGCCTCCCAGGTTCAAGCAAATCTCCTGCCTCAGCATCCTGAGTAGCTGGGATTACAGGCGCCTGCCATCATGCCCAGCTAATTTTTGTACTTTTAGTAGAGACAGGGTTTCACCATGTTGGCCAGGCTGGTCTTGAACTCCTGACCTCAGGTGATCCGCCCTCCTCAGCCTCCTAACCTGCTGGGATTATAGGCATGAGCCACCCCACCCGGTCGATTCAATTTTTTAAAAATGGCTTTATACTTTGTTTACATAGCTTTTGATTATCTAGGATGCTCTGCAGACCACTTCAAATGATCTCAAATCAACTGTGAGTCTAGAATGGATTTCAACAGTAAGCTAAGTGAGCTCCCTTCCCTCTAACTTCTTAAACAGTAAGAACACGTATGTTTTATTAAAGTATACAATATTAAATAAGATTACACTCAGAGAATGTCAGTATCACAGCTATCTATTGATGCATATAAAACTACCCAAAATTTAGTGGTTTAAACAGCAGTTATCTTTTTTAATGACAGTTCTGGACAGTTAAGTGTTTCAACAGGTGTCAACTGAGTGTATCTCGTGCACCATCAGGAATCAGCCAGGGGTCTTCCCTAGGATTTCAGCCAGAGCATAGGTTTAAAATCTGAAAAATGTGGTACAAATTCCAGCTTCTCTACCTCTGTACCCTTGAACAAGCCATTCAATTTATTTAAACATCCCTGTATCCATCCATAAAATAATAGGAATAATATCTACTCTATAGGGAAAAATTTTTCTGACTTATTTTGGCCAGAATGTCCATTAGATTGAGCCAAAGATACCTCTGATTAGAGACACTGTGTTAAATGAAAAAATCCCATGTCTCCTTTTATATATTTCTACCTTAGACCCCAGTATGAGTCTCTTCTATTCTAAATGCAGTAGTGGAATCAATCAGTGAAGAAAGAGTTCTAAAGGCAATTTTCTCTCTACTGGTTCCTGGGTATATTTAAACACCAGTTTTAATGAACTAGGACTTTCCTGAGATCTGGTAATCTCCCCCTGATTGTAAGCTCACGATGGATACAAAGGTTTCTATTCAAGTAGAAATACGAAGCTCTATTTAGGACAGGGGCCTAGACCACATGCATTAGCTTGACTTTTATTTGAGCTCTGCTTACATTTTCAGAAATGTATGTGACTTTTAACAAAAGACATTATTTCATTCCTGGTTTGCAATTTTTAAAAATTATTTTAAAATTTCCTATGACTCTACTAGGAACTCTATTGGAAGGGGGAGGTGAGTCAAGCATTCTTGGGCTTCTGGTCATAACCCCATAATGACACCACCAAAATAACTCCTGTAAATCCTAATACCTGCTTTGCAGCATTTTCAGGATTGAAGAATATTCAATCAACTTTAAACTAGGTGCAGCGGTGTGTGCCTGTAGACCCAGCTACTCAGGAGGCTGAGGACAGGAGCTGTAGTGCTCTATGATCACACCTGTGAATAGCCACTGTGTTCTAGCCTGGACGACATTGCAAGACCACATGCAATGGATATTATTTTTGGTTCCAGGAGCCCTTGCAAATATCCACTTTTTGTTTTTTCGTTAAAAAACAAAAACAAACAAGCAAACAAAATAGAGTGCTCAATCAACTTTAGTTTCCTTCCTCTTTTATAACTCAACTTTTAGATATTTCTTATATGAAAAATAAAGTTTACACACTTTTATGTATGACACTTAACTTGAGAAAAAATATAAAAATTCTATTACTCATTTAATTTTCACAAGTTCAGTAGGTACCTAAATGCAGCTGATTCCAGGTTGTAGCAATAGCCAGAAGAAATACAGGCATCATGTTATACAGTGAAGTATTAATTTCCAATAAAATTCCTAATAATGTATTTAAACACTTGTCAAGCCCCACTATGCACCACATTGGAGTTTGTGAGTATGGAGAGAAAAAACACAAACTTTACATTCAATGAGTTTACTATCTAGTGAATGGATTGGGGCTGGGGAAGATGATGAGTTATAACATAGGCAGGTACAGCAATACCAAAATATGATGATTTCTGTTGTAATGGTAAGTAAATGGTGCTATGAACACACAAAGGAGAAGCATCTGGCTTTCATCAGTGTGCACAGGAAAATTTCAAGGAGTAGTTTTCTGCTTTTCCTTACTAAAGCTTGACCCCATGGGTACCCTCTCCTCAACATTCCTAAACCCCTCACATATATTCCTTACCTAAAACTAGACCAGATATCCTTAACGTTTGCATCCATATCCCGTGCTAAACATTTTTCGTGACAATCCCCCATACTAGGTGCCTAAATAATAAAAATTAAAGATACTTACCATGACATAACATCCCTTTATGACCTGATATTTGCTCATTTTGAGTTGAACTTAATATATTCCTCCCCATTCTTTATGTTCTCTTAGTAAACCGCATACCCATCCTTCATGATGTTGCATATGCTGTTTGTTCTGCATGGGATTCCCTTAACACCATCATTTCCTTGGCAAACGTAAACTTCTTTTTCCAAATTCTGATGTCACATTTTCTCCTTTATATGGTCTTTTCTTACCATTTCCTTTCCATTCCAAGAAAACACCATCACTATAACCAAAATCATCCCTTCTCTACTTCACTCTGTGCCTTATTATTTTTTATATATGAGGTGAATACAGTCATCCCTCAGAATTGGTTCCAGGAGCCCTTGCAAATATCCAAAGCCACATATGCTCAAATCCTTGAAATAAAATGTTGTTTTTACATATAACCTACACACATCTACCTGCATTCTTTAAATCATCTCTAGATTACTTAAAATACCTAATAAAATGTAAATGCTATGCAAATAGTTGCTATACTGTGTTTAGGGAATAATGGCAAAAAAAAAGTCTGTACATGTGCTGTACAGACACTTTTATCTGAATATTTTTGATCCGCAGATGGTTGAACCCACAGATGCAGAACTCATGGATATGAAGGGCCAACTGTGTGTCGGTCTACAAGTCCATTCCTCCTTTTCTTTTTTCTTTTTTCTTTTTTTTTTTTGAGACAGAGCCTCACACTATACACTAGGCTGGAGTGTGCAGTGGCACAGTCATGGCTCACTGCAGCCTTGACATCCTGGTCTCAAGTGATCCTCCAACCTCAGCTTCCCCAGTAGCTGGAACTACAGGTGTGCACCACCATACCCAAATAAGTTTTTTATTTGTAAAAACAGGATCTTGCTATATTGCCCAGGCTGGTCTCGAACTCCTGGACTCAAGTGAACCTACCAACCCAGCCTCCTACAGTGCTGAAAATACTGGCATGAGTCATCATGCCAAGCAAGTCTTTCTCTTCCACCAGACTGAACTATTTGAAGACTGTGACTACTTGCTGTCTACCTTGTAAAATGCCAGGCACAGCAAGTTATTTTCAAAGTATAGGAATGAGTTAATATCAATTCAAGAAATTATGTCATGGAAACAGCAACAGGGGTCAGAGGCACAATTAAAAGTGTAGAATTAAAACACAAATTGGGTAATTTTTCTTGAGAAGGTAAAGAATAGAGATGAATATGAAGATTTCACTTGCAATCCAGCTTTGGTAATGGAAAAAATGTTGGTCTAATTTCTTCAACTACTGATTTTTTGTCACAACAGACTTGAAATTTTGATGTAGCACAATATTGTTAGGTCTGACCCTCATAGTAAAAGTGCAACAATTATTGGAACAATTATCTGGGAAATTTTGGCATAAAAATGAAATGGTTTATTATCTGTTAATAAAATAAAACTTAGTCCTTAATTTTTCTTAAAAACTTTCATGAAAGTGGTTCTTTCCATTTGTTATTGTTGTTTGGTTGTTCATTGTGATTCATGTTTCAAATAGTGTTTATTATTATTATTATAAGTGAAGTGACTGATCTGCCTGGGTGGCTTATAAAATTCAGTGTTATTTCCTTCTAATCCTTTTCATATATATAATTGCTCAGTTACTATTCTACTAAACATAGAGAGGCAGAAGCTCAAGCTCACAAACCATGGTATTAAAGTCTAAATTTCAATTGTGCTAATTTAGTAGGCTGTTTAAATTATGTGATGATTTTTTTTAACAAAACTTCATAGAGTTCCTGCAATTTTTCAAACTGACATCTCAGACCTTCTGGTGAAAGGTAGAAATGAGGGTTTGGAGAGTATTCACTGACATTTCAAACTCTTTAGGAATATTAAATTACAAATATGAAGGCACAGGGAGATAATTTTGATGTTAAACCTAAAATAGAATGATTGATTTTTATATGCAAATTCTATCTTTTGAGCACAGTAGAAATCCGCACTTTTGTATTCCAGGGAAACTCCGCAGGAACTTAATTTATAGGAAATGATGGTTTCTTTTGAGGGAAACATTTCTTATAGAGACATCTACACCGAAGTGGCTGAATGAAACATGATGTTTTGACGACTTGAGAGTGTGATCCAAAAATATTATTTTGGGGGATATTGGTGTCAAAGCCAAAAACTAATATAAAGTGCACCCCAATATTTTGGGAGAGGTAAAAAAATTGCATGGAGCTAATACAGAGCTATTCCCTGTAATGGGAGATTTGACAAAATGCCTGGCCGGTTCCATTTGTATAAATGGTCTGTAATGGTTTATGGTCTCACATCAGTTCAGTCATTTAAATGCCTGAGTCTAGTTCTCATAGTTGAGCCTATATGAATCCAGAATCAGGCAACTAATCATTCATATTGCCCTAAGCTGCAACAGTGGGAAAAGCAGCATATAAACCAGATGAAACAGCTTCATTTACAATTACAAAAGCAAGGGCTTTCACAGAACAAAAAGCAGTTTTGCTACAGCAATTCCATTTTCTAGATGTCATCTTATTTATTTGAGAAATATGCAAAAACACTGAAAATAAGTTTCTTTTTTGTGTACTATTTTTGAGTTGTCTTATTTAGAAGCTTGAAAGGAGAAGAGAATGTTTAATCGTTTTCAATGTAATTCCATTTTATTTTTACTTTCATGGCTGTCTAATTTGAGAAACTTTTTACTTTGGGTCAGAAAATAATTATCCAAAACAATTCTTCACAACACTACTGGATGCCATCATTGTTGTATTCTTTGATATTGTGAGCTGAAATCACAACAGATTCTATTGTTGCAATATATAACCATAAAATGTATGAAAGTGCTATGGATAAAATTATTTCTCCTTACATTGTCTTTTGTATATTTTAATTAATGTAGACTTTCTCTAGCAAAATATGAATTTTTACACAGAATAGAAAGTATATATTATATTAGTAATGCAGTTAGAAAAAAATATAACTAATAATGATACTGTGTTTTTTTCCTCAAGCACTGACATAATTTCAGTGGTACATGTGGGTCAGAGATCATTGGCTGATGACATTCATAATAAATTGGAAATAGAAGACAAAAGAGTCTACTATGCCAGAGACCCTTTAGAGAGGGAACAAATTGTAACAATTTATTTTATTTTTTTAATTGGAAAAGAGTCTCTTAAATGTGGGTTTAAGGTAAGGGTTTTAGAAAGTTGATTCTGTCGTCAGATTTTGACATCTGTTAACTGGTTTTATAGAACAGAACAGTTTTTAAAGCTGGCTTCAGAGATCATTATGTAACTATATACAAGAACCAATAATGTCAGCATGCCATAACAACAAGTCACTGTGGTTCGATTTCAAATACGGCTGTGCATTTAATAGCTTCCTGAATGCATTGTGTTTTTGTCCCAACAATATGATTGCATTTTGGGGCACAAATTAGCAGATTAGTATTGATAGTTCTTATGTTCGATTAAAAAAATTCTGTATCTTGCTCTACATTTTCAAGTCAAACTTTTCCCCGGAAAACTATCACATTCTTAAAACAAATAATCTGAAAATGATTTCATTGTAGGGTCCATTATATTATATTTGGCTTATCAATATTTTTTCTCTCTGTTTCCCTGTGTCTTGAATGTCAGACTGTGTTCTTGAATGAAAAGATTTCTGATTAGATATTTCCAAACTGAATATGAAAAACAATTATTTAAATTAAATATGAATAAATTTAGTATTTAACATTTTGTTTTGATCTTATATTTATTTATTTTCCTTATGAACAAGTATCAAGGATTACTATCTTTCTTGCCAGTAAGGATGCATTCCATTGTGATAGGAAATGATATATTTCACCTCAAAATATAGTCAAACACATAAAACTAATTATGTTCTTTCTATGGATCTAGTATCCTAGCTTTACAAAAGATGTTCATCAAACTTTGCTTATGATTTATGCTCAACAAACCCCAGGCTCACACATACAGAAAGTAGCTGATAAGTCACATTATGCAAGAGGGATACAAAATTCAATTTTATCCGTGTAAAAAGCCCTCAAGCAATATTTGTTTGGTGAGAAAAATATAGACAGCAATTTTTTATATTGCTCTGGTGTTGCATCTGAATATCATAATGCACTCTAATCTGCTACATACATTACAAATCCAGCCATAAGAACACACTTAAGATCCCCAAAGTTAACCTCTGAAGGGAACACTAAAGCCAAATACTCCTTAGATTTTCATTTCACTACATTAGCAAAAATGTCCTGGGGAAACGTAAAGGCCCCAGCTCATTTTGCATTTCCAATTGTCATACATAAACACGTAAAATAGGATATGGACGATTTGATCCATGGTGCATATGGATTACAAATAAATATGAAAGCCTTAATTCTTCCAGCTCCTGTTCACTTTTAAAATGTCTTCTCTATTATACCGGCAGGTGATTTTACCTCCTCTTAACCATGCAAAAACTATAGTGTTTCAAAGCTGCAGATTAGTGATGGTGGCAGCTTATTTCTTTTGGTTATCTGCAGCACCATCTTAGTGTCTTGAGGCATAAAAAAATATTATCTGTGTGACAGTTATGGCTGGAGCCATCTATACTGTTCTTGGTGTCAGCACTCTAAGTGCGCTGAATAGAAATCATTCAGTTTAAGACATTTTCCATAGTTTCATCAAAATCACAAAGTGCTTCAAGTTACTACTAAGGGTACACAAAATTTTTAGAGAATCTCTTATGCAGAAAAGCATGTAAGTAGTTGGAGTTTGCTTTTAATGGGGCTTATGCACGTAGATTTGCTAATCTTTTGTAAAGGCATTGACCATAGCAAGGCAACCTATATGTCTGCTTTGTTTCTTTACTTAATTTTCATCACAAATAATGTGCCACTCTGATTGCATAAAAGCATCAAGAGTATCTTCAATTACTGCATGCAGCCTCTGCTCACAATACCTTCCTTCATCCTGAATCTGGAGGATGATGCAGAGAAAAGAGGCAGGGTGGGTAAAGGAAGAGGAAATGCAGAGCTAGTTATGTATTACAAATGTCAGGCTACAGAGAAGGTGTATATATTCATATAAGATAATTTAGAAGCCAGAGTTGTGATTGCAATAATGGCTCATTCATATCTGCATTTCATTTAAATGCACTGTTTTGACTTACTGAACATTTGTCAAAGATGGTACAGCTAAACTTTTTCACATGGCCACTGAGGTAATGACAGCATTACATTACCAGGAAACTGCATGACTTGCTGATACTTCCATTTCCACAGCAGCTTATGAAATAATCAAAATGTGTGCATGAAATGGCGGCCTGTTCTGAATTTATTTTAATACAGATGGGCTTACGCTGAGAGAGAAAAAAAAAGTGTTGAACCCCTGACACAAGAGACAATGACTTTGCACAAAGCTGAATTTTACTAGCAGAGAAGATGGATATATGAGTATTAGACTTTTCATAGCTATAGGAAGGATAATCTTTCAATCAGATTAATGAGAAAATATATTGCATGGGCCCTACAGCACTTTTTGCTTTCCAGGCTAATGCATGATTTAAATCCCCAAAGTACATTTTCAGCATTACAATATCCTTTGATAATAATGTCGCTTGCACAAAGACAGATAAAAATAAAACAGTCCCCCTTGATTTTCCATTTTAGATTTGAAGTATATTTTATGTTCTTTGCTGGCAATGAAGTGAATTCTATTGAGAAGAGTCACATTTAATAAGACAAAGAGAATTTTCTAATTATGCTACCTGTCAAGATTGGAATCTATGGGATTGCAATTGCAATTGAAGAAACGGAGGAAGCAATTGCATATAGTCCCGTTTACTTTGGTGTATGATTACTATTTGCACTTAGATATTGCTAAATGTAAATCAAGCAAACACACAGAAGCACACATTGAGGTAAACACCAAAAGGCAGGTTTCAGAATAGATCCTACCATTCCCAATTCAATTTTCAGTAAACAATTTTCTGAAATTTTCTAATTCACCTATTGAAAACATAAACCAGTGGAAATAAAAAAGGGCGGGAGCTAACTCGCATGCTGTGTTCTATAACAAGCTACTGTGAAAACTTGTAGTGACAAACATACTTATTCAATAAATATATTTTCATAATTATGCATAATAAATATCCACTAGAGGGAAGTAACTTTCAGGAAAAATACATACTAGGGAAAATAGATACAATGATTCTAGAATACTTCTATATAATTTTTTTATTTTTACCTAATTTGTATTACAATTGTGTAGAAATTAAAGAAAATCTCCCCACTATTCAAATGATTCCCTGGAAGTTATCACATGCTATTCTTCATGAGCCTCTGGGGAATAGTTCCATGTGCCCCATCAAACACTACTCTTTTTTTTTTTCTCCCAATATCACAATTGTTGAAACACTATGGCATATTAAACAAGGAAAATAAATATTGTGCTTTCAATGATTTCTTATATGCTGTGTATAAATGAATTGGCACACAATCAATTATTATAAATATTATCAGTTAAAAGAATAATTGTACTACTAATACTCAGATGAAAATAATTACAGTAAGTAGGAATTTACCAAAATCACATTTTCAGAAATACAATGAAAAGAGAAAACATAATTAAGCAAAATATATAACAAGAGCTGGCTTATGATTAGGGGCTTAGTTTTTAAAGCGTTAACTTTTGATGTCCAAAAGTATAATTGATAAATCTATTAGGTTCTGTAAATACATCAAATGTTGATGCTTTGCATGAGTTTCAAATAGGTGTTTCTAACGCCTAAGCCATATTTTGGTTTGCTGACCATGCAGAGAGAATAGAATATTCTCAAAGCATTAAAGCATTAATTTAAAAATTAAACTCTGCAAATAATTTTTAAAATAAGCTATTAGATACTTTCAAAGGAAATCCATCAATTAGTATAGAGCCACTGCCTTAATGTTTTTACAGTAAGAAAGCCATTTGAATTAGTATATAATTTAAAAATTACTGTTGGAACAAAGTTCTGAATGTGTAATGTTAAGGAATGCTTCATTCTATATCCACTCTTTCACAATATAACCTACCCACATTTTATGGGCTGTATTATGTCCTCTTAAAATTAATTTGTTGATGTCCTAATATCCAATAGCTCACAATGTGACAGTGTTTGGAGATGGGTCTTTAAAGAGGTAATTAAGTTAAAATGAGGTCATTAGAGTGGGCCCTAATCCAATATGACTGGTGTCCTTATAAGCAGAGGAGATTAGGACACAGACCCTGCAGAGCAAAGTCCAACTGACACAAGCAAAAGACAGTCATCTACAAGTCCAGGAGAAAGACATGAGAAGAAATCAGCCCTGTTAACATCTCAATCTTAGACTTCTAGCCTCCAGAATTCTGATAAAATAAATTCCTGTTATTTAAGCACCTAGTTTGTGATACTATTATGGCAGCTCTAGCAAACTAATACATCACATCTCATAAAAGCTTTAGGTGTGCAAGGTTCAAGCCTCTTCTTAACATTAATGCATCTACCATTGAATTTTTGAATGATGGAGTTGTCATAGGATTACCTAGCAAGCTACACACATACCCTGGTTTTAAGTTCTCTGTTTCAGTTTATGAAACTCAATTCTTAGCAAGTTTATGGAATCGTGTACAAAGTACAAAGTCAGATTCGTAGAGGTTGTCTATATGGTCCAAATTCTACAGATATGTTGGTATCCAATGATGTACATGTTATTTTGATCATATCATTTACAATGATGGGATTAATTGGATATTGGTCAAGCCATGTGCCACATAATGACATTTCAGTCAAAGATGGACCACATGTACAAAGGTGGTCTCATAAAATTATAATGAAGCCAAAAAATTCCTATTGCCTGGTGACGTTATTGCCATCTAACATCACAGTTCTAGGCATTACTTACATGTATGTGGTGATGTTAGTGCAAACAAACCGGTGCTGATAGTCATATGAAATATAGCACATACAATCATGTATGTACATAATACTTGATAATGATAATAAACAACTGTGTCACTGGTTTATTAATTTACTATGTTCTACTTTTTATTATTATTTTAGAGTGTACTCCTTCTACTTATTAAAAAGATGTTAACTGCAAAACAGCCTCAGGCAGGTCCTCCAGGAGTTATTCCAGAGGAAGGCGTTGTTGTAGCAAACAACAATACTATGTGTGTTACGGCCCCGGAAGACTTTCCAGTGGGACAACATATGGATATGAAAGACAGTGATATTGATAATCCTGACCCTGGGTAGGCCTAAGCTAATATGTGTGTTTGTGTCTTAATTTTTAGTAAAATGGTATACAAAGTAAAAATTAGAAATAAAAAAAGGAAAAGACTAATAGAATAAGGATATAGAGACAGAAATTATTTTTGTACAGCTTTGCAATATGTTTGTGTTTTAAGTTCGGTTATTGCCAAAGAGTAAAGAAGCTTAAAAAATGAAAAAAGTTTATAAAGTAAAAAAGTTACAGTAAGCTATGGTTAATTTATAATTGAATGAATATTTTTTAAAATAAATGTAGTGTAGACTAATGTACAGTGTTCATAAAGCCTATGATAGTGTACGGTAATGTCCTTCATCTTCACATTCACTCACCACTCAATTCCCTGACTCATCCAGAGCAACTTCCAGTCCTGCAAGCTCCATTCATGGTAAGTTCTCTATATAGTTATACCATTTTTAAACTTTTACTTTGTATGTTTACTGTACCATTTCTATTTTTAGATATATATTAAGTACACAAATACATAACACTGTGTTACAGTTGCCTACAGTATTCAGTACAGTAACATGCTGGATAGGTTTGTAGCCTAGGTGTGTAGTAGGCTATACCAGTTAGGTTTGTGTGAGTACACTCTGATGTTCCCACAAGACAAAATTAACTAACAATGCATTTCAGAACATATTTTTGTCTTTAAGTGCTGCATGATGGTATTCATTTCATATTGTGCTAAACAAACTCTACATGTTTGTAATGACAAGCATTTCCTGGGATAATGTAATTTTGTCCAAACTGATTGTGATGGCTAATACAAATTAAGAAAGTAATTTGAACTAACAGAGTATGTTACAGTCTGAATTGCTGAATAATAATTGACACTAAAACTAACAATAGCAATCACATATTAAGATCTAGTATATTTCAGACACTAACATAAACAAATATTGTTTCATTTACATCTCACAACCTTGTATTTTATCCATATTTTGAAGGAAAATGGAGACTTTGTGAAATTTAGTCACTTGCCTAGCTCACATAGCTAGTAAATATCAACGTTGATTCAAATCTAAGATAGTATGATCAGAGAGCCAGGCTCCCAGAGTCTCTTAGTAATGAGTGATGACGTTGGCTTAACAATTCCTTTTACAGTTCTTCATATTGAACAAAATTTAGGAAAAAAATCTTCCTAATTTTGTTAACTTAAATTATAAAAAGTTAGAAATGCAGATAAGTAAAAGAGCAATATGGTACCAAATCCATTTCAGATATTTAAAACTCTAAGAAGATAGGAAGCAAATATTCAACTAAAGGATAAAAAATATTTATGATAGGTATTATTTAATAATGGTTCAGAAATATATACTCTATTAGTAATACCCTAAAGAGTTCAATATTTGGGCTTGTTAAAGGCTCTGTGACAAATGAGGTTACCCATTCTTTTGTTCAGAATGCCTCCTAGGAAAGGGAATTAGTCATCTTATCCTTTCTTGGGAGCAGGGGTTTGGGCAATTTTATAGTTTTAGAGTAAACATTCCAATAGAATTTTCTGTTATATATGTTGATCAGAAATTGTAAAATAGAGAATATATTTGAATCAGATACAAATTCACTTTACTGAAAGCAAAAGGAAATGTAAATAATGGTGACTGAAATAATCATTTATTTATCTTACTTTAACAGAAGCTCAAATGAGGGCAGCCCTTCAAAGTGCAGCTGCTCAATGACCCAGGTTTGAGGATCCCAATGCACTATCTGTCTGCACCATCATTGGTGGCATGTAGCCATTGTGTTAATGCTTGTTACCTCGTGGTTGTAAAATAACTGTCACACTTCAGGTATTAAGCCCATATCCAAAAAAATAAACAAAGAAAACAAAACAAAAAAATCAGGAAGCAAAGGTTGAAAGGCCCAAGTGTATTTTATTACTTTTATAAATTTCCCCCTAAGAGCCACTGTATGACTTTTGCTTACATTTCATTGTCTATGTCTAGCTGTAAGTCAACACACAGCTTTAAGAGTGTCTGAGAAAATAAGCATTTTCACTTTCTGGCTTTTATAACATTGAATCAATAAGAAAGGAAACTGGCTCAGCTTCTGGGTTTAGGCTAAAAAATTATTAAACAGTATAACTACTTCATTGAAAATAAATACCCTGTAAAGTTCCTTAATAGTAAAGCAAAAAGAGCGTTTGTGCTTTCCTTCAGGTAAATAATGGAGGAGAGAAGAATGGATACCGTGGCCCATTTAACAGTTTTCTTACTGGGAATAGTCACACAGCACCAGGGTTTTGCAGAGTATGCGAAGCAACAAATCAAGCCAATTTTATGGGAGCCTTATACAAACAAAAAGTGGAAATACATAGAAAATAAATTTGGGTCTAAGAAATAACACTAGATATTATTAATGAAAACAGTAGACCCACAGAAAAGACATTAATGCTTATTTTCTGACTGGAGGTGATTTCTCAACCATAGGCAAGGAGAGTGGAACAAAGCAGAGTTTAAAGTCTTAGTTGAGGAAGCAAAGCTTAGAGTTTTGAGAGGCAAAAGTTTCTAGAATTTATAGGGTAGAATACCAGAGAATAGGGAGCAAAACAGAGAAAAAGTATCATCGTATCTTTTTCTGAATACCAATCTGTCACGTATAGCATAAAACTTCATGAGGCTGGCAAAGAACAACTATATGAAAAGAACAACTAATGGAGATCTATAAGCATAACAATTCCAGAGTGCTCAGAAAGATCTGGAAATAACACAACTTCTTGTCAGCCAGGGTAAAGGGAACTTACACTATATACATATATACACACACACATATATATATATATATACACATACACAAATATACATACATACACGTACATACATATGTATACACACACACACACACACACACACACACACACACACATATATATATATATATATATATATATATATGTATATATATATACGTTTTCAATAGAGACCAAGATGGGTCAGGCTTTAGTAGTCAAATAAAACTATCTCTAGACTAAAGACAACCTAGAGCCATCTTATAAAAGCTGAAAAAACTCCATTGTTATGCAAGGAGTTTAACTGTCTGCCAGAACAAAGAAAAGATATTCTATAAAGAAATACAACATACAAGACACAGGTGGAACAAACTTGAAAAACCCAGAGTCCCCAATCTCAAAACTTACTAAAATACTACTGTAATCAAAAGAATGATGAACATATACACCAATGAAATAGACTTGAGAGTCCAGAAATAAACGCATATGTCTTTGGCAACCTGATTTTCAACAAAGGTACCAAGACTATTCAATGAAAAAAAATTTTTTTAAATAATATTGGGAAAACCAGATATTACATGCAAAATAAAGTTGAACTGCTACCTCACAGCAGATATAAAAATTAATTCAAAATGAATTGGTGTACTAAATATAGAGCTAAAACCACAAAACTCTTAGAAGAAAACATAAGGGTAAGTCTTAATGACTTTGGATTTGGCAAAAGAACTTTGGATATGAAACTTAGATATGAAGGCCCAAACAACCAAATATATATATAGATATACACATATATATGCATATATATATGAATATATATATTTGACTTTATCAAAATTAAAACTTTATGCATTAAAGAACATTATCAAGGAAGGGAGAAAGGCAATTCATAGAAGGCAGAAAATATTTGCAAATCACATATTTGACAGCATTCTAGTATCCAGAATATATAAAAACTTCTCATGGCAAAGCGAAAACAGAAAAAACTAACTCAATTTAAAAATGGACAGAGTTGATTTGACGTTTTGCTAGAGAAGACACACAAATGGTCAACGAACCCAGGAGAAGATGTTCAACATTCTGAGTCATTAAAGAAATGCAAATTCAAACCCCAGTAAGATACTACTTAAAAATTACTAAGATGGTCATTATAATACTTTTTTTAATGGGAAAGAAAAAGTCTTTCCAAAGACGTGGAGAATTGGAATCCTTGTATACTGCAACATCTCAGGCAGAATTCTTTCACTTAGAAATAAGTATTTATTGTAAGATCCATTATTATTTTTTCAAGGCTTACTAACTCATTTCCTTTTGGTGTTGAAAATGTTTTATTGTACAGATGAACCACAGTTTGGTTATTCATTCACCTATTAAATAGCATCTCAGATGCTTCCAATTTTTGAAGATTTTAAATAAAGCTGCTATAAACATTTGCATGAATGATTTTTTTTGTGGGCATAAATTTGCAGATCAGTGGGATAAATACCTAACTGTGTGATTGCTGTATCCTGTGGTAAGATTATGTCTAGCTTTGTAAGAAACTGCTAAACTGTCTTCTAATGTGGTTGAAGGATTTTTTATTTCCACTAATAATGAATGAGAGTTCCTGTTATTCTGCATCCTCAGCAGTAACTGATATTCTCAATGTTTGGGGGAGTTTAGCCATTTTAATGGGCATGCAGTGGTAATTCATTGTTGTTTTAACTTTGTTCTCTAAAAAAATTTGTGTTGAGAATTTTGTATATACCTATCTTCCATTTGTATATATTTTTTGTCAAGGCATCTTTCCGGATTTTTTTGTCCATTTTAATTTTTGTATTGTTGAATTTTAAACTGTTTTTTGTATATTCAGATGCAAGTGTTGTGATTTGAAAATATCTTCTTCCAGCCTATGATCCATCTTTTTATTTTCTTAGAGTCTTTCACAGAGCAGAAGCTATTAATTTTAACAGAGCCCAATTTATCAATTTTTTTCTTTCATGAATCATGCTATTGGTGTTACATGTAAACACTCATTTCAAGGCTAAGGTTACTTAAATGTTTTCCTGTATTTTCTTCTAGAAGTTTTATAGTTTTTTTTTATAGTTTGGTCTATGATTCATTTTAAGTTAATTTTTGTAAAAGGTGTATGGTCTTTATCTTGTCCAGCTTATTTTTTATGTGTACATCTGATTGCTCCAGCACCATTTATTTAAAACGCTATCTATTTTTAAAATGAAGTAAGAGGCTATCTTTTCTCTATTGAATTTCTTTTGCTTCTTTGTCAAATATCAGTTGACTTTTTGTGTGGATCCATTTCTGGGCTCTCTATTTTGTTCAATTGATCTATCTGTTTATTCATTTGCCAGCACTACATTTTATTGATTTTTATAGCTTCTTGTAAGTCTCAAAATTGAGTAATGTCTTTTCTTCATCAGTTAGGTGTTAGCTATGTTACATGTTTTGCCTTTTCATATAAATTTTAGTCTGTTTGTTAATATCTACAAAACTGCAGAGATTTTGATTGGAATAGCATTGAAACTATAGATTAAATTGTGAAGAACTGACATCTTAACATTATTGAGCCTTCTAATCTACAAACACAGAGTATTACACCTTTTATTCAGATATTCTTTATTTCTTCAGATTTTTATAGTTTCCCACATTTAGAGCCTGCATACATTTTGTTAGGTTTATACCTAATTATTTCAATTTTGGTGCCATTGTAAATGTTTCTTAAAAATAAGCAAGTCCAATTGTTAATTAATGGTAGTAGGAGAGTAATTGGCCTTTGTATATTAACCTCGTGTCCTGCAACCTTGATGTACTTGCTTACGTGTTCCAGTTTTTTTTAATTGATGGATTGGGATTTTCTTCATAGATGATTATGTCATCTGTGACTGAAGATATTTTACTTCTTGCTTTACAGCGTGAATACCTTTATTTCCTTTTCTTGTCTTATTTCCCTAACCAGGACTTTGAGTCCAATTTAGTGGTGAGAGAGGACTTCCCTGCCTTGTTGTCAATTTAGTGGAAGGTGTTCAATTTTGCATCATTAATTATGATGTTAGCTGTAGGTTTTTTGCAGATGTTCTTTATCAAATTTTTTAAGTTTCCTTCATTCCTAGGTTGCTAAGACTTTTTCATTATGGATGTCTGTTGGATTGTAATGCTCTATAAGTATCAGCTAATATAATCATATGATTTCTCTTCTTGAGCCTTTGATGCGTAGGAATACACTGATTGACTGTTGGCTATTGAACTAGCCCTGCATACTTGGAACAAATCTCCCTTGTTCATGGTGTGTAATTATTTTTATACATTGTGAGATCTTTGCCTTGTTTTTTTAATTGCATATTCAATACTGAGACATTGAATATTACTGAGCTCTCAAAGAATTTTTGTGTAATGGTGTCTTCCATCCTTAGTTTATAAAGTATGCCACGTGAGATACTGAGTTTCTACTCTTTTAAAAGTTTAAGAAGAAAATTGGACGGTGCTATGGTGAGGATATGGTTTATTTTACACCATCAAACTCATGTTGAAATTTGTTCCACATATGGTGGTGTTGGGAGGTGGGGTCCAGTGGGAAGTGTTTTGGTTATGAGGGCAAATCCCTTATGAATGTCTTGGAGCTATTCTTGAAATAGTGGCTTCTCACTATCGTGAGACTGGATTAGTTCTGCGGGAATGGGTTAGTTCCTGAGACGGTAGGTTGTAATAAAGCCAGGACTCCTCTCAGGAATCTCCTTCTTTGCATGTATCTGCTTCCCCTTTGACCTACTCCACCAAGTTGTCAAGTAGTATGAAGACCCTTGCCAAAGCCAGGGGCATGGACTTAGACTTATTAGCCTGCAAAACCACGAGCTAAATAAACCTTTTTCCTTTATAAATTGCTCAGTCTCTGGTATTCTTTTATGGCAACAAAAAACAGCCTTCAAATAAATACATGAACACCAAGTATAGCAGAAGAAAGAAGGCATACATGAGAAAGGCTGATAAAAGGTGATTAGAGATGATAACAATGGGAAAATTATTACAGCCAAAAATTCAGATTATGAGAAGGAAAGATGAGAAGATCAAAAATACGTGTCAAGTTTTGAAGAAAAGTGGATCAAACTGGACTGGAAGAACTTATTCCTCATAAATGATTAAAACAAACATGCCAAACCCACATTTCTCTCTTGAGATTCAGTAGTCCCTCTCACTTCTGTTTTTCTACAAAAGTATACGTTTAAGTTACAATTATATTTCATTATTCATAGAAAATATACATATGCTTTTTATTTTATAAAATTCCTTGAGCTGGGAAACTGTTTTTATGCAGGTTCTGATTGACATTTATTTTATCAGCCTTGTAGAAGGTGAAGGATTCTAATTTAAGAAAACAGGATATGATACAAATAGAGCTATTCTAAGTTATTTTCCCCATCTCATCATTCCATGGCAATTTAGAAAAGAGTCATATTATGATTTCTTTCCTTTGCAAAGTTTTAATAATGATAATGACCATGATGATGATTATACTAATTTTCCCACTTCCTCTAGCCATCAGTATATCATATACTATCACAATTGGCAAACTGTGGCAAATGTTTTACTAATAATTGAAAAATAAGATGCTTTGCTTCTGTTTTAATTCTGACATGTAAAGAGCTTAGAAATTGTCACTCTGTTCTTACAAAGACAAAATACTGAACTTACTGAAAATCGATAAGTTTTCTAGCACCCATCAGAGAACTGAGATTGCAGGGTAAACTGCCACTTAATCTAGAGACAGGCAAATTCACAGTTACAGCCAAGATATACTTACCTATAAATTACCTTGGGCAGTAAGGCCATTTTCACGATATTGATTCTTCCTATTCATGAGCATGGGAAGTTCTTCCGTTTGTTTGTATCCTCTTTTACTTCACTGAGCAGTGGTTTGTGGTTCTCCTTGAAGAGATCCTTCACATCCCTTGTAAGTTGGATTCCTAGGTATTTTATTCTCTTTGAAGCAATTGTGAATGGGAGTTCACTCACAATTTGGCTCTCTGTATGTCTGTTATTGGTGTATAAGAATGCTTGTGATTTTTGCACATTGATTTTGTATCATGAGACTTTGCTGAAGTTGCTTATCAGCTTAAGGAGATTTTGAACTGAGACAATGGAGTTTTCTAGATATACAATCATGTCATCTGCAAACGGACAATTTGACTTCCTCTTTTCCTAATTGAATACCCTTTATTTCTTTCTCCTGCCTGATTGCCCTGGCCAGAACTTCCAACACTATGTGGAATAGGAGTAATCAGAGAGGGCATCCCTGTCTTGTGCCAATTTTCAGAGGGAATGCTTCCAGCCTTTGCCTATTCAGTATGATATTGGCTGTCAGTTTGTCATAAATAGCTCTTATTATTTTGAGAAATGTCCCATCAATACCTAATTTATTGAGAGATTTTAGCATGAAGGGCTGTTGAATTTTGTCAAAGGCCTTTTCTGCATCTATTGAGATAATCATGTGGTTTTTGTCTTTGTTCTGTCTATATGCTGGATTACGTTTATTGATTTGTGTATGTTGAACCAGCCTTGCATCCTAGGGATGAAGCCCGCTTGATCATGGTGGATAAGCTTTTTGATGTGCTGCTGGATTCGGTTTGCCAGTACTTTATTGAAGATTTTTGCATCGATGTTCATTAGGGATATTGGTCTAAAATTATCTTTATTTGTTGTGTCTCTGCCAGGCTTTGGTATCAGGATGATGATGGCCTCATAAAATGAGTTAGGGAGGATTCCCTCTTTTTCTATTGATTGGAATAGTTTCAGAAGGAATGGTACCAACTCCTCCTTGTACCTCTGGTAGAATTGGGCTGTGAATCCGTCTGATCCTGGACTTTTTTTGGTTGGTAAGCTACTAATTATTGCCTCAATTTCAGAGCCTGTTATTGGTCTATTCAGAGATTCAACTTCTTCCTGGTTTAGTCTTGGGAGGGTGGTATGTGTCGAAGAATTTATCCATTTCTTCTAGATTTTCTAGTTTATTTGCATAGATGTGTTTATAGTATTCTCTGGTGGTAGTTTCTATTTCTGTGGGATCAGTGGTGATATCCCCTTTGTCATTTTTTATTGCATCTATTTGATTCTTCTCTCTTTTCTTATTAGTCTTGCTAGTGGTCTATCAATTTTGTTGATCTTTTCGAAAAACCAGCTCCTGGATTCATTGATTTTTTGAAGGGTTTTTTGTGTCTCTAGCTCCTTCAGTTCTGCTCCGATCTTAGTTATTTCTTGCCTTCTGCTAGCTTTTGAATGTGTTTGCTCTTGCTTCCTAGTTCTTTTCATTGTGATGTTAGGGTGTCAATTTTAGATCTTCCCTGCTTTCTCTCATGGGCATTTAGTGCTATAAAATTCCCTCTACACATTGCTTTAAATGGAAAAAACTACTTTAAAGTTCATAAGGAACCAAAAAAGAGCCCACATTGCCAAGACAATCCTAAGACAAAAGAACAAAGCTGGAGGCATCACGCTACCTGACTTCAAACTATACTACAAGGCTACAGTAACCAAAACAGCATTTTACTGGTACCAAAACAGAGATATACACCAATAGAACAGAGCAGAGCCCTCAGAAATAATACCACACATCTACAACCACCTGATCTTTGACAAACCTGAGAAAAACAGGAAGTGGGGAAAGGATTCTCTATTTAACAGATGGTGCTGGGAAAACTGGCTAGCCATATGTAGAAAGCTGAAACTGGATCCCTTCCTCACACCTTATACAAAAATTAATTCAAGATGGATTAAAGACTTAAATGTTAGACCTAAAACTATAAAAACCCTAGAAGAAAACCTAGGCAATACCATTCAGGACATAGGCATGGGCAAGGACTTCACGTCTAGAACACCAAAAGCAATGGCAATAAAAGCCAAAATTGACAAATGGGATCTAATTAAACTAAAGAGCTTCTGCACAGCAAAAGAAACTACCATCAGAGTGAAGAGGAAACCTACAGAATGGGAGAAAATTTTTGCAATCTACCCATCTGACAAAGGGCTAATATCCAGAATCTACAAAGAACTCAAACAAATTTACAAGAAAAAAACAAACAACCCCATCAAAAAGTGGGCGAAGGATATGAACAGACACTTCTCAAAAGAAGACATTTATGCAGCCAAAAGACACATGAAAAAATGCTCATCATCACTAGCCATCAGAGAAATGCAAATCAAAAGCACAATGAGATACCATCTCACACCAGTTAGAATGGCGATCATTAAAAAGTCAGGAAACAACAGGTGCTGGAGAGGATGTGGAGAAATAGGAACACTTTTACACTGTTGGTGGGACTGTAAACTAGTTCAGCCATTGTGGAAGTCAGTGTGGCAATTCCTCAGGGATCTAGAACTGGAAATACATTTGACCCAGCCATCCCATTACTGGGTATATACCCAAAGGATTATAAATCATGCTGCTCTAAAGACACATGCACACGTATGTTTATTGTGGCACTATTCACAATAGCAAAGACTTGGAACCAACCCAAATGTCCATCAATGATAAACTGGATTAAGATAATGTGGCACATATACACCATGGAATACTACGCAGCCATGAAAAAGGATGAGTTCATGTCCTTTGTAGGGACGTGGATGAAGCTGGAAACCATCATTCTCAGCAAACTATTGCAAGGACAAAAAACCAAACACTGCATGTTCTCACTCATAGGTGGGAACTGAACAATGAGGACACATGGACACAGGAAGGGGAACATCACACACCAGGGCCTGTTGTGGGGTGGGGGGAGGGGGGAGGGATAGCATTAGGAGATATATCTAATGTAAATGACCAGTTAATGGGTGCAGCACACCAACATGGCACATGTATACATATGTAAGAAACCTGCACCTTGTGCACATGTGCCCTAGAACTTAAAGTATAATAAAATATATATAAATATAATATAAATATAAATATAATATAATATAAATATATATATATATATATGATATACTTACCTAGCGCAGATGCCACCCACTGGAAATGTAAACTGCTAGAAGCACTTAAGTGGTAATTTTGATTGATTGCTGGAGCTTAATGTAGACTAACATAAAAGTTGGAACTCCCTGGAGCTGCCATCGTGGTAGGGGGGCACATTTTTTTAAGGGTTTTATCACTCAGGAATCGTACCATTTGGGAACAAGAGGATCACTGTAACATCTAAGAGAGATCCACTTATGATTGTGGCAGAGAGAAGGGAAGAGTAATCATTGCAAAATATGCCAACAACATTCTCCATAATGAACGCCTACATCTAGAAAAAAGGCCTTTTCCAGAAACTTCTATTACCTGAAGGAATGACATTCCTTCAACTCCACCTCTTTCTTGCTTCCTGCCTAATATAAAAGGGATAAAAAGGCTACAGCAATGGAGAAACGCTTATATAGGTCACAGCTCAGAGGTATGAGATGACTAAATGACTGAAATTCAGAAGATTACAGGTCACTTCCGCTTCTCCGTATATGACCACCACATAAAAAGGGATCTGGTACAACAGTGAATTGTAGCTAAAACAACTGCAAAATTCAAACTCTGAGGAGGAGAAGGTAAGAGGAGACACACAAAAAGATACTAGGGGGATTAAAAATCTTTGGCACCTATGGCTATAGTAAACAATTAACATAGTTAAACTCCTAATTGCAGTAAGATAAATTCTTACATTAAGTGCCTACTTAAATCGGTTCCTAATATCCAATATAAATGTCCAAGTTAGAACAAAAATTTCACAGCAGGTGAAAAGATAAGCAAACAAAAAATGTCTAAGGAGAAAAAACAACATCATAACAAGACTAACATATGACCCAGATGATAGAATTGTCAGACAGAGTTTTAAATAACTAAAATAAATATCATTAATATATTAAAGTCTCTAAAGGAAAATATAGACAACACATATGAATAGCTTGGTAGTGAAAATAGAGAAACGGAAATTTAAAGGCATAATCGGTAAGAAATGTTTAAAATGTAAACATTATAACAAAAATGAAAGACGCTTTTGATAAGTTCATCTGTAGTCTGACCACAAATGAAGAAAATCAGGGAGCTTAAATATAGGTCAGTAATTTCACAAATTGAAATGTAATAGGAAAAAAAGGAATAAATAAAACAGAGCAGAATATCCAAGAATTACAGAACAATTTTTAAAAAGTGTAACGTACATGTAATCTGAAGAAGAAACAAGATTAGAACAGAAGAAATATTTGAAGTAATAATGCTAGAGAACTTAACAAAATTAATAGAAGATATACAAGGACAAAACCAGGAAGTTCAGAGAACACCTAGCAGGATAAGTGTAAAAAATATTACATCTAGGCATACCATATTTAAATGGTAGAAAACCAAAGACAAAGAGAAAATATTGAAAGGAGCCAGAGGGGGAAAAAACATCAAAACTATAGAGGAAAAAAGGTAAGAATTACAGTGACCCCCTGGCCAGAAATCATGCAAGCATGAGAGTGGAATCAAATATTTACATTGTAAAAAAACAAACAAATAAACAAAAAACAACCTAGAATTCTATAACTAGCAAAATCATTCTACAAAAGTGAAGAAAAAATAGACATTTTCTGGCAATTAAAAAGTAAGGAAATTTATCCACACTATCCTTGCAAAATGTTAAAAGAAGTTCTCCAGGCAGAAGTAAAATGATACAGGTCAAAAACTCACATCAAATAAATAGTGGAAGAGGCATTTATATAATGCATCAGTGGAAGTGGCACCACTCACCATCACGCCTAGTGTTCCACTAGCAAAATTTTTGCTTCCAATTCCCACAACATTACATTCTGCTGACCTAGAGGTCTTAGTTCCAGAGGGAAGAACACTGCCACAAGGAGACACAATAATGATTCCATTAAACTGGAGGTTAAGATTGCCACCTGGACACTTTGGGCTCCTCCTACCTTTAAGTCAACAGGCTCAGAAGTGAGTAACATTGTTGGCTGGGGTGGCTGACCTGGACTATCAATATGAAATCAGTCTACTACACCACAAGGAGTAGGTAAGGAAGAGTATGCATCAAATAAAGGAGATCCATTAGGGCATCTCTTAGTATTACCATGCCTTGTGACTACGGTCGATGGGAAACTACAACAGCCCAATCCAAACAGGACTACAAATGGCCCACACCCTTCAGGAATGAAAGTTTGGGTCACTCCACCAGGAAAAGAACACCACCTGCTGAAGGGGATACAGAATGGATAGTAGGAGAAAGTTGTCCTCAACACCAGCTATGACCACGTGATCAGCTGCAGAAATGAAGACTGTAATTGTCATGAGTATTTTCTCCTTGTTTTGTTAAAAACATGTTTGTGCATGTATACACTTGTATTATGAAATTATCCTCATTTTATTTCCTTTTTCCTTTATCATGTGACATAAGGTTTATTGACTTCACATAAGCATTTAAGTATTGTTAACTTTATGTAATAGTATTTGGGTTGAGGATCGGTGCATTTACAGTTGTACGAAGGATAGTTTTATTATGTTAGGTGTAATTATGACTTTTATTATTGTCTTTATTTGAAGATTATGTATGATCTCAGGAGATGTGTAGGGGTTCAAGTTGACATGGGGTTGCCTAATATTGAATGTCAACTTCATTGGATTGAAAGACGCAAAGTATTGATCCTGGGTGTGTCTGTGAGGGTGCTGCCAAAGGAGATTAACATTTGAGTCAGTGGGCTGGGAAAGGCAGACCCACCCTTAATCCGGGTGGGCACCATCTAATCAGCTGCCAGCATGGCCAGAATATAAAAAGCACGCAGAAAAAAATGTGAAAAGACAAGACTGGCCTAGCCTTACAGCCTACATCTTTCTCCCATGCTGGATGCTTCCTGCCCTTGAACATTGGAGTCCAAGTTCTACAGTTTTGAAACTCGGACTGGCTCTCCTTGCTCCTCAGCTTACAGACAGCCTACTGTGGGACCTTGTGATCATGTGAGTTAATACTTAATAAACTCCCCTTTATCTATCTATCTATCTATCTATCTATCTATCTATCTATCATCGATCTATCTATCTATCTATCTATCTATCTATCTATCTATCTATCTATCTATCTATCTCCTGTTAGTTCTGTCCCTCTAAAGAACCCTGACTAATACAGAATCATTCAACAATGGAGGAATGCACAATCTTCTCAAGTTTATATGAAACATTCATCAAAATAGACCATATTCTGCCCCATTAAAAAACACTTAAGTTTAAAAGAAAATAAAGTATACAAATTATGTTCTCAGATTATAGATTATAATTAAACTAGAAATCAAGTAAAGAAACATGGCTAGAAAATCCACGAATATTTGGAGATTAAATAAAACACTTCTAAATAATATGGATCACAGAGTAAGTCTCAAGGCAAATTTTAAAATATTTCAACCTAATTGAAAAAGAAAATGTGACATGTCAAAACATGTGATATGCAGCAATAGCAGTACTTTGATGGGAATTTATACTATTAAGTGTATGCATTGAAGAGAAGAGAGATCTAAATAAAGTTTTCACCTTTACAACCTGCAGAAAGAAGAGCAAGGTAAGCTTAACAAGCAGAAAATAAATAATAAAAATTACAGTACAAATCAATGATACTTAAATCACACACAAAAAATAGAGAAAATCAACAGAGTCAAGACCTAATTTTTTTGAAAAGATCAGTAAAATTGGTAAACCTCAAGCCAGACTCAGCAAAAGAGAGAAGACACAAATTATTAATATCAGAAAAGAAAGAGGATTCATCACTACTGATTCCATAAACATTAAGAGAATAAACAATTCCATGAAAACTCCTACAAGAATTAGAATTGCTAAAATTTGCAAAAACTGACAATACCAAAAACTCATTTAATGCTAGTGGGAATAAAAAATGGTACATCCACTTTGGAAGATGGTTTGGAAGTTTATCAGTGATAAAAAGGTAATAACCTATAGAGCCACGAAAACACATGAATATGTCTTAAGCACACACTGCAAAACTCAAAAAAGCCTAACTAAAAAGTCTTCATGTTATAGGATATCTGCAAATGGCAAAACACACAGGCCTTAATCTGGGCCCATCAGTGCCACCTCATATGACGACAGGACAAAAGGAATTCACAAACATGCTGATGCTCATGCTGCTTGCTGGATAATCAGAAATAATAACTTTCTTCTTTGACACAGGATCTCTTGTCCTCTTTCCAGCTCTCAAAAATCATAGCAGATTATCTTATTAGTTCTCAAGTGGGATAAAACCTCAAACCTTTATGGTTCTTGACTATCTTTAAATATTAACATTGATTTGTTTTTACATATGAGTAAATTAAAGAAACTCTATAAGGTCTAAGTGATAAGATTTCAAAGATTTATTCTGAAATTATCTACTAAATATGAAGATTCCTCATTTTTTCCTCTGCTGTTCATTGTATTTGACCTTGTATTCTTAATAATAATAACAAAATTTATTTATCTACCTCAATGAACTATTTTGCATACATATTATCATGTAATCATCACGACTGAAATGGCATTAAACTCTTATGCACCAGTTTAAATATTTTTTTAAACTCCTACTGGTTAGCAAATACCTATTGTTCAAAACATTTCTCCCCAGTCTATTTCCCCATAGCTTCTGACACCCACTACCATCCCAGGATACATACACTTCCTTTTGATACAACAACTGAAGGATTAACACTTGTCCCATCCCAGGGTCAAGGAGTGGCTTGAGAAGCTAAGGTCCTCAGTGTCCATCTGTTCAAATTGTTTTAAACTGATGGTTAAAATTTTGAATATTACATCTGATAATATCTACATTGTACTGACAATGAATCTGAGGATCAAAAGGAAAGGTAATATCCAAAGTAGCATAGCATACAAACTCTGAGGCTGAGGTTTAGATGAAGAACTGATTAAATCAAAATACTTTTTTGTTTGTTTGTTTTCTGTGTCATTTGCTCCTGTTATTCTAAGAAACTATGCCCTCTTCTTTTTGTCTTTGAAATTAGGAATGCTTACTTGTTCTACTCTCCGTATATCTACATCTATATCTGTGTCTCTATGACATGATTCTTTTTCTTATGAGGAAGAAGTCCTAGGTGACAGCACAATTGTCTCTAAGCTTAATGTTTAATAAGTACAAAAAAATCTTCCGGTATAAAACAGAAATTTCAGGGCCTATAGTGCTTCACCTACAGGAAACGTGTATATCATCTACTGTGGGTCCTAGTACTTTGTCTTACCTCAAGTGGACCCAGGAAACAAATACCCACACCCAAAATACAACACTACTGAGATATGATGCAGAATCAAGACCTAATAATAATTTCAGTCCATGTGG